>NC_034593.1:67667844-67729139 GCF_900095145.1 Mus pahari
ATATATATATATATATATATATATATATATATATATATATATCTTCAACCTATTTCATACATTTCAAATTATTGTATTATATAATTTTAAACCTGTTATATGTGTTTGGCAATCTCCTCATTTATATGAGATAGTTTCTTGGTTTCTTTCTTATACTTCAGTAGATGTAATCATCAATGTACCTGTTAGTTATACATTTAAATAGGAAGTTTCTCGTTTGGCTATGTTTATACAACATTATTCATGCATAAAAATTACTTAAATAAAAAAAAGCAAATGTAAGCCAAATGTCATTTCAAACTCTGTAAGAATGTGTAAAAAAGTAACAGTATAGGAAAATATATCTTTTAATAGTTGTTGAATATGTAATTATTATTTAGCATATATTTTAAGCAGTTTTCCTTTCAGAACAGTGCAGAGTAACCTGAAGGGACATAATGACAAAGCTCTTCTAGCTTTCTAACACTTCCTAATTCTCTTGTCATAGCATTACCAATTGCTCTTATTTGCATAGTGCTAGATAGGATGGCAGTAAGGCTCCTGGGCTGTGTGGTAATGAGCATTCTAGAGATTTATAATTGAGAAGAATAAATAGATTTGGAAAATGCAATATTATTGAAATACTTTTAAATTAAAATTTTTGATAGAAATTACCTTTTGCTTTCAATTTTTTAAATTTTCTAAATACTAAATATTATATAAGGAGCACCTAACCAAATGAAAACTTGCTTAATTATATGTTTTCTAATTTCAAGCAGAGTGAATTTCATTTTTTGTATATTTTTTTGCAGAGTGAATTTCAGATTATTTTCTTGAAACTGTATCTGTGCTCTTTGATTCTTAATGCAGTGTGATTTGCATGGTATTATCCACTATATTCCACTGGGCAATCAGGAAATGGTAGAGGGAGAGAAAAAAGGGCACCAGTGATGCACTGCAAGTCAGTTGCATGTCAGTCCATCAGTCACCTCTTAGGCTGATTGGAAGTCCTTAGTCCAGCAGTTCACATGCTGAAAGCTTGGTCCCCAGGATAGTACTAAGTGAGCCTGCAGGAGATGAGCTCTAGCTCAAGGCTAGGGACCAGTAAGCTCTAATTTTGGAGAGTGATTAAAGAAACTCTCCTTAAGACCATGTCTCCCTCACTTCAATATGTAATTAGTTTTTCACACCGCCTGCTTTTACCATTATTTGCTAAATAAAAGGGGCAGGTCAGTTTTGAAAGAAATTTCCAGAAACATGAGACAATTTTTTTTTTTATAGATTTATATGTTACTAGCTTCTGGACTGTCATTATAGTAACATGACTATGACTTATGCACACATCAAATCCTGCAAATATTTGTACTAGTACACGTAGATCTGATGATAACTGAGAGTTCAACATTTGACTTTTTCTTCCTTTTGTCATATATTGATGTTAAAATATTTTTTCTCTTTCTTCACTTCCAGGCTAATCTGCTAGATTTTTTTTGTATTATTATTAAAGATTATTCTTTGTCTCACTTGTTCATTGTTAGTTGTTGAACTCTGGGTATTATTTGTGCTAGATAAGTACATTCCTGTTCAACAACTCCACCCTATGTTTCAATCTATTCCCACTACATAGCTCAACTACAGTGTTTAAAATAGGTTAATAATCAGAAATGTAGAATACTCTCTAAGCATAATTTCTGAGTAAAAATACTACACTTGAATTTGAAAATATGCAAATATCCTTATAAAAATGTTGAACAGATTTCACAGAAAATGTTCAAAGAAGAAAGTAAGGCATTTTTACACAGAATATACAATAATACATCCTGGATTGGGAGCAAAGATTTTTTTTTTTTTTAGCTTCAGGAAGTCACCTGCTATAGTCGTGTCCTAACTGGAGAAAGTTGAGGAGATCTGCAGACACATGAATCTCATGTCTCTGACCCATAAGAGCTTCATACCATTACTAGTATCTGCTTTCAACTCATAAACCATAATGACTTTTATGTTCTTTTTCTATTAGAGGTTCTTGGTTACCTGGATCAAATATTACACAGCATATATATGTATCAAAAACATCACATAGTACCTCCCCAATGTGTACAAATTTATATTTAGATGTATAAGCTAAAATATATTTAAATTAAAATTATGAACGATAAAGTAGCCTGTGATTGTTGACTTTGACAGTCCTTACATGCAAGCACTTTCACCATCCCAAATGGTTGATTCCATTTTCTCTATTCATTAAAGTAAGTACCAAGAAAGAACTCTATTTGAATCTTAAGTTACTTAGGAGAAGCTACATGTGATCAAGGTAGGGCTAGTGGCAGTAGGGAGTTAGTATCCCATTAAGAAGTGTGATGGAAAAGAGGCATGATTTCATATAACCTGAAAATGAATTATTGATGTCAGTCACTTAAGGGACATTTTTTTCTTACTGAATGTTAAATGAATGAGGTTTTTCAACTAAGTGTTCTTGAATCTATTTAAATCAAACCCTTAATGGCAGTCTCCATAGAGCTAAAGTTTATGGACAGAGATTAAAGTCTTATATGTATGCACTATTACAATCTTCTCAAGTTTCACATTTCTGTGCCTCTTCAAGCAGAAGTCTAATGATCTAGCAAGAGAAATAATACTTTCCTGTGTAGTATGTTCCTGAAAAATGGAAAATGAGCTTTTGTTGACATTACATAGAATTAGGAGAGATATGTATTATTTGGTAATGATTTTACCCATATCAGTAATTCCCTACTTGAACCAAACTCCCAATTTGTTTCAATCCAAATTATATGGTCTTATTAGGCTACCTTTTAGATGTTAAAAAAATAAAATAAAATAAAATAAAATAAAATAAAAAATAATGCATTTAAGTGAACTTTTGTCTTAAAAACAATGTTCTCAATATATAAACAGAAAACAGAAAACAAAATGCTGGTGGCTAATTACTGTAGCCGTTCAGTCTCCTGGAAGAGTAACTATTTTATAACATAACAGTTGTCATGAAAATAAAGATACAGTATGCAGAAAATGTGGATGAGACAAATACATTTAAGAAGACTTAAATTAATTGTTTGTGCATTCAAGTAGGAAATGTCATAGATGTAATATTCTTATACACCATTTATCATTATCATTTTTTACAAATATGGAAGTTATTTTAGATTTATAAATAATATATTTGGGGCTTAATGTGTTTTTTGTATTTTAAAAACAATATTCTTAGGAAATCATGCATATAGCACATAAAAATAGGCAAGGAAAAGGAAAGCGTTATTAAAATGGGTCTGCAAAGCTATGCAAGTGTGTGATGCTGCCGAGTAGTCCTCCCCATCGGTATTAACAGGAGATTTGTGAGTTCCAAGCAGAGGGTCAGCAGTGATTTGAGCAAATCCTGAATTAAAGAGAAACAATTTCAGATAAGACAGTGATCAGCTTAAAGCCCATTACCACTGGCTTAGGTTTTATAAGAGGGAGAAAATGTTACAGATGATCCACAGTCTGAAAAATGTTCAGCCAGCAGCTGAAAGAACACAGGGCTGAGCAAGAAGGACCTTAACACAAGCAGAAATGATTTCACAAAACACGTCGAACATCAGAATTATATTTTGAGCATTACAAGGTCAGCGATTATTTCTGTTTCATTCATCCTGATCAAAGGGAAGTTTCAAATGATAAGGTAAAGGATGCGACCAAGCCAGGAAGTAAAATCATTCACTTGAAGGTCATTTATAAAACATATAATTATTTGCTAGCATGACTTCCAGTCTTTTAGTGCTAATGGGATATACCAGTTAAGATGTTGCTATGTTTAGAATCAGGGCATCAGTTAGGATAAACAAATTGAATAGAGAGAAAGGCTTTTATGACCATATTTTTAGATGTCCATGCAACATAAGACAATTTCTCTTGGACCTGCAATGTAACCAGACTGCCAACAAGCCATGAAAAAGAAAACTATTTTCTCTCATAAAAGCAAACTTCAAACTCAGTAATGTGTTACCTCCTTTGAGTAGAAAGTAACAGCCTGCATTCCTTTTTACTGGAGTATTTAGAATAAGATTGCCATGCTCACCACCAGAAGAATGAAAACAACAAACAGGAAATAAAACTGTTGCAAATAATGAAACATGAAAATTCAACATCAGTTTAAACTGTGATTCCCAAAACTAAAATAAAGATGAGAAGAGTATTAATGGGCATAATTGATGCTCACTTATTATTTAGTGTACTATATAGTAACACAGGTAATTACTGTAGCATGCTATTAAAATATACAACACGCTGTTACAGGCTGTTTCCAAAACACTCTTGAATACTATAATCAAAAGTTCATTGGTAACAATAATTATATCTAATGTTATTCCTCTTCAAAAGAGAAGAAAAAGTTAAATATCCATATATATTAAATAAAGGATAACACATTAAATTAAAATTCAATTAACAACCTCTCTGCCACTTTATTAATATCAAATTAGTTATGAATATAGTTATACATCCAAAACTTAGTGGCTAGATTTTTTGTTTTAGTAAGTTAGTTAATTGGTTGGAATTTTAAAGGTTTATGTATTTTTGTTTTACTTCTGAGTGTTGTCTGCACTTGTGAATGTGAACAATGTTCATGACATGCCCAAGCCCAAGGGGAGCACCAGATCCTCTGGAATAAGAGGAGTTGATAATTCTCCCCACTGTCTGGATGCTGAGCTTAAAATCCCAGTACTCTGCACGAGCAGCCAGGACTGTTAACTGCTGAGCCATTTCTCCAGCCCCAAAGTACTGTTAGTTACACAGGCTTAAAGGTTAAATGGCTTTAAATTGATACAGACTAAAATGTATTGTCTCCACCCTCCTCATAACAAATCCTTTTAGGGATTGCCTCTGTACTCAAGCTAGGACCTCCCCTCTCACTTTTCAGTCTCGTCTCATAATGTCCTCTAGGATTCATTTCCTGTCAAAACATAGCTCTCATCTTCTCCTTGTCTCTGGAAACACTCTCGCAGGCACACCCAGAGTCATGGCACTCTACTCGGCTAAATTAAGAGCAGGTATCAACCTATTCAGTTTGAAAATAAACTTCAGAGTTTTACATTATTGCCACCAAAATTAAAAATGTCCTCCAGTCTTCTCTGACTTATATACAGCAATCAATTACCAAAACAAAATGTAAATGTGCATGCAATACACACACACACACACACACACACACACACACACACACACACACTCCTAAGCTAATTATTGAAATGGAAAAATGCACAATTTTCATTTTTTATAATTATTTTATTTATTTACATTTCAAGTGTCCCCTCTACAAACTGATCACCCCATTCCCTTCCTCTTTGCCTCTAAGAGGGTGCTCCCCTGCCCGCCCACCTACTCCTGCCACATCCCTCTTCAAATGGGGCATCAAGCCTACACAGGACCAAGCGCCTCTCCTCCCACTGATGCCAGATAGGGCCATCATCCTCTGCTACATACATAGCTAGAAGCATGGATCTACTCATGCATACTCTGGTTTGTGGCGTTGTCCCTGGGAGTTCTGAGGGGGTCCAGGTTATTTTACAATGTTTTTCTTCCAATGGGATTGCAATGCCCCTGAGCTCCTTCAGTCCTTCCCCTAACTCTTGCATTTGGGGTCCCCAGGCTCAGTCCAATGGTTGTTTGTGCATATCTGTATCTGTTTCAGTCAGGTGCTGGCAGAACCTCTCAGAGGACAGCCTGTCTGCAAGGATGTCTTGGCATCAGCAATAGTGTCTGGGTTCCGTGTCTGTGAATGGGATGGTTCCAAAGGTGGGGCAGTCTCTGGATGGTCTTTCCTTCAGTCTCTGCTCCATTTTTTGGATAGGAATAATTCTGGGTTAAAATATTTTGAGATGAGTGTGTCCATACCTCATCTGGAGGCCATTTTTATCTATTGGGGGTGGTCTCTTCAGGTTCTATCTCCCCTCTGTTGGTCATTTCAGGTAATATCATCCCCACTGGGTCCTGGGAGCCTCTCTCCTCCCTGGCATCTGGGACTTTCTAGTGGTTCCCCTGTCCCTCCCACCCCCTTCAATGCTACATATTTCTATTCATCCTCTTGGCCATCTGGTCTCACCTGTCTCTTCTCAGACCTGATGTTGCACCTCTCTTTCCTTCGTCATCCCTTCTCCAAGCCAGGTCTCTTCTGACTCCTATGATATTTTGTTCTGCCTTCTTAGTGGGATTGAAGCATCCACACTTGGTTCTTCCTTGTTAAACTTCATATGGTCTGTGAATTGTATCATGGGAATTCTGAGCTTTTGAGCAAAATATCCACTTATCAGCAAGTACATGCCATATGTTTCCTTTTTTGTCTGAGTTACCTCACTCAGGATGATCTTTTCTAGTACCACCCATTTGCTTGGAAAATTTGTCAAGTTGTCATTTTCAATAGCCGAGTAGTCTTCCATTGTGTAAATGTACCATGCTTTCTGTATCCATTCTTCTGTTGAGAGACATCTGGGTTGTTTCCACCTTCTGGATATTATAAATAAGGCTGCTATGAACATAGTGGAGCACATGTCCTTGTGATATGGTGGAGCATCTTTTGGGCATATACCCAGGAATGGTATAGCAGGGTCTTCAGTCATAACCATTTCCAATTTTCTAAGGAACCGCCAACCTGATTTCCAGAGTGGTTATACCAGTTAGCAATCCCATCGACAATGGAGGAGTGTTTCTCTTTCTCCACATCCTTGCAAGCATGTGCTGTCACCCGAGGTTTTTGTGAGAGGGCAAAGATCACTAAGTAAGATGAGCTTGCACTTCCCTGATGACTTTGGAGGTTGGATCTTTCTTTAGGTGCTTCTCTGCCATTAGAGAGTCCTCTGAAAATGAGAATCATATGGTTAGCTCTGTACCCCATTTTTAATTGGGCTACCTAGTTTTCTGGAGTCTAACTTATTGTGATATTTTTATATTTTGGATAGAAGTCCTCTATTGGATGAAGGGTTGCTAAATATCTTTTCCCAATCTCTAGGTTCCTATTTTAACCTATTGCCACTGTCCTTTGCCTTACAAAAGCTTTTCAGTTTCAGGAAGTCCAATTTATCAGTTGTTTGTCTTAGATTCTGAGCCATTGGTGTTCTACTTAGTAAATTTTCCCCTGTGATGACATGTTCAAGACTATTTCCCACTTTCTCTTCTCTTAGCAAAATTTTCTTTTCTATTGCTTCCTCCTTTTTTATTTTTTATTTTTATTGGTTATTTTATTTATTTATACTTCAAATATTATTCCCCTTCCCAGTTTCCAATCTGCAAACCCCCTATCCCATCCTCCGACCCCTGCTTCTATGAGGGTGCTCCCCACCCACACATGCACTAGCATTCCTCTACTCCTCTGGAGTATCAAACCTTCACAGGACCAGGGCATCCCCTCTATTAATGCATGACAAGGCCATCGTCTCCTACATATGCAGCTGGAGCCATGGGTGCCTCCATGTGTATTCTTTGGTTGGTGGATAAGTCCCTGGGAATTCTGCAGGGTCTGTTTGGTCAATATTGTTGTTCTTCCTATGGGGTTGCAAACCCCTTCAGCTCCTACAGTCCTATCCCTAACTCCTCCATTGGGGTCCTAGTTCAGGGGTTTTTCAGAAGGGAAACTGGGAAAGGGAATAACATTTAAAATGTAAATAAATTAAATAACCATTAAAAATAGAAAAAGAGAAAAAAAAGAGAAAAATAACAATCAAATATAAATATATTTAATACAATTTATTGGTTTTTAAGTTCCATTTTCTTCTAATGAATTATTTTAGGTATTACAATAGTTCACAACACTTATTTCTATTTTTACACATACATTATGTGTTAGATTTTCCCATGAAAACTCACATATTAATGAGTACTTTGAAAGGTCTAGGGTAAGTGTTTCTAATCTTAGATACAGCACAATAATTAGTAATGATTCTTACATACAAATCCTGCCTTATTATATTTGGACGTTAGCTTAATCAAGTGCCAGTACATTTTATGTTAATACTATGAATTACTAAAATGACAGAAGTTTCATGAAAAATTGCTACTAGCAAAACAAAAAGGAAATTAAGTGCAGTAAAGTGGTTTAAGTTGTGAGGTATAAGAAAAGTTAAAATTCCCGTTATATCATTTAGCTGTAGAGTGTAAACATTTGGCATAAAATTTGTGGTAGAAATAAATAGAAATCTAATTATATTTCTCAATTAAGAAATGAAAGAAATAAACCACTTAGCATGTTGGAAATATCATATATATATATATATATATATATATATATATATATATATATATATATCATATATATATCACATTGTGACTGTCTTCATTAGCAGCAATGTATTACAACAGTTCCCCAGGAGGCTACCCGATCTCCACTGGAGTCCCAAGACTGAAATGAGCAACATACTGTGAGAGACTTCCTCTATGTTTATATGGCTTGACTGTTGTATAAAGCAATGGTTTCTTTATTTTAATATATTCCATTGCAGAAAAATATGCAAACTCCTTTGACTAGACAGTGATCTCGCATATCCTGTCCTTCTTGGGTATCATTTCAATAGACGAGCAATGATTCAATTTAGGCTTCAGTTTTGTCATGTGAAGGTCACAGGATTCATCATTTCCATACTACACTAGATTTTACTTAAATGAGCTTGTCGTATTATCTATGTAAAATTTTTAAAAATCTCAAATTTAAATCTACACTACTCATGAAATACACATATATCTGAACTCACTCATCAGTAAGTTTGAATTCCGTTGATGTAGAAGGGTGTGTGTTCCCTATTGTCAGATTAGCCTGGAAAAGGAACATGAGAAAGTAGAGAAAAGTTTCTTAATGAAATGTGCAACAAGTTCTCTCCTCACTAGTGTGACCATGACATGCACATGCCCAGAAAGACACACACTCTGTCTGCCTCAGCCCCTGTTTCTCTTCATCTTTCTTTCTTACATGCACACACACACACACACACGCACACACACACACACACACACACACACACAAACACACACAGAGTTTCTCTCTATGAAACAATTCAAGTACTTACTTTTCCAAATTATTTTATTAAACAAAAACTGAAGTGATAATTAACAGATCTACAGTGACAAGTGGTACAATCATATTTTAGTTTTGTTTTCCTTCATGAACTGCAACTTTTATTCAACAATGGTGACTTTAAAAACATGCAGTGCATGGCCAGTGAGCCAGCTCGATGGATAGAGGCAGGCCTGGAATCCTGAGTTTAACCTAGAAAACCAAAGTGAACGGTGGATTAGAGAAGTGATTTCAAAAAATTGTTCTGTGTCTTTCATATGTGCACCTTGTGGCATGTATACACTCATAATATATACACAAAAAGATATAAATAACAAAAATTATTAATTATCTCCCTCAGTATTAACCTCAAATATTTTCAGCTAAAAGCACCTGAGAGCATAAGAATAGTAATTGACTAATGATAGTCTACTGAAACTAAGGCTGTGTATGATGAAAGATACTGATAATGTGCAATATATATTTTCACTAGACATAGTAGGATAAGCTTATTACATTGACTATGTAAATGTACAATTAACTGTTCGTTTCCGATCTCTGTGATTAAAATCAATTCAATTTTATGGGACAAAATATACATATTTGAACACAGGAAATTTTTACCTTGATTTTTGTCATAGCAGGGCATCAAAGGACTTCCTTTGACAAATATATTAATTAAAACCGTGGTAGTATCACAGAAAGCATAGATAATACTTTGGGATTATTAGAGGTTTATTTCTCACAAAGTTGTGAACACTAAAAGTTAAAGAACCCAAACAAAAGCGAGAACTTCAGACCAAAAATAAAGAACTTTGATGCAAAAATAAAAATTCTTGCAAACTGAATCCAAGAATACATCAAAAACATCATTCACCACGATCAAGTAGGCTTCATCCAAAGATGGAAGGTTAGTTCAGTATATGAAAATTCATTAACATAATCTACTATATAAACAAACTCAAAGAACAAAAATCACATGATCATCTCCTTATGTTCAGAAAAAGTATTTGACAAAATACAATACCCTTTCATGTTAAAAGTATTGGAGATTATTAGGAATTCAAGGCCCATATGTAAACAAAATAAAAGCGATTTACTGCAAACCAATAGCCAATATGAAATTAAATGAAGACACACTTGAAGCAATCCCACTAAAATTGGGCACAAGACAAGGATGCTAACTCTCCTCATATCTATTCAATATAGTACTCGAACTACTAACTAGAACAATAATACAACAGAATGAGATCAAGGGGATACAAATTGGCAAAGAAGAAAAAAAGTATCTTTATTTGCAGATTGTATGATATGATATGATATGATATGACCCAAGCAACTCCAAAATCTCTATCAGAGAACTTCTCCAGCTGAAAAACAATTTCAGCAAAGTGGATTGATATAATATTAACTTAATAAAACTCAAAGAAATCAGTAGCCTTCCTATATACAAATGATAAACAGGATGAGAAAGAAATTAGGGAACCAACTCCCTCCAACAATAGCCACAAATAATATAAAATATCATGGGGTAACTCTAACCAAACAAATGAAAGATCTCTAGGACAACAACTTCAAGTTTCACAAGAAAAAAACAAAAACAAACAAACAAAAACAAAGAAGATATCAGAAAATGGAGAGATCTCCCATGCTCATGGACTGGCAGGATTAAAAAAATTCCTGCTTGTGGACGTTGTACATCGTGGTGCGGAGCCTAGTGCGCACCACGATGTACAACGTCCACAAGCAGTTCTCCTTCTCTCCTCCTCCTCCTCCTCCTCCTCCTCCTCTTCCTCCTTTTTCTTCTTCGATATTTTCTTTATTTGCATTTTAAATGTTATCCCCTTTCCTGGTTTCCCCTCCAAAAACCACCTATCCCATCTTCCTCCCCCTTGCTCACCAACCCACTCACTCTCATTTCTCTGTCCTAGCATTCCCTACACTGGGTTATCCAGCCTTCATATAGGGCTAAGGGCCTCTCCTCCCATTGATGACTGACAAGTCCACCCTCTGCTACAAATGCAGCTGGAGCCATGGGTCCTTCCATGTGTACACTTTCTTTGGTAGTTTAGTCCCTGGGAGCTCTGGGAGTACTGGTTGGTTCATATTGTTCCTCCTATGGCACTGCAAGCTCCCTCAGCTTCTTTGGTCCTTTCTCTAGCTCCTCCATTAGGGACCTTGTGCTCAGTCCAATGTTTCACGGAGAGCATTCACCTCTGTATTTGTCAGGCACTGGCAAAGCCTCTCAGGAGATAGCTATATCAGGCTCCAGTCTGCAAGTCCATGTTGGCATCCACAATAGTGTCCACAATAAAAGAACGGCTGGGGGAATCACCATTCCTGACCTCAAGCTCCACTACAGAGCAATAGTGATAAAAACTTCATGGCATTGCGACAGAGACAGACAGGTTGATTAATTCAATAGAATTGAAGACCCAGAAATAAAATCACACACTTAGGCACACTTGATCTTTGACAAAGAAGCCAAAAATCTACAATGGAAAACTGAAAGTATCTTTAATAAATGATGTTGATCTAACTTGCTGTCTGTATGTAGATACATGAAAATAGAACCATATTTGTCACTGTGTACAAAGCTCAAGTTCAAGGACCTCAAAAAAAAAAAAAAAGTGAAAGTGGGAAAGAGTCTGAACTCATTGGCACAAGGGAAAATTTCCTAAACAGCACTCCAATGGCTCAGGCTCTAATATCAAGAATTGATGAATGGGACCTCATGAAACTGGAAAGCTTCAGTAAGGCAAGAAACATAGGCAATAAGACAAATTGGTAACCTACAGATTGGTGAAAAAAAAAATCTTTGCTAACCCTTCATTCAATAGAGGGAGAATATCGAAAATATATAACTAACTAAAGAAGCTAACCATCAAAAGTCCAAAACAACCCAATCAAAACTGGGGTAGAGAACTAAGCCTAGAATTTACAACAAAGGAATATTTAATGGCTGAATATCACCAAAAGAAATGTCCAAAGTCCTTGGTGATCAGAGAAATGCAGATCAAAATAACCCTAAGGTTCCACCTTACATCAATCAGAATGGCTAAGATCAAAACCTAAAGTGACAACACATGTGGGTGAAGATGTGGAGAAAGAGGAACATTCTTCCATTGCTGATGGGATTGCACATTGATACAACCACTCTGGAAATCAATTTGGAGATTCCTCAGAAAATTGGAAAAAGATATACCTGAAGAACCAGCTATACCACTCTTGGGAATATAGACAAAAGATGCCCCACCATGCCTTTATTTACTTTTCAAATGCTTTCCCTTTCCCGTTCCCCCTGCCCCGGAAACCCCTGAATCCCATCACCCCTCCTCCTGCTTCTATAAATGTGTACCCCACACATGCACCCACCCATACTTGCCTCCCCGCCCTGCCATTCCCTGGATACTGGAGTATCCAGTCTTCACAGAACCAAGGGCCTCTCCTCCCACTGAAACCCAACAAGGCAATGCTCTCCTACATTATATGGCTGGCGCCATGGGTCCCTCCTTGTGTACTCCTTGATGAATGGTTTAGTCCCCAGGAGCTCTGGGTGTCTGGTTAGTTGATATTGTTCTTCCTATGGGGTTGAAAACCCCTGCAGCTCCTTCAGGACTTTCTTTAACTCCTCCAGTGGTCCCCATGTTCAGTCCAATGGTTAGCTGTGAGCATCATGCTCTGGAATAGTCTTTCAGGAGACAGCAGCTATATCAGGCTCTTGACCACAAGCACTTATTATCAACTACAATAGTATCTGGACTTAGTGACTATATATGGGATGGATACACAGGTGGGACAGTGTCTGGATGGCCTTTGCTTCAGTTTCTGCTCCACAATTTGTCTCCTTATTTCCTCCCATGTGTATTTTGTTCCACCTTCTAAGAAGGACCAAAGCATCCACACTTTGGTCTTCGTTCTTCTTGAGCTTTATGTGGTCTGTGAATTGGATCAAGTATTCTGAGCTTTTGGGCTAATATCCATTTATCAGTGAGTGCATATCATATGTTTACTTTTGTGAGTGGGTTACCTCACTCAGGATGATATTTTCTAGTTCCATCAATTTGCCAGAGAATTTCATGAATTCATTGTTTTTAATAGCTAAGTAGTACTCTATTGTGTAAATGTACCACATTTTCTGTATCCATTCCTCTGTTGAAGGATATCTGGGTTCTTTCCAGGTTCTGGCTATTATAAATAAGGTTGCTATGAACATAGTGGAGCATGTGTCCTTGCTATGTGTTGGAGCATCTTTTGGTTATATGCCCAGGAATGGTATAGCGGGGTCCTCATGTAATACTATGTCCAATTTGAGGAACCACCAAAATGGTTTCCAGAGTGGTTGTACCAGCTTGCAATCCCACTAACAATTGAGGAATGTTTCTTTTTCTCCACATCCTTGAAAGCATCTGTTGTCACCTGAGTTTTTGGTCTTAGTTATTCTGACAGGTGTGAGGTAGCATCTCAATTTGTTTTGATTTGCATTTCTCTGATGACTAAGAGAGGGTGCTTCCTGGCCTTTTGAAATTTCTCAGTTGAAAATTCTTTTTTAAGCTCTGTATCCCAATTTTAATAGGATTATTTGATTCTCTGGAGTCTAACTTCTTGAGTTTAATGTATATATTAGATATTAGCCCTTTATTGGTTGTAGGATTGATAAAGATCTTTTTCCAATCTATTGTTTGCCATTTTGTCCTATTGGCGGTACCTTTTGCCTTACAAAATCTTTGCAATTTATGAGGTCCCATTTGATTATTGTTGAAAGGGCATTTAGTGCTTGAAATCCTAGCCAGAGCAATTAGACAATAAAAGGATGTACCGGAATGAAAATTGGAAAGGAAGAAGTCAAATTATTACTATTTGAAGATGATATGATAGCATACTTAAATGATCCCAAAAATTCTACCTAAGAACTCCTAAACGTCATAAACATCTTCAGAAAAGTGGCTGGATATAAAATTAACTTAAACACATCAGTTGCCTTCTTCTACTCAAAGGATAAATAGGCTGAGAAAGAAATTTGGCAAACTACAGCCTTCATAATAGTGAAAAATAGTACAAAATATCTTGATGTGAATCTAACCAAGCAAGTGAAAGATCTGTATGACAAGAACTACAAGTCTCTGAAGAAAGAAATCGAAGATCTCAGAAGATGGAAAGATCTCCCATGCTCATGGATTGGCAGGATTAATATAGTAAAATTGATCATTTTGCTGGAAGTAATGTATATATTCAATGTAATCCCCATCAAAATTTCAATTCAATTCTTCATAGACTTAGAAAGAGCAATTTGCAAATTCATTTGGAATAACAAACCCCCATGATAGTGGAACTATTTTCAACACCAAAGAACTTCTGGGGGAAATCACTAAACCCGATCTCAAGCTGTATTAACAGAGCAATAGTGATAAAATCTGTGTGGTATTCCTACAGACAGGCAGGTAGATCAATGGAACAGAATTGAAGACCCAGAAATGAACCTACACACCTATGGTCACTTGATTTTTGACAAAAGAGCTAAAATCATCCAGTGGATAAAAGACAGCATTTTCAACAAATGGTGCTGGTTCATCTGGCAGGTCAGCATGTAGAAGAATGTACATTAATCCATTCTTATGTTCTTGTACAAAGCTCAAGTGGATCAAGTCCAAGTGGATCAAGACCCCCACATAAAACCAGAAACACTGAAACTAATAGAAGAGAACGTGGGAAAGAACCTCAAACACTTGGGCACAGAGAACAATTTCCTGAACAGAAGGAGAGTGGTCCTAACTCTCAGCTTGATATCTTCATTTCTTTGTGGATTTTAGTAACTTAATTGCCCTGCCTTACCTCTTAACCTGTGAAATGGTCTTGGCAATGCTTTCTCCTGAAATTCTGATGTTAGATTATTTTACCAATCAAACCTTAATTCTGAGGATGGCTAACACACAATTCTCTCTATTGATTTTTAATAGAACTTTTGGTGATATTTTGATATGAAACAGGTAAATTTAGCATTAACCCAGTTTTGATAATTCCCAACATTTGAATCCTATATACAAAATATGAGATTTGAATATCCTAACAATAGTATGACTATTTAGACATTAATTTTTACTTACCACATTTTAACATATATTATTTCAGTGATACAGTTTCATAGTAGTGGCAAATATTTCTTAAGAGGTATTTGAAATAACAGCAAAGTACAATGTAGCAATTGAATATTCAGGTGTTTTTTTTGAAATTAGATATAGTATATTTATCCTTCATAGAAATCTATAGAATGAACACCTGTCTACACAATGTTTGAAAAATAAAATTAGCTTTTTAAATAATCATTACATGAGGAAATATACAAATGCCTAAACATTTTCATATATATTAGTACAATTAAGTAATATACATTTAGTTACTTAGTAATGTAACTATGTTCATTACTTATGCTATCTATGATATAATCTCTGACAAATACTTGTTTCAAAAATCTATTTTACATTATAGTTATTGTGTCCTAATACTTTAATAAATGCTAAACTATGTGGTAAAGTTTCAAAACTATAAACATATAAGACAATTTCAAATAATACATCTAAAACAAATGTGTTCACATTTTACTTGATTACAGAAAGTAATTTAAATATTAGTTCTCTAAGAATAA
Organism: Mus pahari; assembly: GCF_900095145.1. Taxonomy (NCBI): domain Eukaryota; kingdom Metazoa; phylum Chordata; class Mammalia; order Rodentia; family Muridae; genus Mus; species Mus pahari. The sequence continues at coordinate 67,683,498 of NC_034593.1, forward strand.
CCTTGTGAATCAAAACAAATATGAACACAAACACACACACATATACACACACTGTTCTTTAAATTAAATAAAACATTTTCATATACCTAAAAATATAATGTAAAAAGAAACCAGTAAAATAATTGAGCATAGCTTTGTAGACATGAACATAAACTGAAAACCTGTATATTTTGTAATTTCTGAGTGTCACGTGGTCTTTCTCCTTTGTCACTACATTTGGGTTATAAGACCAAAATTCCCAGAATCTTCAGAAATGGCAATGAAGTTGTCTTACTTTTCTAAAGATTTATTTATTTCGTATGTATAAATATGTTGCCTGTATGTATTTATGTGCACCACATGTTTAACATGTATGTACCCATGGAGATCAGACAATAGCAATAAATCTTTTGGCACTGGTGTTACAGGTTTGTAAAGTTCTGTGTCAGTTCTGGGAGTCAAACCTAGATCCTTCACAAGAGTAAGAAGAGCTGGTAATTATTGGGCCTTCTCTTCTTGCCAGCCCAGGTGGTGCTCTACTTTAAGAGAAGTCCTTCTCAGACCTGATGAAATAGACAAAAAATAACCTTGGCTGTTCACTAATAGCCACATTTCCAGTCCTCCACATAGTAGTGAGATGCCCTAATATAAGGGCAGCTTCTTTAGCCTGTCTGGTCTGAATGCAGCCCAAGGTTGCCTTATAAAGTGTTTAAACCCTCATATGTATGGCTGTTTCCTGGCACAAAAAGAAATACAACAGCTATGAAAAAAAAAATCCTGGAAGAAATTTAACCCGTTTTTGTAACTGTAACTTGGCAATCAATTATAACTAAAATTGTGAGTGCTATATAAATATCACTATTAGTACCATTAAATTGTAGCAAGAAGCATAAAATTTGAAGATTGGATGCTTGCTATTTAAAATCGTTACATAAATTATGAACCATGGTTGAATTCATAAAGCAGTGGGTTTTCTGTTTGTTTTGTTGTTATATTTTGTCTTCTTTTCTTTTAGATTCTATTAATTTAAAGATTGAAATGAGGTTTCCAGGTGCTCCATTATCACAAAATATTTTAAGACCCCGTGGGAAAGAACATAACAAAATACAATTGAGCGTTTACAAAACGTAGAGGGGAACTTTGCACAAAACTGAGACTGCTTAGAGAACAGTCAATAGTAAGATAAAAAGAAAAGTGTAACACAAAAATTAGAGCTATCTTTATAATATCTTAGTAAGAACAAAACATTAGTACCATTGAACTAATTAACCATTGTCTAAAAACAGTGTTGCCAATGTAAATGAATTAATCAACTGTAGGCTGGAAAAATAATTTTATGGCCATATTTCTAACTCATTCCATGCACACATGATTCAGATGGTGATTTTACCTCAATGTGTCACAGAGGGCAGAGGCCACAAAGGATTTTCATGCTTTAAGAGATACTTTATATCTTATAATGATATCAGGACTTGAGTATATACTAAGCTATTAGATGTACTGAAGAGTGTTCTTTATAAATTATTTGGAGGAAAAACATTAAGATTGAATATCCCTTGATATTTTTTGAAAAAAAATCAACAAATAATTTTCTTAATAGAAAACATTTAATTTAAAGAACAAATTAGTTATCAAGATTGGAGGAGACATGAGTGTATTAAAGAAATACCAACCATTTAATTTAGTGACACTTAGAACTAACTTGAAGTTAGGATTAGATAATAAACATGAATAAAATAGATTTTGATTATTCTTATGTGCTAATTCATAATTATCAACTAAAAGAGATGCAAATGTTGTCATTATGTACTATTATATAAGCCATTTCTGTTTCATTTTGGATTATTTGTAACCAAAGGGAACTCAAAACTTTAAGTTATCAGCTGCTATCAATTTAAAGGACTATTTTAGGTTCATAACTGGTTCTTTGTAAATATTTTAATAAACTGTATAGTACAGAAAATTGAAGGTACAAAGTCAATTCTTTTTCATCACACACAAGGAAACTGGGAGACTGAACCTTCAAAACTGCAAACATCATTACACTTTCAACTGTAATTTGTAGACTAGGTTTTGGTAAAAGCTGCCAATTTGTAACTATATTCATGTAACCCGGTGTCCTTGCTTTACAAGCTGAAGGTATTCCTTCAGCTGACATGGTGAAGTTCCACGAGTGTTTTTATAGAAGATAATTGAAAAGATGATACACTCAGTTCCTATTCATGCTTACATCTGAACAGATGTGCAGATGGGAGCAGATCCAAATGCCCATGGAGTGGTATTGCTTCCTCATCAGCACCAACAACAATCAGTGAAACGCACACTAAAAAATTCTACAATAAAGCACTAAATATGCTTTATCTACTACACATTTACCGTACTCCAAATTTACTGTAATACTAGATCAGATTGAATGAGTAATACTGCTTTCTTGAGGAACAAATCTGTTATTATACCTCTGTATAGAGTTAGAGAGTCGTATGCTTACACACAAGCATACATGTGTAGCACACACACACTTGTGGTTTGTATATGTGTTTGTGTTTGTGTATGTGTATGTAGAAATATGTAAATATATAACATAGAATCCAATTTTCAGAAAGTGTGACTTCTTTATTCCTGGAACTAACCAGACTTGAACCGGAGATAAGGTGCATTTAGTGTGGTATGGCTGCAGACTGAATACATTTCTGTTTCACCTCTCCATATTTCCATTTCAATCAGGCATCTTGAAACCAGATTCCCACTTGTCTTCACTAGCCACGGTCCATGGACTTTCCTTTGCCATTGGTTTCAAAGATGAAATAAAAATCATTTCTCCTATTTACTTTCAGACACAATGGAAAGAAAGGAAGAGAACACTTCACTCATTCACTTACTGAGATTCTTTGGAAAGCAATGTTGACCAACCCAAATTAGTAACATTATCAAAACATTTAAGTTGTAGAATGTTTTGTATCTGGAAATGCCACCATTTTATAAACAGGTCACACTAAAATTCCCTTAACAGCCTCAATATAAATTCCACTTTTCAAATATAAGAATTTTTTGATATTGGCAAAATTTTTTTCTGTTTGCAATATATTTTAGACTATATTCTACATTTTACACTTCATATTTGCATTTATAAGTTGGCAACTACCCATTCTAATTTTAAATTTTCTATTATTTCTTGAGAATTTCAAATAATGTTCACCCTTTCCACAGACCCCTCCTAGATCTATGTCACTTCTCTTCCCACCCAACTCTGAGTCTTTTATTCATTTTTGATTGGTTTTATATTGTTTTATACATGTCAGACCCTATTTATGTTGTACATACATACTTGGCTAAATATACTTCCACTAGAGTGTTGTTTGTTATGTCTAGAAGAAACTGTTTCCATGTGGTCATTTGTACTTCCAGCTCTTACAATTCTTCTGCCTTTTCTTCTACAATGATCTAGAGCTTTGGGAAGAAGGGGTGTAACATATAGGATCCACTTAGAAATGGACTTCCTTCAGTATCTTATTACTAATATCTTGATAAGTTGTGGGTCTGTATTGTACCATTTGTTTAGAATAGAAGGATTTCAATGAGGATGGAGAAGTGTGAGTGTGTGTGTGAGAGAGAGAGGGGGGAGGGGGAGAGAGATTATGGGGTAGTTGAATACTATGTTCATTTAGCAAGATCAGAAGAATTTTATAATTGATTTTATAATTTTCTTCAAAAATCCTTAGCTTCTATAGTCTATTCCTGATGATAGAAAGAAATGGCTTAATATTAATAATGATTGGATTTTAGAATAAATAAAAAGCTGAAAATATTTCTGTCTGGGACAAGAACTGATGACCTCATTTCATTTTCTGTGAGGTTTTCATATACTCTTAGACTCTGTTGGTGTTAAGGACCTATTGTTATTTAACACAACATTTCCATTAAAATAAAAAGACAGACTCTTCAGGGTCAGAGGTGTCAATTCACTCTTGATCTATCACTATTTTCAAATAATTTGAGTGAATGTTTTAATTTATTTTATTATTTATTTCTACTGTGTTATCTATTTTCATGGATTTTGTTATGAAGTTTTTGGCATGATTACTATCCTAAAATCTCATGAAGTAATACTGCATTTCATGATATTATTTTGAAACAAAACCACCTCTACTTACAGTGTTTATAATCCAGTAAAATTAGAGCCTTCTTTTTATAGCTAACAGAATCTTAAGGAAAGTAAGTTGAAGTAGATTTTTCATTCCTGCATCAAATAGACAATTTAGATCTTTACTCAGAAATGAATTAAAGTATCTACTAAAAATACAATTGTATGATTTATCAAATCTTTAACTAGACAAATGTAAGTTTGATTATATGCAATCTTAAAGAACAATAGACATCACTGTTTCTATGACTTTAAGTGCACTTACACACTTATAACTACCATTAACCGGTGCTCATCCTCTATGAACTTAGAAATTACAGCATGAGGAGCAACAGAATCCCTGGAATACAGTTTCCATGCAGTAGATTGAACCACTTTAAAATTCTTTCTACTATATTAAAAATAGAAAACAGCATTTCTCAGTGGGTGAGAAAGATTTTCTATTCCGTATATCCAAAAACCATAGGTAAACTGATGATATTTCTTTTGGACAAAAATCACATATTTTATTTAAATGTAAGTCTTATTAATGATATTATATCAAAAACAATTTCCAAAGATACTTGTCCTTTTTTAAATAAGTTTCTCATATATTATGTTTTTCATAAGCTTTTTCAGAATATTGTTTCTTATATTCAATAGGTTGATAATGCCATGGATAATAGTGGTCTTTGTATAGATGTTTAAAGATGCATAAATTTAGCATTTTATTATAATAAACCTAAGTATTGTTCCTTTCTTGAGGCTAAAATCGCACACGTGAGCATATTCCCAGTCACTGGTGCATATTCACAAGGAAGTGTCAAGACACTTTTGGGATTTGGACTGTGTGATTTGAACACACACTGTATCTGCTTATGCAAAGGCAGGTGGCAAATTGTGAGTCCCAAACTGTATCCATTATGTTCATTTACTTTATGGCTTAGAAAGCACAGATGTTAACCATATAACAACAAGGTAGCTTTATTGTCATCACCTGCTGTTAAAGTCCTTCTTTGTACAGTAGCCAAATGGATTCTTGTTTTATCCTCATTTACAAGGTCTTTGTTATTTGATGGTAAAAAAAAAAAAAAAAGACTTGGGAATTGTTTTCATTCATAAGTAACTCTTACATAAAATTTTTGAAGAAAAATCAGAATGACTGTAAATTATATACTCTCAGTCAATTGTTAAAGATTCATCATGTGATTTTTGTTGATTTTGTGCTTAAAATGTAATTTTTCCATTGTTTGTTTTTGATTTGTCATTATTATGGCATAATTCCTCTTTTGTGATTATCCTGAAAATCCTTAAAATAAATTTCTTGATTTCTGTTCTTGTATTTTCTATTCATTAAATAAAACCTTATAATATTTCTGCAGATTTTCTCATAAAAATTTATATTTTGTATTTAGTTTTAAAAATAAAATGTGCATATGAATATATACCCATAGCATCTATATATCCAAGTATGAAACATGTAGATGTACCATAGTTGTTTCATTAATGTACTAACTAAATAACTATCATCTGGAAATAACCTAAATCCACAAGGAATCTCTTCCAGGACAGAGATCCCACTCTCCATCTGCCACTTATCATACATCACTGAAACTGTGTTGCCTATGTGTATGATTTGTTTCCTTAGAGAATATGTATTTCTAACTACCTTTAAGTAATTAATCATGATTGACAGCTACTAAGTGCTGATTTCTCCTTGTCCTGATTTTAGACTGTATTTGGCCAATGACATGATGCTTATTTTGGTGTGTAACATTTGTCTAAGATGCGTCTTTGCAGAAACTGGTACCTCTGCTTGACTAGACTAATTCAGAAAATTCATCTCTCCCTTGCTCTCTTTTAAAGCGTATAACATCGTAGTAAAATTGAATGTAAAGTACGAAATTTATTCAAAGAGTCTATTGAAATATACTAAAGAATTTTATTTGTTAAAGTTAACTAAGTCTTAGTCTAAGGAGGGTAGTGACATGTGAGTAATTCCTAGAGAAGTCCTAGATTCAAATCATTCTAGAAAACACCCTGAAAGTCAGCTATTCTTTATAATTTAAAATATTCTTCCTCTAAATAATAAAAAAAAACTTTAAAAGTTTTGAATCTAACAAAGATCCAAAGAGCTTTTAAAATAACTATCTAATTTTTTGCTGTTTCTGTTAATACTATTCAAAACCATTCAGTCTATACATTTTTCATACAAAACCATTCAGTCTATACATTTCTTTGAAAATCAACTTTAAAAACTTTGAATATTATAGTAGTCTATGAAACTAAGCATTATAAAAACATTGTGATCACTTATATATAATCGATATCTCCTTGCTCATATGAAAATAAAATTACTTCTCTATAAAGCTAGTCATATTCCCCCATGTAGTAATGCAGGCTCAGGTTCCTATATTCTTTGGCTCTATCTTCCTAAGGCCATGAATTTCGTATTCTTGCTGAACTGCAATACAGGTGAAACAAGCTAACTTACTAGGAAAAGCTGCCCTTGGACCAGGATTGAAAAAGCCATGATTCTATTCTGCTTCTTTATAAGCAGCTCATGCTTGCCGCCCACCCATATACCATGGTATGAACGGGAAATGTCCATCCTCTGTGAGGCATAGTGATTTGCTCAATGTCTATCTCATATTTGGCTACATTTCTTATCCAGTCAATACCTAACTGCCCAGAGATAGTACTACTCATAGTAGGCTAGGACCTCCTGCATAAATTATCAATAAAGAAACATGCCCTGGGCTGGAGAGATGGCTCAGTGGTTAAGAGCGCCGAATGCTCTTCTGAAGGTCCTGAGTTCAAATCCCAGCAACCACATGATGGCTCACAAACATCTGTAATGAGATCTGATGCCCTCTTCTGGGATGTCTGATGACAGCTACAGCAAGCAAGTGGAGCCCGAGTGAGAAGAAAAAATGTCTGAAGACAGCTACAGTGTACTTACATATAATAAAAAAAATAAATCTTAATAAAAAGAAAGAAACATGCCCTAAGAGGAGAAATATTAAACACAAACTAACTGCAAGTCCTGTGATTTACTTTTCTCCTTTGGTGGTGTACACATACCTTCTAGGATGACAACCAAGTGTCATTACTGATGAGGCTACAGATGTATACCTTCTTCACCTCTACATGTTTACTGAGTTATGTGTTTTTTTTTTCTGTCAGCAGTGAGGACTTATCGTCAATTTGTGGAGAGCAAAGAATACCCTTGCCAATAGCCTGGGGTTGACTGGAATTTTCATGGGGCCCCTTTGGCCAACAACATAATTTGATATAACTCATCCCTGTCTATATCTTGTTCAGATGTTGTCTCTCCTTTTGTTATATCAATTGATATTTCTATCACATATGTATTATTTTATGAGGCTTCTAATACTGTGCTAGGTCTCCATACTACTGTAGTTAAGTTTCCCCTCAAATGACCTTTTGTTTTAGTTTTCCCTTCCCATATTACCTCACTTCTTCCCTCTAGCTCCCAATTTGATCCTTTCCCCTGTCCAGTGGCCTCCCACTACCCATCTGTAAATATCTCATCTATTTTGCCTTCTTAGGGCAATGCTTCCTTCTACCCTAGCCCTTAATCTACACCTAACCTCCAGGCTTACAGAGATAAGAGTCTGTGTATTGACATCTATAACAGCTAGGATCTACATACAATGAACATCTCACCATGTTTGTCATTTGAGATCTGGGTCACCTTATTCTGGAATTTTTTCTAGCTTCATCAATTTACCTGTCAATTTCATAGTTTATTTTTTTAACAGCTGATTAACATTAATTACATTATATACATGTATCCCATTTTCTTTATCAATTCATACTGTAATGGACATCTAGGCTATTTCTAACTTCTGGAGCTTATGAATTGAGCAATAATGCACATAGTTGAGCAACTATATCTATAATAGGATGTAGACTACTTTGAGTAAGTGCTCAAGATAGATAGATAGATAGATAGATAGATAGATAGATAGATAGATAGATAGATAGATAGATAGATAGATTTAGATCTACTGCCAGCTTCCTAATGAAGTGTCACAGTCATTTCTATGTGTTTGCAGTTCCACCAATCATGGAAGTATGGTCCCCTTACCTGGCATCTTCACCAACAGGGGCTGTCATTTGGTTTATTGATCTTGGCCTACCTAAACTGGTCATTCTGATAGATACAATATGAAATCTCAAAACATGTTTGATTTGTACTTACCTTGTTATTAATGATATCAAACTTTTCTTTAAGAGATTTTCCAGACACCTGTATTTCCTACTTTGAAAACTCTCTATTAAGATCTGTTATCTTGATGTTAGGTGTTCAGAGTTCCTTGTGTAATTTAGATATTAACCAGGTAGAGGATATGGACTGGGTGAAAGATCTTTTCTCATTCTGCAATTTGCTGTTTTGGCCAAATGAAGGTATGCTTTAGCATACTTAAGATTTTTTTCCATGAGGTCTCTTTTAATAATTGCTCTTAGTGCCTTTTGCAATTATAGGTATTCTATTCTGAAAATCTTCCTGTGGTGATAAATTTAAGACTATTTTCTTCATTTTCTTCTATCAATTTCAGAGTATTTAGTTTTATGTTGAAGTCTTTGATCCACTTGGAGTTGAGTTTTGTGTATGATGGTAATTGTGGATATAGTCACAGTCTTCTAAATGCAGACATGCAATTTGACCAGCACCATTTGTTGAAGATTCTATTGTGAGGTTTTTGTTTGTTTGTTTTGTTTTTGTTTTTGTTTTTGAGATAGGGTTTCTCTGTATAGCCCTGGCTGTCCTGGAACTCTGTAGACCAGGCTGGCCTTGAACTCAGAAATTCACCTGCCTCTGCCTCCCAAGTGCTGGGATTAAAGGCATGTGCCACCATGCCCAGCTTTATTGTGCATTTCTGATTTCTTTGTCAAAATCATGTTTCCATATGAGTAGGAACTTATATTGAGTTTTTGGATTTTATTGCATTGTTTAACATGTCTGTTTTTTCCAATATCATGCTATATTTATTACTGTAGATCTGTAGAACAACTTAAAATCTGGGACAGTAAAAACCCCTAGCAGTGTTTTCATTATTCAAGATTGCTTTAGATATCCTGGATGCTGGAATATTAATATATAATATATGTATTGTATATTTTTGAGGTTATTTAAAAGGCAGTGTTTACTTAATTTTTTTTCAGCCTGTTTGTCATTAGTGTGTGTGTATGTGTGTGTGTGTATATATATATATATATATATATATATATATATATATATATATATATATATATATATATGTGTGTGTGTGTGTGTGTGTGTGTATGCATATATAATGCTAATTTTTTTAGATTTCAGTGAAGAATTCTATCATAATTTAGAGGTTATTATCTCAAATTGTAGTTTGTTTTGGATAGGATGGCAACTTTCCCTATAAAAATCCTTCTGATTGATGAACTCTGGAGCTCTTTCTGTTCCTTTGTCTCATTCCTCCTTTAGTGTTTAAAATTATTATTTTACAAGTTTTCTTTTTGCTTTCTCAAAGTTGTCCAACAATATTTTATTGCAGTTATTTGAATGGCATTGTTTACTTGATTTTTTTTCCTCAGTACATTTGTAATTATCATATAGGAAACGTGTGTGTGTGTGTGTGTGTGTGTGTGTGTGTGTGTGTGTGTGTGTGTGTAAGTTTTATATCCTGCTAGTCTGTCAAAAGTCCTTATCAATAGTAGAACATACCTGATTTTTAGGATCTTGTATGTTAAAATCATGTCATTTGCAAATAAAGATAGTTTGACATGATCTTTTCCAATTTATATCCCCTTGAACTTTGAACTCCTTCAATTTTCTTATTGCTTTACCTAGATCTTCAAGTACTTTATAGAATAGGGATGGAGAGTGTGCACATCCTGTACTTAGTCTTGGTTTGATTTTAAATGCTGTATTCCTCTCCATTTAGTCTCCTGTTTAGAATGAACTTGTGTTGTTGTTATTTCTGTTATTGTTTATATCCTACTTTAACTTGTGGTGGGCATATAAACTGGAGGAAATTAATTAAATAAAATCTGTTGAAACTTGCTTTGTTTCCAGGTTTGTCTTTTTCTTTTGAGAAAGTTCCATGAGCTCTTAAGAAGATGGTATGTTCTTTTCTGTTTGGGTGAAATATTCTGTAATGTCTGTTAGGGGCATTTGAGTTATAATGTCACTAACTTAAGAAATTTCTGCCTAAATGAGCTGCCTGTTGTTGAGAGTGGGGAAATCAGGTCATCTACTCTCCGTGTGTGAAAGTCAATCTGTGATTTTAGTTGTACTCATGCTACTTGCATGCTCTTGTGTTTGGGGAATAAATATTTAGAATTCAATATCCTCTTAGTTGATTTCATTTTCCTTTGATGAGTATGAAATGACTTTTCTATCCCTTCTGATTAGTTTTAGTTTGAATTCTGATATGTGATATATTTAAATGGCTATACTTGCTTGCTTCTTGGGTCTATTTTGGGGATAACTTTTTTCGCCTTTTTACCATGAGGTGAAGACTATCTTCGATAGTAAAGTGTTTTTCTTAAATAAATCAGCAATGTGGATACTATTTGGGACATAGTATTTTTGTTTCTATTAGGAAATTGAGGCCATTGATGTGGAGTGTTATCGATGAGCAGTGTTTATTGATTTCTGTAATTTTCTTGTAAATGTGTGAAGTATATCCCCAGTCTTTTGATTTCTTGATCTGGGATTATTTGTTTGTGTTTTTCCCTTAGATGTGGTTAGCCTCCTCTTTTAGTTAAAAGTTGCTTCTACAGAGTTCTATAGAGCTCAATTTGTAGATAGATAGTAACTGAATTATATTTTATGGTAGCATTTTTTTTTCTCTACACCTATTGTGACTGAAAACGTTACTGGTTAAAATAGGGGATGGCATCTTTAGTCTCTTAGAATATGTAGACCATGTGTCCATGTTCTTCTCACTTTTAGAATCTCCACTGAAAAGAAAAGTGTTATTCTAATGTGACTATCTGCTTTTCTATGTAACTTGGTTATTTTCCTTTGCTGAATTTAATAATTTTCTTTGTTCTGTTCTTTTATCCTTTTGATTATTTTTGATGTGAAGAATTTCTTTGCTGGTCCAGTCTATTTGTTGTTGTGCATACTTTGTGTGCCTTCATAGGCATCTCCATCTTTAGGGTATGAAATATTGTTTTCTATGATTTTGTTGGAAAATTTTTCCGTGTCATTGATTTAGACTTCTTTTCCTTCTATTTCTGTTATTCATAGATGTGGTCTTTTCATAATGTCCCAGATTTTCTAGTATTTTGTACCTGCGCTATTTTAGGTTTAACATTTTCTTTGAGGCTACTATTCTTTTCTCCTATCATGTCTTCAATGCCTGAGATTCTCTCTGCATTCATTTTCATTCTGTTAGTTGGGCTACCTCTGAGATTTTTATTTGACTTCCTAGGTATTTCATTTAAAGTTTACTACAATTTGAGTTTTCTTTAGTGATTCAGTTTCCACTTTCACTTCTTAAACAAACAATAAATTGAAGAAAATGGCTTCCTCTGATTTCATTAATGGACTTACTCATATCCTCTTTAAAGTCCTTGAAAATATTCTTAAAAGTGATTTTAAATCCTTGTCATGTGCTTCAGACATGCTGTTTTTCACAGGACCTATTGTGGGTAAGCTTGCTGGGTTTTGGATAGAGACATATTTTCGTGGCTGTAATTGGTTGTGTCTTTACACTAGTGTCTAGGCATGTGGGCTTTGGTGATTTTAATTATAAGTTGTGATACTTAGTCTTGAATTTGTTGTGTATTCACACATTCCATTCCTAGGTGTCTGTTGTCCTATTTGATTCTTAGTACATAGTGGTATGTGTGGATTATCAAGTAGGAAGTGTTTCTGAGTTCTAACCAAGTGAGGACACTTTAGGCATGGATAGGAAGTATTTCTAGCTATAAAAAGCTTGCACAAAGAAATGGGGGTATGGACTATTACAGGGTTGGGTGAGAGATTCCACAGAAAGAAAGTTTAGTGTGGAATCTCTCACCCATGGAGTAGAGTCAGGAGGAAGGACAGAACCTTGCAAGTAGTCTGCTTCAGAGTTTGAGACTGAGAGTTTGCAATGCAGGATCAGAAGAAGAACTGAGATTGTCTACCAAATTCCCAGATCCAGGTCTGGCATTTACTGGGTCATTCAAGGAAAATTGATATTTGTATGAGGTTTGCTTAATTTGTTAAATACTGTTAGTTCTTATTGTGTCATATTTAATGCAAATAAAATGAATTTATCTTCTTTATTGCCAACTAATACTTAATTATATATTCAAACCACATTTTCATTATTGACTTCACTAATACTTAATATCTGTGTTGATTCCATAGAATTACTACTGCAATAAATATTCAAATGCAAAAATCGATGATATGTTGCCTTAGAGTCCTTTAGATGAACTCAAGTTTAGAATATCTAGATAATATGTAAGATAGATTTTTCAGTTTTTATTGAGTAACCCTTATATAGTTCTTGGACTAGTTCATATACCTACTAACATTGTATAAGTGTTTGACTTTGCATATGCCTTCAGCAGTAACTGTCATATATTGATTGTCATTCTGACTGGATGTGAATGTAATTTTGATTGTCATTTCTCTAGTGGCTTGTGAAGTTGAATCTATTTACTCACAGTGAGAATATTATGTACTTCAGTAGCCCTTTTATTGACTACGCATTGGATTTCTAGTTACTTAGACTTTTATTAGTTCTTCGTATACTCTAGATAGTTTCCTCTGTCAGGTACATTCTTAGCAAAATTCTTTTATTATTCAGTCATCTGGACTTTCTTTAAATTTCTGGCTTCATTTTCTGTGTAAAACTTCTTTAAATTTGTAGATAGGAGTCCTATTCAGAGAGTCCTGTAGTAATAATATTACCTACATTGTCTATTTCATCAAGTGTTTTCCCTACTTTATTCTCTAACAGTTTTAGAGTTTCAGGTTGTGCATTTAGATCATTGATGCACTTACAATTTATGTGCAGGAAGAGGGGAATAGGATATTCCTCTTCATGTAAGCATCCAGTATTCATAGCACCATTTATTGAAACATTGCCTTTTTGCCTTTTTTCAATTCGAGCCAAAACCATGCAGGTGTTGTATAGTGGTTTAGATTAGAACTGAAGTTATGTAAAGTGAGACCACAAGAACAGTATAATTTTTGCTAAGTTTTGTGTTGTGTTTCAATATGATTTTCAACCTTGATTCTGTGGCTTCTGTGTTCTGATTCTGTACAGATTTCTGTTGTGATTTAATGAATTAGTGCTGATCGCTTTTGTCAAAAGCTATTTTCACCGTGTTAATTCTAAATCCACTCTGCCTTCTAGAATTTTAAACACAATCTTTATTCAGTGGTTTCAGTCTCAGTATGGAGGCGGCCGTCTCTTTGATTAGACTTATTCCAAGATTTATTTTTATTGATTTTTTTTAAAAAAAGAACTATTTTTCATATTTTTTCTCCTGGCGCTCATTATTAAATAAGACTAATTATTTTCATATTTTAATTTTGTGTCCAGTCACTATGGTAAAAGTGTTTATCAGATTAAAGATTATTATGGTGGATTCTTTGATATGTCCTATATAGAGAATCATATGGGCTGCAAATGAACATATTTTAAATATATTTTAAACTTAATCCTTACTTTTCATTTTGGAACACATTTTATTGATTCTTTGACAATTTTGTGAGTGTAATGTATATTGATCATATTCTCCCAATTTTCCCCTTTTCGCTCTCTTAGGACCTGCCTTCACATCCTTTTCCTTTTTCTGTTTTATATCCATGAATATCGAACTATTGCTATCTGTTTGAATGTTGATTGAACTTGTTGGTATCTTTCTCAGGGTTTCTTCAGACAACCATAGTAGCAGTGAATTCATGAGTGCATGACCATATGGTGTCAAAAGGAGTATTTCATATAATTTTTCCAATATTATATAGCCATTACTTACTTTTCAATTCCCTCTTCTGAAATGTTTCCTGAGACTTGAGGATAAAGTATGATATAGATGTATCATTTAGGTCTGATCACTTAACATTCATTTACTCACAACATTTTGACCAGTTGTGAGTCTTTGCATTAACTCATTAATGACTGCCTGTTTTATAGAGATAATTTTTTTTTGGGGGGGGGGACAGCAAAGTTGAAAGTGTCGCTATCCTAATGTTAAAACAGAGATATTTAAGAGGCAGTTTAACAATATTGTTACTTAGAACAGTAACAGTAGAAAGTAACCCCCAGTCGGGCATGGTGGCGTATGCCTTTAATCCCAGCACTTGAGAGGCAGAGGCAGGCGAATTTCTAAGTTTGAGGCCAGCCTGGTCTACAGAGTGAGTTNNAGGACAGCCAGGGTTACACAGAGAAACCCTGTCTCGAAAAGCCAAAAAAAAAAAAAAAAAGAACCCCCTTAGGGATCATGACCCACCTAGCCAGTGGCTTTTGACCAGGTTTATCTCATCAGACATAAATCACTTCCTGTGGAGTAAGTATCAGATACAATCAGAAAGTAATTTGTGGTTCAATCGCAGAAATGACACTAGTGTATCAGTGCTCACATTATGACAGGAAGGTTAGAAATATATCAATACTAAAAAAAAAAAAAAAAAAAAAAAACAAAAAAAAAAAAAAAAAAAAAAAAAAAAAAAAGAAAGAAAGATAGAAAGAAAGAATGATTAATATTTTAAAGTATTCAACATCACTATTCAATAAGGAAATATAAATATAAATCAAAATTTATATGAAGTAACTTACTCTAGTCAGAATGGCAGTTACAAGAAAACAAATAACAATAAATGCTGTTGAAGAGATGGAGACAGGAGAATATTTATACTTAGTGCTAGTGTACGTTAGTATAAACACTAAGGAAATCAGGGTGAATGTGCCTCAAAAAGCCCTAAATCTATAAGTATGTATGATTTAACTAAGCAAAATATAGAATAGACAGATGATAGACAGACAGATAGGTAATAATTAGATGATAGATGATAGATACTTGCCATTGTAATCATTGATACTCAATTCATGATAGCTATAAAATGTAGTCAGCCTACATGTCTATAATATGATGAATGAATAAGAAAACTGGTAAATATACAGAAATATTATTTACCTACAAGGGAAAAATAGAATTATTAAATTTTCAGGAAAATGTTTAAATCTTGAAAATATTATTTTAAGTGAAGTAACCCATCAGACAGACAGATACTAAATATTGTATCTTATATATGGCATCTAACATACTAGGTTTCTGTGTTTAAATTGAGTGTCTGTAGATGCTAAGAAATTAGAAAGGAACCATGATAAACAGAAGGAAAAAGATCATAGGGGTGAAGGGATAAGGGAACACATGTGACATGATAATAGAAGTGTAATAGTTTAAAAGTTTAAGTGATGATTGGGGCAAAAAAGACAGAAGAGAAGTGGATTAAATTGGCTAACCAAACATAGGAGTTATAAAACTCCCTTATGGAAAGCTACTATTTCTGTTACTGGTCTAAGTCACAAAGGCTCCCAAACAAGACAGATGTCATTACTCTTGGTTCCTTGCATTGTTCGGTTGTTTGCTTGTTTTTTGTTTACATATTTATTTATTGTTCTTACCCCTGCTAAAGTTTTAAGGACTATTTGAATAGGACTGAAGAGAATAAACAATTTAGTCTTGTTTGAAAACTTTGTAGAAATGCTTTGAACTTTGTTCCACTTACCAAAGTGGTTGCTGTAGATCTATGTCCTTTAGTCTTAGTCCTTCAGAGCATCATACATGATGGAATGTTAGCTGGATATTGTTCATAGCCTTTTTTGTATTCACTATTATTTCTGACATGGGTTTCACTTATGTGGTATGTTATATTATTGTGCCTATGCTGAACTATATCTGTCTCTCAACCATCTTTTCTTTATGTACTCGGTGTTTGATAAGGCCAATACCATAGGTTAGGCTAGCTTAGGTTAGGTTTTAATTTTCATTTGATTATAAGTATTTGTTGGACCATTCATCATTCAGTAGTATGCTGTCTAATATCTACACACTCTTGTATATTCTACATTATTTCTTGCTGAAAATTTGTAGTTTTTTTCTTACTGTTATAAAACAATAGAAGATATCAAAGTTTTCTATGATTGTTGAGATTAATTTGTCATAATATGTGATCTATTTTAGAGATGTTCAATTGGCTGTAGCTGTCCCCTGTGAGGCTATGCCAGTGCCTGGCAAATACAGAAGGGAATGCTCACAGTCATCTGTAGGATGGAACACAGTGCCCCCAATGGAGGAGCTAGAGAAATTACCCAAGGAGCTGAAGGGGTCTGCAACCCTATAGGTGGAACAACAATATGAACTAATCAGTACCCCCAGAGCTCATGTCTCTAGCTGCATATGTAGCAGAAGATGGTCTAGTCGGCCATCTTTGGGAAGANAGGCCCCTTGGTCTTGTAAACTTTATATGCCCCATACAGGGGAACGCCATGGCCAAGAAGTGGGAGGAGTGGGTAGGGTAGCAGGATGGGGGGGCGTATAGGGGACTTTTGGGATAGCATTTGAAATGTAAATGAAGTAAATATCTAGTAAAATAATTTTAAAAAAGAAATGAATATGTATTCTACAGTCTTTGGGTTGAATATTCTCTATATATTTATTAGATCCACTATATCTATGATTTACTTTAACCTTAGATTTTTCTCTTTCTTTGGGATCACTTTTGTATTGATGAAAATAGGGACTTGATGTCACCAACTGTTTATTGTCTTATGAGTCATCCATGCAATAGTAACTACTCTATAATAGTTACTATGCAGTAATAATTTAATGAAATCAGGTGAAACTGTGTACACCTTTCACTGTGCATGTGCACATACACAAAGCTCTGGTTGTTAAATCAGGCCATCCCTAGCACCAGATGTTTTGTGCACATATTTTGTGCTTAAGTTTTCATTTGTCCATTTCTCTCAGTCTTCAGTTTCTAGCTTCTTTGCATTTTTTAGTCTTTTTAAATTTAAAGGAATAAAGTTTTATATATCAATGAAAACCCATTTAGTATGTCACCTCATGTGTACCTTCTATAATCCTGGAAAATATATTTGTATCTCTCCAGGAGGTTTACATTTTTTAAGATGAAAATCTTAGCAACCTCTTCTTTGGACATTTAAAATATATTTTGTCATATTACCATCACCTGTTGTCACAATGGTTGTGTATCCAAACATGTCAGGATATTAACCCAAAATTTCTGTGGAGCCCAGGCTAAAGAATATTAATCTCCTACAGACTTTATTATACTGTCTTTAAAACAATTGATTTACACTTCTATCTATACCTGCTTATAAGCAGGCAGCTTTTCAAACCAGGATTTAAACCCAAAATTCCAGTGGAGCCCACGATAGTCAGAATATGAGTAACCTGTAAAAGATATTAGATCAATATATCTTTATACCATCTTTAAAGCAATTAATTCAAACTTTCACTAATATTTGCCTATAGTAAGCATGTAGATTTTACTTGTTAAGCTCTCTGCCTAGAGTAGCCATCCTGTTATACCATCTATCTGTTGTGCTCTCTACCTGGAGCCACAGACATTTGTTTTATTAATATCTGTTATAATATCTATCTGTTATGCTCTCTTTCTGGAGCCTCAGACTTCTATTAATTAATACCTGTTCATAGCAGGCAATTATCACTGCTCTCTCTACTTGGAGTCAGTGACTAATTTTCCCTATTGTAGCTCCAAACTGCAGGTGAAATTCCCCATGTGATTTGGATAAAATCTGTATATAAATCTATCCTAAAAGTAAATAATTCCAATTTTATAAATTCACAATTCAATCAATCTCTACTCCTAAGAAGTGGGCAGCTTCTATTCTCCAGCTCTCTGACTCGGAGCAGCCTGCACTCCCAAAGCAGAGGACCTCAGAAGTCTATGAGTGGTTTCTTTGTTTCAAGGTTCTCACACTTGAGTCTACCTGACTAGTCCCAGTTCCACCTTTCTTCCACTTAGAAAGTAAAACTAACTCTCAGGCTAATAATCTTAAATTTCTAGTGGATTATTGCCCAATACTTTGGTTGGTGGTGTTCCTGGTATGTCATTATGCCTGAGTTATACGGTGTTTGAGATCAGAACCAGCATGTTAGCCACTCTGTCATAAAACAAGAAATCAAATCCAAAAATATTTTTAATGAAGTCAAGTCAAATTAGTTTGGCAACAGTGATTCTCTACAGTGGTCAGCAAGGGTTCACTGATGGAGAACTGAGAGATGATTGAAAATGGAGATGAGTTCTAAATAAAGTATATTTATATTTGCTCAGATTAATATTTGATACTGTAACTGCAGTCCCAGCTCAGATGCCTTCACAACCTTGAAGATTCTTCCCTGTCAAGTTGGATTGCTTTCCTTAAAGATAGCAAACAAAAGTAATGGGGAAAGGGCAGGGAAGATTCTAATCATAAAGACCAATTGGGGAAAGGTGAATATTAGGTCTATAATATAAAGATGAAGCATCCGCAGGGTATTATCAGGTATAAACTGAGGAAGAACTTGAGAGTAGAGAGGAAGAATTCTGAAGCTAGGGTCAAGGTGGCTTTGCTGATCAGTATCTTAGCTCTATACTGTAAGATGTCAGCAGGAAAGTCCCCTTTGTTAGAAGGAAGGGGCTTGGGAGGGATAGCGTCATGAAATGACTTTTTCAAGCTTCTACCTGTGGAATAAAGATAAAGTCTAGAACAATGAAGGGAGACTTTAATAGTCTGAAATTGATAGGTCTCAAAAGCTTACTTGTGTAATGAATGCTTCATTTATTCAGTATGGTAGTTATAAGTGGTGTTTTGTTTTTTATTTCTGCACTTAACCTTGCCATTAGTTGTGTGGTTAAGAAGGATATCTGTGTCACACTTTTAAGAAACTGGGTGTCAAGCAAGGCAAAGTGACTCAGAGGAGATCAGGGCACTATCTCTGTGGTGTTCAAGTTTTAATTGGAACTCCACTAGATGTGTTAGGGTCGTACAGGATTCCACCCTTGTCCTCAACAACAGAGAATAAGTAAAAACAGAATTTGAAAATTGTTTAAGGAAATGGATTTAATTGTGTGTATTTTAAGTACAGTTCTTTAGAACACTGTAGACAAGAAGTTGAAACTAGAATCTGACAGATAATCCCTTCCAACTCCCCACACATCTACATAGTACCTACATTTTAACTAGTTAGGGAATAGCTTCCACCAGAGCAATAGTTCACCAGTTAAGATCAGTCCCTGTCCCTATTTTAGGACCTGGGCTCAATTATTAGTTGCCCACATGATCTCTTACAACCATCTGTAACTCAAGGTTCAGAGAATGGGATGCTTTCTTCTCTGCTAAGTGGGTACTAGGGACTCAGGTGGTACATACCAATCAAACCTACATATGAAGTGAAAACAAATAAATGTTAATTAAAAATGAACATTAGTACATTATCGAAATGTTTTTTTAAGTACATGTAGTTAATAAACCCCTCACAATTTTACTCACTCTAATACTAAAAGTATCATAAAGTAAAATAATAATAACAGCAATTAATAATAACATAATAATAACAATAATAATAAAATAGCTGAGTATTGTGCAAACTGAGAGAATGATGTCTTCTAAGAATACCAGAATCTTAAATTACATGCCTGGAAAAGGGAAGCAAACATATTAGTATGAGAATCCCAGCAAGAAGTTCTTTTTAATCTTCTTTCCACACATTTCAATCACAGTTCATCAGGTGTTCAGGAAAATTGATGGAATGCCTGCTAGGTGGAGACATTTTTCTCAAAAAAAAAAAAAAAACTATTTTAAAAATTGTCATATTGGCTAGGAGTATACTGATAAATATTTATATGCAACACAGTAAAAATTGATACTTTTCAACACAATCTCACAAACATATATCAGCCTCTCTGAATACTCTTATTGTAAGATCTTAAAAGCTGAACTCTGCTGAATAAGGGGTTTTCAATCTAGGACCTACACTGTCTGCAAGGAATACAGGACTTTGTTTTTCCATTGAGATCCTAGAGTGATAAACTAGAATGACCTCTTTACATATCACAGACAGCAATTTGCCCTAATACTCTGGGGACATACTCCTATATAGACAATGCCAGCTTCCAGAAAACCACAGAGCTGAGGACATTTTGTCTTCATAAAATATATATCCATTGAATGAATGAATGAACGAATGAATGAGTAAATAAATAAATAAAATAGAAGCCATAATTTTTTCAGTTTTGTTAGCCATAGAAGAATAATGTAGTTAATACATAAAATGTAACTTTGTATTAAAATTGTGTGCGTTCATGTGCATGTGTGTGTTTGCATGTTTGAATTCATGTGTATGGGCATGTGTGTTTGTGCTCTGTGTGTGTAGAACACATACTTCCTGTTGTGATCACTTACATTCTTTCTTCATATCATGACTATGAAGGTCCAAGCACTGCCTCAAGGCCTTCCCTTTCCTTCTACCGTGTTAATAAAGGGTCTCTCTGTCTGTCATTGCTGAATGTGCCAGGATGTCTGGCCTTTGCACTTCCCAGAATTCTATAGTTTTTGCCTTCTACCTTGCTGTCCTCATCCAGCTTTCCATGGGGCCTGAGGTAATACACTCTGATCCTCCTGCTTGTGAGGCAAGCACTTTACCTGAAGAGCCATAGCTAGGAACATTCTAATCTTCTTGGAAACCCCTCTCCCTCAACAATAGCATGCAAAATGAATAAAACAAAATATCTTGTAATCATTTGTGTATTTATATTTTATCTTTGAGACTAGGAACTAGAACCTTATATATTGTTGGTATCATGACTCAAATATGTAGCACGTTTAATTGACTGCTACAATTCCATAGCCAGTTAGTCAAACATTTAACCATCTATCATGATTTTACAAGGGGGTTGGAAATTTCCAAGGTCCTATCAACTGACAGTAATCATACAGACTCTAATAACCTTGACAGTTACCTCAATTTGTCACAAAACATAAAGTACAGTAATTATTTATTTTTCACTATCAAATATTATACATGCTGTTATAAAATTGAGTACTCTTAACACTAGATAATTTTGTCACCTGAAGAATAACATAGTTCTGCAAGTGCATTTTGTAATTTTTCATATTTTTAAGCTACCAAGTTTCTTGGCACTTTCTGAATCAATACATCACGGGTTTCTTAAGGTAAATAAATATATTTCATAAATTTCTAGTATTGTCTTAGTATCTTAGAAGACCTGCATTTAAGATAGGTCTAATACTCTGAAGGAAAACAGAACTCTTTCAAAACATTCTTCTTGGACTTGGCATTTAGATGGACCTCACTCTAATGTAGAAAGATTTTGAGCATTAATATTGTACTTACTTGCTACAAGTAATTAATCATATAGAGGAAAAATTGTAGCTTGGTATTTTATTTTACAGCTATTTACTTAAAAAGAAGAAGTATTTTATATATTTAGAGAGAATATCTCAAAATTAAGATATGACAAAATACAGTTGATAATTTTATCCCTGTGAGGAAAACTAAAATGTATTATTGATGCTTTAAGTACATCACTCTTTGAAGAACCAGTCAAGTTTAAAGTTAACCATCTATGCCATTCTATTTGATTGTGGTATTCTGAAATTTAACAGATGTCTTCCTGATATATCAATGTTTGAATTGCTGTTGTGGCTATAAGCCAATATGAATGTAAATACCTTTATTTCAAGTTGATTGAAGCATAGTCTGAGAGATGCTTATAATAACAGTAGTCTCTGGGCCATAGCACTTTAATTAAAATCCTAGCTATATCAGTTTTACATTTTTTGTTACTAAGCCTCTGTGTATTAGCTCCTTTTCTCTTTTCTATGACAAAATACCCAAGCCAAAACTTTAGGAAAGAGGGGTTTATTTTGGCTCACAATTTAAATTAATAATCTATAATTCTGAGAAAGGAATGATGGCAGGAAGTTGTAGCCAGCCACATTGCAGTCAGTCAGGAACAGAAAGAAGTAAATGTGGCTTCTCAGTTACCATCATTTTCATTCAGTCCAGGACCCCACAAATATGTGGCATAAGATGTCCCATCTCAATTGATATATAGAAATTTCTCATGCATGTGTGCAGAAGTTGGTCTTGTCAATGATTTCAAATCCTACCAAACTGACAATCTGCATTAACCATCACATTCTATGTTACATTTTTTCTTTTGAAATATGAAAACATTCAGCAAGTTTGATAGTTTATTGTATTTAATCACCTGATAAATAACCTATTTCATCAAGTAGTTGTGGAAAATTGTCCATGCTATTTTCAAATTAATGCATCATCTTACCTTATGAGAACTGATCTTCCAGGGCTGGAGAGATGGCTCAGCCATTAAAGGCTAGGCTCACAACCAAAAGTATAAGAGAAGTGACCTTCCTAAATACCCAGCTGCTGCCTCTGTATCTAAGAAGGGTTAATTAAAAAAAAAAACTGTATCCCAGTAAACTTTCGATTGTAAGTCAGCAGTAAATTATATGTGCATGGTGTGTTAGTTCTATCTCAATTGAAAATATAAGTGAGTACACATAGTTTGTTTATATATTATATGATTTAAATTTAATAGTTCATTATTGGTACATATGTAAAATATGTATTTTAAGAAATAAAGTACACAATGAATGGTCTACCAGGTTTAGCATTTTCTTTAATGGTAAGCATTATGCCTTGTCTGACATAAAATATTTTCCTTGAAGATAGAACTATGACAATTCCACCTTAGGAATCTAGGATGGGAACAATGTTCCCAAAGGATTCCAAAGTGTCCTTTCCTTCATGGTTTAGAAATAGTTTGAGAGGTGTTCATTTTAGTTGTTCTTTATAAAGTTCTAGTAAAACTCTGTGGTTAGTTAATCTGGTCTTGTTGTTGCTTAGGTTTGGGTGGATTGGGGAACCTTTATTGTTTCAATTTTGTCTTTTGTGAAGTACCTGTATAATCTTTCTTTTCTGTTCTTGGCTTAACATTTGCTTGTTGTAATATATAAGCAACTTATAAATATATTTTCTTAATGTTCTTCAATTCAACAGAAGAAAGTTTTTTGAAGTATGTGTTTAGTCCTCTTGGTTCCATTGCTATCTTTTGTAATTACTCATATTTTTCTCTCTAATTTATAAATGATGTTTTTTGCCTCCCTCTCTCTTTTTCTTGGTTTTTTTTTAATCAAAGGTTTACAGATGTTTTTATTTTTTCAAATAACCAACTCTTTGTTTCACTTAGAATTTGTATTATTTTTCTTGTTCCTATTCCAGTAGTGTTCCTCTAACATTTATTTTATACTTAGATCCATAAACATTTACATAGGACTCTGATTCTACTGTGTTTCATAGATTTGGCTATCTTATGTTTTCATACTTTTTCTTTAATAAATTTATTTACTCACTTTACAATACAATATCGGTTCTCAGTACCCCTTTACCAAAGTCCTCTATCCATTCCACCTTACCCTTATCTTTTGAGAGGGGAACTCTCCCTCTGGGTATCAACTCCTACCCCAACACCAACCACCACCTCCATACTCCGAACCACACAGATTAAGTTGCTGTAGGACTAAGCTCATCCTCTCTCCTGAAGCCAGCGGAGGAGCACGGGATCCAGAGCTAGGCAGATAAGCAACAGGTTCAGGGACTGCCTCTGCTCCAGTTATTGGGGGACATGCATGAAGACCAAGCTGCTCATCTGCTACATATGTTCACAGAGCCTAGGTCCAGCACATGTTCACACTTTGGTTGGTGATTCAGTCTCTCAGAGCCCCCCAAGAGTCTAAGTTAGTTGACTCTCTTAGTCTTTCTATGGAGTCCCTGTCCTTTTTCTGCCCTTCAATCCTCCCAACTCCTCCATAAGACACCCCAAGCTACATCTCATGTTTGGGTGTGGATCTCTGCATCTGTTACCATCAGCTGCTGAGTGGCATTTCTCACAAGGCAGCCATGCTGGGCTCCTTATTGTAAACATAACAGAGTTTCATTACGAGTCAGGGGTTGATTCTTGCCTGTGGGATGGGGCAATTTGGGGCAGTGGTTGGCCATTCCTTTAGCCCCTGTTCCATCTTGATTCGTGCACATCTTGTAGGCAGGACACATTTTGGGTCAAACATTTGTACAGAGATTGCTGTCCTTGTCCCTCCAAAGGGAGGTCTACCTGGCTAGAGGAACTGGCACTTCTGAATCTATGTATCTCTTACCACTAGGAGTCTTAGCTATCGTTACTACTGTAGACCCTCTGGGGTCTTCCCGAATCCCAGGTCTCTAGCAAATTCTAGTGATTCCCCACCACCTCCGCTGCCTATCCTAACTCTCCCTACAGATGATCTCCTCCTGCACCAACCTGTGCCCCTCCCCATCCTCTCTTCCACCCAGTTCCCTCCTTAAATTGACCTCCAATATCTATTTTGTTTCCCCTTCTGAAAAAGATTCAACCAGCATCCCTTGGGTCCTTCTCATTAATTCACTTCTTTGGGTCTATTGATTATACCATGATTATACTCATCTTATGACTAGTGTCCAATTATAAGTGCATGTTTTACCATGCATGTTCTTTTGGATCTGGCTTCCCTCACACAGGATGTTATTTTCTAGTTCCATCCATTTGCCTGCAAAATTCAGGATGTTCTTGTTTTGAATGGCTGAGTAGTATTCCATTCTATACATCCATTCTTCAGTTGACAAACATCTAGGTTGTTTGCAGTTTCTGGCTATTACAAATGTAATAGCTGCTATGAATGTAGTTGACCAGGTGTCTTTGTAGATTGGTGAAGTATCATTTGGGTATGCTCATGAGAGGTAGAGTTGGGTCTTGAGGTAGAACTATTCTCAGTCTTCAGAGAAACCACCTAATTGATTTTCAGAGTAGTTGTATACAAATTGGCACTCCAACCAGCAATGAAGTGTTTCCTTCGCTCCACAACCTTTCCAGCATGTGTTGTCTTTTGAGGTTGGTATCTTGCCCATTCCTATGGGTATAAGATGAAATCTCAGTCTCTTTGATTTTCATTTCCCTGATGACTAAGTACAAGACCCTTTCTTCAGGTTCTTCTGTGCCATTCAAGATTCCTCTGTTGAGAATTCTCTTTTTAGCTATGCATCCCATATTTTAATTAGGTTATTTGGATTGTTGGTGTCTAATTTTTTGAGTTCTTCATATATCTTAGATATTAGCCCTCTGTCAGATATAGGATTAGTAAAGATTGTCTCCTAATCTGTAGGTGATTGTTTTGTCCTAATGACATTGTCATTTGATTTACAAAAGCTTTTCTGTTTCATGAGATACCATTTATTAATTCTTGACCTTAGTGAGGTAGTCATTGGTGTTCAAGGCTATTTCCCACTTTCATTTCTATTAGATTTACTGTATCTGGTTTTACTTTGAGGACTTTGTATATTTGGGATTGAGTTTTGTGCAGAGTGATAAATACGAATATATTTGTATTGTACCACATGCAGATATCCAGTTAGACCAGCGCCATTTGTATCCCTGCTCTCTCAGAGACTTAAAATAAAGGGGCAATTGGATTTTTATCAAGTGATTTTCAGCATCTAGTGATGCAGTTTGTTTATATGGTGTATTATGTTGATGGATATTCATATACTGAAGCACCCCAGTATTCCTGGGTTGAAGCCTACTTGATCATGGTGGATGATGTCCTTGATGTGTTTTTTGATTCAGTTTGCAAATATTTTATTTAATATTTTTTAATTTACTCTTTAATCTATTTTTACAGTCCAGATATTATCCCACTCCTAGTCCACCCTCTGACTGTTCCACATCCCATAGCTCCTTCCCCTTCCCTATCTCTAAGAAGGTACTCCCACTCTCCCACCCTACCAGACTTCCCCACTCCCTGGGGCCCCAAGTCTCTTGAGGGTTAGCTGCATCTTCTGCTGAGTTCAGACCACACAGTCCTCGGCCGTATATGTGACGGAAGCCTAATATCAGGTATATGCTGCCTAGTTGGTGGCCCGGTGTCTAAGAGATTCCAGGGATCTAGGTTAGTTGAGACTGCTGGTACTCCTACAGGGTCTCCCTCCTCCTTAGCTCCTTCCATTTTCCCATAATTCAACCACAAAGGTCACCAGCTTCTGTTCACTGGTTGGTTATAAATATCTGCATTTGACCCTTTCAGCTCTTTGGCCCTTTAGAGGGCAGTTATGACAGGCCCCTTTTAATAAGGACACCATAGCATCAGTATTAGTGTCAGGTCTTGGAACCTTTATTGAATATTTTTGTATCAATGTTTATAAGGGAAATTTGTAAATTCTCATTCTTGTTGATTCTTTGTGTGATTTAGGTATCATGGTGACTGTCGCTTCATAGAATGAGTTTGGCAATGTTCCTTCTCTTCCTATTTTATGGACTAGTTTGAGGAGATGGTATTTGCTTGTCCTTGAAAGTCTGGTAAAATTCCACTATAAAACCATCTGGCCCAATGAGTTTTTTCTTTCAGAATGACTGTTTCAATTTCCTTAGGGTTTATAGGCCTCCTCACATAGTTTACCTGATCTTGATTTATATTTCGTAATTGGTATCTGTCTAGAAAATGATCAATTTCATTTGTATATTCAAATTCAGTGTAGTACATGATTATATAGTAAGATGTAATGATTCTTTAAATTTCCTCAGTATCTGTTGTTATATATTCCCTTTCTTTTCTGATTTTGTTAATTTGGATACTGTTTCTCTATCTTTTAGTTAGTTTGGTTAAGGGTTTGTCTATCTTGTTGATTTTCTTAAACCAGCTCTTGGTTTCTTTGAATCTTTGTATTATTCTCTTTCTTTCTAATTGATTGATTTCAGCCTTCAGTTTGATTATTTCCTGCTGTCTATTCCTTTTGTGTGTGCTTGCCTTTTTTAGTTCTTAGATCCTTCACATGTGGTTTTAATTTGTTAATATGAGAAATCTTGAATTTCTTTATGAGAGCTCTTAGTTTTATGAACTTTTCTTGTAGCACCACTCTCATAGTGTCCCATAAGTTTGGGTAAGTTGTGCCATAATTTTCATTGAATTCTAGAAAGTCCTCAATTTTTTTATTTCTTCCCTGACCCAGTGATCTTTGAGTAGAGGGTTGTTAATTTTACATGAGTATATTGGCTTTCTGTTGTTTCTGTTTTTGTTGCAGTCCATGTGATAAGATACATGGGGTTATTTCAGTCTTATATCTGTTGGGTGAAATATTCTCTAGATAACTCTTAGGTCTTTTTGAATCATAATTGCTGTTACTGTCATTATTTTTCTGTTTGGTTTCTGTTTCAATGCTGTGTCCATTGGTGAGAATATAGTGTTGAGGTCTTTCACTATTAATGTGTAGTGTTCTGTGGGAACTAAAAGGGGGTGTAGGGGAAGGGGGGAGGGAGGATAGCTCACGTCCGACTGGCAGGCAGACTCAGGAGGGCTACCAGAAGCTTTCCACTTGGCCCCGGGTGGGCATCTAAGCCACTGACCCCACTCGACGGGGTGGGGGGGGGTGGAATGGACAAGGGGCAGCCCCTGACCAGGGGCCACAGGGCAACACACTGTCACCCCAGGGTTATGGGAGAAAGGGCTGAGGGGAGAGAGGTTCCCATGCAGGCGAGAGTAAGTGCAGCGGGCCTTGTTGAATAGAGACAGTCTATGTTTTTAGAACTTTATTGTAAAAAGATAGGGGAAAGAAAAAAGGTAGAAAGAGAGAAAGAGAGACCAGCCATGGCCAAGAGGAGAGAATGGGGAAGAGAGAGAGAGAAGAAAGGCTAGAAAGTAAGAGGGAGAGAGAGGAAGAGAATGAGAGGGAGAGAGGAGGAGGAGATAAGAGAGTAAGAGATCAAGAGGAGAGGAGAGGAGAGAAGAGGAGTAAGAGAGTAAGGGGAGTAAGAGAGTGAGGTGGGCCAAGCAGCCTTTCTTATGGTGTGCTGTTGTCTTTCCTGTTGCTAGGTAACTGGGGAGGAGTTTAGCCTGAAGATCAGAAGCTTGGGACATTGTCTATGTGACTACTAACCATGCTTCTCCTGTTGGGGCTGAGGGGGTGGTAACTTCCACGGAGCTTTGAGTGGAGGAGATATAAAAGAACTTCTGTCCCATGTAGGAGAATCATCACCACTGGGTCCTGGGGTTCAACCTCAACTGGAAACCACTGTCTGTGTATAGCTCAATGCCCCACAGGGTTCATTGTATGATTTAAGCCTTAGTAATGTTCTTCTTCTTATTATTAATATGGTTACCCTTGCATTTGGGGCATAGATACTCAGAATTAATATGTACTCTCATTTGATTTATTCCCTTGATGGGTAGGAACTAACTTTCCCTGTATCTCTTGATTGCTTTTGAATATAAGCCTTATTTTATTTGGTATTAGAATGGCAGGCCCTTGGTCCTTTGAAGGCTAGATGCCCCAGTATAGGGGAATGAGAGGTAGAGAGGCTGGGAATGGGTGGGTGGGTAGAGGAACACAACTAACAGAAGCAGGGGAATGGGGATAGGATAGGGGGGTGGGGGATCACTGTAAAAGGGGATAACATTTGAAATGTAAATTAAGAAAATATCCATTTTTTAAAAATGGCTACTCCAGAGTGGTTCTTTTGTTTGCTTTCAAAACCCTTTTCCAGCCCTTCTTTAGTGACTACCTTTGTTATGAAATGTGTTTCTTGTATATAGAAGAATCACAGATTCCTTTTGCACATCCAGTCTGTTGGCCTGTGTCTTTTTATTGTTGAACTGAGTTCATTGATGTGGAGAGGTTTTAATAACCAATGATTATTAGTTACTGTCATTTTGATGTGTGTTGTATGTGTTTGTGTGTTTCTCTTTTATTTTCTTTTACATGTAGTTAGCCTTACTAGGTTGGAGATTTCTTTCTTGTATCCTCTGTAGGTCTGGGTTAGTGGAAGGGTTTTGTTAAACTTCGTTTTGACATGTTTTCTCTGGTGTTGGCTGAATGATTCTGATGGCAACAGAACTGCTCAGGAAGGTGGGGTGGGGGTGGGGGGAAGCTCTACAAGCTATCCCAGACAGACCTAACAGGGATCTCCATGTCTTCATTTTTTTTTTTTTTTTAGGAATTTTTTTTAATATCATTTTATATTTATTTACTTATATATGTAAGTACACTGTAGCTGTCTTCAGACACTCCAGAAGGGGGAGTCAGATCTTGTTACAGGTGGTTGTGAGCCACCATGTGGTTGCTGGGATTTGAACTCAGGACCTTTGGAAGAGCAGTAGGGTGTTCTTACCCACTGAGCCATATCTCCAGCCCATGTCTTCATTTTTAATCACTTCTTGGAAATATATATATTTTTCTTCTCTATTTCTTCAGTGATCCATTCATAATTCAATCATGTTTTATTCACTCTCTTTAACTATGTGTTTTTGTCATTTTCCTACTGCTGTGATTGTCTAGCTTTGTCCTACTGGAGTTGAATACCCGATAGATGGAACAACAATATGAAACTAACCAGTACCCCCAGAGTTCGTGTCTCTAGCTGCATATGTACCAGAAGATGGCCTAGTCGGCCATGATTGGGAAGAGAGACCCCTAGGTCTTGCAAACTTTATATGCCCCAGTACAGGGGAATGCCAGGGCCAAGAAGTGGGAGTGGGTGGGTAGGTGAGGAGGGTAGGGGGAGGGTACAGGGAACTTTTGGGATAGCATTTGAAATGTAAATAAAGAAAATATCTAATAAAAAATCTCCCCCAAAAGAAGTTATAAGAAATTTTACATTCTTTTCTCTAATTGTTGAGAGATGTCCCAAAATGTGGTCTATTTTTGTGAACTTTCCATAGAGCTACTGAGAAAAATATGTTCCACCAACACTAGGTTGGTATGGGTTGTTCTGTACATATTCCTTAAGTCTGTTAAATGAATAATGTCATTTAGCTCTATTATTTATCTTTTCATCTCTCTCTCTCTCTCTCTAGATATAGATATAGATAGATAGAGATAGAGATAGAGATCTCTCTCTCTCTCTCTCTATCTATCTATCTATATATATATATATATATATATATATATATATTGATACATTGGTGAAAGTGAGGTATCATTATTTTGTTCTTCAGGTGTTGGGGTGGAATATCAAGCCAGCCTACTGTCATGGACAAGGTAGTGGTTAATGGAGTATTACCCTTAGCTAAAAGAGCTATTGGCAGATGATCGCTACTAAGGAAAATGAAGTCATTCTACTTCAGTTATTTGCCTCCTAAGAGGCTCTCCATACTCTGGCATATAGTTCTACAACAAAGCACCTACTAGATGCACTAAGTTGTTTTGGTGAATTTATAAATAAATAAATAAATAAATAAATAAATAAATAAATAAATAAAGACTACTTCTACAAAATTGGGAGAGAATAGCAGTGGTAGCAATGTGGGAGGATTTGAATGGGAAAGAATGTTTGATGAATTCTCCCAAAAATATATATAAACCACATTCTTAAAAAATAAAAATGAAATTATTCATTCAACCTAAAGATACTTTATTTGAAGAATTTATTATAATACTCTTGGTAACTTGAAATATGTATAATGGGAATAACTAACTCAATGAATTATCAAGGAAGATGTTCTTTTCCAGTGTACTGCAATCACCAAAGGTCTATTTTGAATCCTTCAGCAGACAAAGGCCTTCTGAAGCACTATTAAAATCCTACTTTTTGTTAAAAAATGCATTTTGTTGGTGTTCTATGAGCCTTATAATTGAATATTATTATTAGAATGTCTCAATTACTTGACTCTATTGTGCAGTTCATTCTTGAATTTTTTTGAAAAAGGTTGTCATTTTTGAAAGAATAGCTAATAGTTCATGTGCAGAAAATAATTATTTAAGTGAGTAAAATGAAATTAACAAAACAAATTATTGTAGTGAAATTAAGTACCAGACTAAATATAGTTGATTATTTTCCAGGATACTAAAGTATCCGATTTACAATAATTTTAGATGTTTGTGCATATTTAACCAAACTGAGTGAAATATAATGCTTATTATACATTTTCATTGTGATTTTGTGCCATGATCATGCTGAATAGACAGTATGAAATCTTTCCTAAAATAATTAATCAGCCAGTAAGTAAAGTCAAGTTACAGGAATTTCAAAGCATCTGAAGCAACTTCAATAAAAGTGAATAATCAATCGTAATAAAAAACACAGTGTCAGTTATACATAAAAAGAATGGAAGCTTTTAATCATTTAACATAGTCAAACACTACAAATCTTAATGATAATGTGGAAAACTGGATTAAAATTTGGGAAGACTAAACACAAACATAAGCTTTAATAGTTAGGAAAGCAATGGTAGAATAAAGTAAAATAAGATAATAATAAAAGTGTCCTAAAGTTACCTTATCTAAACTCAATATTGGCAGACAAACAATTATAGTAAAAATTAAGATGGCATAATTACGAGTCAAATGAGGATGAAGAATGACTTTCTCCCTTCTTAATGCGGAGACAAAATTAAGGTAGGGTAGAAATCTTAAAAGCATATCAGCCATTCATAAATAGAGCTCAAAAATAAGTTTTCTAAAGAGATAGAGAAGACTAAAAGGAAACTCTGCAATAGGCAGTGTAATGCAATACTCAGGACAAGCCCTTTCAGAAAAAAAAAAAAAAAGACATAAATTTTAGAATAGCTAAGAGACAAATGATGAGATGCTCTCTCGGAAGCAGAGAAGATAAAAATAAAACAATCCAGCAAGATAACATACAAAACGAAGTCGATAGCTAGCACAAAATAAAACTATGCCAAGGATATTAAATCTCATGATTATAAAAGGGCAAATCTTAGCAATTGAAAACCTGAGGTCAACTATTTTAACTAATTCTTTGATAAATCATATGTGTTTTGATCATATTCAATCAGATCCCTGCTGATTTACATTTTATCTCAGATAACATAATTTATAAGTTGCAACTTCATTGTGTCTTTCCCACACTCAATATTTTACTAATTACATATGGTTAATTTAGATCTAAGAGTCCGACTATAGTCCAGTATTAAAAGTGTTTCATATAGAGAATCTTCAGTTTAGCATTATTCTTCAATAATTTCTTATTTAATAGAAGAAACCCAATTTGTATTTTTGCAAGATATGCAGGTGGAAGAAATTTTAAACTAAGTTACAAGGCAAGAAAAAATATCCTTTATCATCTTCATAGAAATAGAGAGAAATTATACATATCTAATATAAAAATGGTTTACTATTTCCTCTTCAAATTCAACAGTACTCACTAGGACTGTCTTGATATTTCTTCAGGGAACAGACTCGAGTACAACATGGGTCTGGCAATTCCTAAGCATATCCATGGAATCTGACATTCTAAAAGGAATGCTGTCTATCTGCAGATGACCTCATTGAAAATTTTAACTGTCCTGAAAATGTGACACTAGGGAGAAACTTCTATATATATGTAGGTAGATAGGGGAATCTTTGCTTTCTCCATTCCCACAATTTATCCCATCTTTGTATTCTGCTTCATTGATGACAGGTTAGATCAGAAAGACTAAAATATTTACCACCCCCAGCACTTATTTTTAAAAGGGTTTGCAAAATGTGCTATATTTTTTAAATAATAATTTCATATAATTTGTAATTAAATCTTTTAAAAATATCCTAATGATTTAATAAGTAAGTGGAAGGAAATATGATCCATACGGTTCTCCATATGAACAGTCTGAAGTCCGTTGTTATCATTTACTTTGTTGTTACTTTTACTTCCTTTGACTTTTCAAATGCTTTGAAACTTTCCACAATGGCTTCCTTGCTTCATGGGTTCAAGTCTTTGGGGAAAGCTGTTTAAATTTTTTAAAAAGTCACTTAAATGAAATGGAAGTGAAGACCATGCCTTATATAGCTCCCCAGTTTCTGTTCTAGCAAGGTTCCAAAGACATGGGGTTCTTTTGGGGGCAGGTTCTAAATCAAGTACTGACTAACAGCCAAAATCTTTATTGTTCTCTGGGAAACTCTGGTGAGATAAAAACAGGAAGCAATCCATGGAATCAAGGGTTCCTATTTCTAGTGTTAAAATACATGCTCCAAATGAGCAGGCTGGAATGTCAAAAGTGTGTCTTCACCAGTGATTGTGGTGTTAAGCAGAGGGCACATTATTTTAGGTGCAGCATTGGTTCTGGTTTGTTTGTTGTTTCTTCTTCTTTTACAAAGTAGATTGTTTTCATACAACATATACTAAGTGCAGTTTCTCTCTGGCAATTCCTCCCAGGTAATGCCTATTTCCTTCTCATCTGAATCTACACCATTTCTGTCTCTCTTTAGAACACAAATTATCATCTAAATAATAATAAAAATACATTATGATCATAGAAAATTAAACTAACCAAATAGGACAAAACAAACCAACAGAGAAAGAAAAGGAGCTAAAGGAAAGCCCAAGAAAGAAATA
The DNA here is from genome assembly GCF_900095145.1 of Mus pahari. Taxonomy (NCBI): domain Eukaryota; kingdom Metazoa; phylum Chordata; class Mammalia; order Rodentia; family Muridae; genus Mus; species Mus pahari. The sequence goes on from NC_034593.1 coordinate 67,717,025, forward strand.
GAGATGCAGAAACTTACATATTCCTACACAAATGAATCCCAGAAGCCATATATACCCAAAGAACCTGTATGTGAGCCTGAGGGGGAAAAAGCCTTAACAAAATATTATGAGACAAAGATCTTTGAGCAAAGACATTGACTTCATTTTCTGCGTCCATCTCCTGTTGGGCACTGGGGCCTGGGGATGGGTGAGGACAGCAAGTCCAAGTACTCTTAATGTTTGCAACAATTCTCTAGTCCCCACGTTATTTTAATTAGTTAAAAAGTAGGGTATTGTATTAATTAGGGTTTTACTTCTGTGAACAGACACCATGACCAAGGCAAGTCTTATAAAAAGCAACATTTAATTGGGGGCTGGCCTACAGATTGAGACGTTCAGTCCATTACCATCAAGTTGGGAGCATGGCAGCATCCAAGCAGGCATGGTGCAGGAGGAGCTGAGAGTTCTACATCTTCATCCAAAGGCTGCTAGTGGAAGACTGACTTCCAGACAACTAGGATTAGGATCTTATGCCCACAACCATAGCGACCCACCTACTCCAACCAGGTCACAACTATTCCAACAAGGTCACACCTCCAAATGGTGCAACTCCCTGATCCAAGAATATACAAACCATCACAGGTATCAAACTTTCAAATATATCTACTCCAAATTCAAATATTCATTAAAATCTATGATATGCTCAATTCTTCCTTCCAGTTCACTTCTTATTGGCATTCTGATTTCCCTGTTATTTGTAGTCTAAAGTCAACATCTGAATACACTTTCCACCATCTGAGATACAGAAGAAATCAAGGTATTACTAAAAGAGGTGAAGGGTTATCATTCATAGATTTTGTATATAAACTCATTTATATCAGGTTACAAAAGATCAATCCTCAGTAACCGAGACTTACTGAAACACCATTTAAGCATTTTGATTTGTTTTGAAGAACTTATCCTGTCTTTCATTATATATATAAATCCAAACCAGAATTTATTATTATTATTATTATTATTATTATTATTATTATTATTATTATTAAGATTTTCTTTATTTACATTTCAAATGTTATTCCCTTTCCTAGTTTCCCCTCCAAAAACCTCTATTCCCTCTCCTCTCCCCGTCGTCGTCATCGTCGTCATCATCGTCGTCATCGTAGTCGTCGTCGTCGTCGTCGTCGTCCTCCTCCTCCTCCTCCTCTTCCTCTTCCTTCTCCTACTCCTCCTTCTTTCTTCTTCATTCTCCTTCCCTTCTCCCTCCTTCTTTCTCCTTTCTCCTCTTCCCCCTCTTCTTCTTCTTCTTCTTCTTCTTCTTCTTCTTCTTCTTCTTCTTCTTCTTCTTCTTCTTCTTCTTCTTCTTCTTCTTCTTCTTTCCTGTAACCTATTTTTACAGTTAAGTCTTTATCCCCGTCCCTGTCTGCCCTCTAACCATTCCTCATCTCATACCTCCTCCCCATCTCCAAGAGGATGTCCCCACCCCTCACGTCCACTCCATCAGTCCTCCCTACTCTGTGGAGCCTCAAGTTTCTTGAGAGTTAGGTGTTTCTTCTCACAGTGAGGACAGACCATTCAGTCTTCTGCTGGATATGTGTCAGGGGCCTCATATCTACTGGTGTGTGCTGCCTGGTTGATAGATCAGTGTCTCAGAAATCTCAGGGGTCCAGGTTAGTTGAGATTGCTGGTCTTCCTATGGGGTCGCCTTCCTCCTCAGCTTCTTCTAGCTTTTCCCAATTCTCACAAAAATATCTTCTTCATGATGCACATATGTGTATAACCATACACATGCCTAAAATTTGTTTTTGTGCTGTTCTTCCAGACAGAATAAATTGCTTGCTATGACTCTAGATTTAATCACTTCCTTTGAAAGTGAGTTCTTCGCTACTAGGAAAACATTTTTATTATATTCTTAAGTGAGAACAGAATAATGCAAAAATGACTTATTCTGTAGCACCATATTTATTTTTTGTAATTTAAAAAAAGGACTTTTTGATAGGGTTAGTATATACCAATATCATTGCACAGTAGTAATTTCATTGCCCTTAAAAAAATTTTTAAAATAAAAAAGATAATTTCATTTCTCTCTAGAATAGAATATTTTTCCATCTTGTCTTGAAAGAGAATGAAACTTCAAATATTGCTTTTCAACCTCAGGCTTCTCAGATTTATGTTTACAAATCTTTAGGAATCTTCTTTGAAAATTGTCAATGATGTCAAGACTAATTGTTAAAACCAACTCAATTATAGAGCTAGCTTTTTTAAAACTAAAAATATGCCATAAAAATTCCCATCTAATAAAATACCTACTGTGTCTTTCATAATCACACTATTCACTGTCATGTTATATGTTTTATGTCACATATCCTGTCTGCAGGATGTATTATCTTTTCAATATTCTACTTCAATAGACCTCATTGTAGAAATGTATGAGGTTAAGTCCTTTGTGAAATAATTAAGTGAAAATACCAGAGCAGTTGTATTATTTTTAACTTTTGTTTTGTTCTGGATTTGAGAGAAACATTAGATATGGAATTATTTTAATTAGTTTTAATGCCTTCATTATTAACATTTATATATAAGAGATACTAAAGTGAGTTAATAATGTTTACTACAATTAATTTTAGCTAGAAGAAGGGATTTGCCAAGTGGAAACTTTAAGTTAAAAAGAAAACATATTATTATATTATAATCTTGTACTTTAATGGATATAAGTGAATATTGTGGCAGTAAGAAAAGGCACATTGGTGAATCCTAATATGAGCTTAGTGATTTTAAGGATATTTCTACATGGAGATGAAAAATGTTAAATATACACAGATTGAAATATAGCAGAGTTTCTTTAAAACAAGTCAAAATGTTTTATATTCATATTTAAGTTAATCTTGTGTAATGTGATATAATTATTGTGGAGCCAGATATAAATAAGTTTTACTTGAAAATCAGGCAGACTCTAACACTTTGCCTATTTATGTGAAACAAAAAATTAAACAGGTTTTATTTTATTTTTACCTATGTGTATGTATGCGTGTGTGTGCTTATGTGCTCCTGAGTGTTTATATATGTGGAGGTCAGGACAAGGTATAGAACCTTTAGAGCTGGAGTAACTGGTTTTTGTGAACCAACTGATATGAGGAGGCAGTAAGTAATTTATGGTTGTTTACAAGATAGGCAAGGGCTCTTACTTGCAAGGTTATTTCATCAGCTCCTGCACATTACTTTATACATATCTGAGTTTATCAGTGTAGCACTGTTAGCATAAAAACTGAGACAATTAATTTATACTCTATAGCCAATTGGTCACATGTTTTGTTGTTGTTGTTTCTCAAATACTAATGTCTTTCTTATATGGAAAAAACAAAAAATATTTTGACACCTTGGCAGAAAGATATTTTCCAGCACCTTGGGAATAGTTCATTTACTTTTCCAAGTTTTAATGTCTACAAAATTGAAACTTAAATTTGTTTTTATTTCAAACATTGCCCATATAGCATTAATTTCTAAATATTAAAATATTTTTTTCAATAAGACTACTTCAAAAATAACTCAATGTTTTTTGTTATAGGAGACAACTGCATGGCCACTGAATACAGCAAGATGAAAAGTATGCTTTTAGACTTACAAAATCAAAAATACATTACACAAGAAAATGAGAATCCCAACAGTGATGACATATCTAGGAAGAAGCCGTTGGTGGATCAAATGTTCAAGTATTTTGATGCAGACAGTAATGGACTTGTAGATATTAATGAACTAACTCAGGTATGATCAATGATAAGATAAAATGTCTTGATTAAATATGGAAGATAGTTTTATATTTGTTAAAATTTACTCAATTTAGTAATATATTTAAATTTTATTATTAAATAGTAGAAATAAAATGTTAAGTGAAATTTAACCACATAACTGGTTATGGAGATATATGCAGGGGAATAATGGGGTTGAAACTGACCTGGGATACTTAATTTGATACTGACCCAGATGGCCAAGAGCTTGAAATATCACTCAGTATGTCTTTGCTGGGCTGAAGTTTGGAATCTCAGCAATTGATGATATGTAGATTTCAACATGTCAGTTTTAGAAAATAATATTCTTTATGAATTCATCCAGTGTTTGAAGATTTCAATTTTAGAATAACAATTTGTTCCTAATATTTCTTTATTTTTCATTGTAATATTCAAAGGCTTCTTTTTTATTTTTCTTGAATTTTTTTCATACAATATATCCAAACTACAGTTTTCCCTCACTCTATTCCTAACAGCTCAGCTCCCCTAATTGCTTCTTCCCCAGATTCACCCCCTCCATTTTCTCTTCAGAAAAGAGCAGGCCTTCAAAAGACTAAAGCCAAACAAGAAAAACAAAAACAAAAAGCAAAACAAACAAACAAACAAAAAACAAGACAATAAGACAAGGCAAAGCCCTCATTTAGAGAGTCCAAAATCTAGGTAAACCCAACAGGAAGAAAGGAGTCATTGAAACACCAGTTCCCATTGTTAGGAATCCTACAAAACCACCTATACAACTTTAACATATATGCAGAGGACTTGGTGCAGACTCATGCAGGTCCCTGTGCTTGCCAATTTAGTCTCCATAAGACCACATGAGTCTTGTTCAGTTCATTTAGTGGAACATGTTCTCCTGTCCCATAAACCTTCTGACTCCTAAGATCTTTCTGCTAGCTCTTCCCATTGGTTCCCCAATATCCAAGAGGGACCTCCAATTTCAACTCTCTCTGCCTAATGTGATTCTCTGCACTAGCACCCATCTCCTGCTGGAAGAAGCTCCTCTGATGAAAACTGGACAGAGCTCCAGTTTAGGAGTATAGCAGAGTATCATTATAGCTCATTAATCATTTCCTATTTCATTGATTCTTTCACTAGTTGGGTTTGCTCATACACTAGGTCTCTGGGTTAGCCTGTCTCTAGTTCCTGACCTTCCAGGCAGTGTACAGTGTGCATTCCCTCTTAAAGCATGGTCCTCAAGTCAAACCACACATTGCTTAGTCATTTCCACAAATTCTGTACCACCGTTGTCCAAGCACAAATTCTGTGTTACCATTCCCAAGCCTGTCTTTCAGGCAGACCTTATTGTTGGTAGAGTGTTTTGTGTTTGGGTTGGTGGGCAGGTTTTTCTTTCCAAAGCCTGCAGAGTACCTTCTTGTAACAAAGAGACTCAAATATACAAGTGGAGGCTCCATGCAGGCACCAGCTCAACCTCTCTACAATAAATGAGTTGTATGGATGTTTACCTTGCAGAGAGGCACCGCTGTCATTTTTCAGAGAGTGTCCTTCTGTACTAGCATTATTCTGGATGGTTTAGGAATCTTCACAGAGTCCTCTCAGCCAAGAACTCAACTGACTATAACCCAAGCACACCACTGGCAGCCTTGCCTGGCTACAAAAGATGGCCAGCTCAGATTCTGTATCTTCTCTTGCCAAGGAATCCTCATTAGGGTCACTCATATAGATCCTAAGAAGTCTCCACTGTACCATGTTTCCACATCATCTACCCATGGTTCCCCAATTCCAATTGTCTCTCTCCATATTTCTTCTTTCATCTTCCCTTCTAAACTTCCTGCTTCAGTCCCCACCTACCAGCAGTCTACATGCAAAATATCTTCTGTTTTCTCTTCCTGTGGTAGTAATGACCAACCCCTTCCCTTCCAGAACCTTCTAGTTTATTTAACCTCTCTGAGTCTCTGGTTGTAGCATGATCATCATTTAGATAACAGCTAATATATACTTATAAGTATTCATAGGACCTCTGATGATGTCCCTTTGTATCCTCCAATAAATCATTATTATCTTTTACTTTTATTAGTATTTAGTTAAAATGTTAATATCTCATCTATCAGTAGCAGTTTAGGACAATAATCAAAATTTTGTTTAGGTTCCTTGAGAAATATGTGATAAATATGTTTTATGTGTTTACCTATTATTTGTGCATTTAGCTCTTTTTTAAGCAATCTTTTGGTCAAGTGTTGGAATATATAATAAACATAATATATTCATAAAAGATTAAAGACAGATATTCTATAATAATATAAAGATAAATTAATTAGATTTTAAGAAATAAAATAGAATGGATTTAATGATATCTGTTAATAATTCATAAGGTATTTTCAGCAAATAATATACAACACATTGATTTAAGATTTTTGAACTACAAGTGATAATTAAAGACTATAACATCTCTCTGAGATTTCAAGTATATATTCTGGGAGCTATCTGCATGTATTTTTTTAATGCCCATAGTGAAGATATATTCTAAAGTTTCTCTTGCATATTTTAAAGTTAATCAGCTGATACAGCCTTATCTTGTTGATAGAAAATTCATAATAAAAAGCAGTAATTAAAGATGACAAGATTAAAGCTAACAACTTGAAGCTGTGATAGTTAAGAACTTGTTAGTAGGAAGAAAGTTATAGCCTAAAATGAACTGACTGGTTATAGAAATAAGTATTCAAATACCCCTTCTTTTACATAGGTAAACACAAAGGATAATATAAACACATGTTATTTTGGTATGTAGAATATGTTCAAATAAAGGAAAGTTTATTGGGAAATCTTAAACATTTATTAGAATAATATTGCATGAAACTTACATAAATTGGTATTAGGCAATTGAGAAACTTTTTTCATTGACTTTGTCAACCTAAAAGAACTTAAAAATGTAATGTTAAACAGTATGCAGTTAAATAGTATATGTCAATAAATATCAAGACAGAATAGAAGATCAAAAAGAATATTTTATTGGCAAAGGAATTGTAGCCTAATGTAAAGAATTTATAAAATATGTTTGAGTTATCATTTTTATGATCACAATTTGGCAATCAAGAACTTTGATTACAGAGTTACTTATTTGCTGTGTAATGTATGGCAAGTCACATCCTTAATATCTCATGTTATCTATCTATAAACTAGTAATGTCAAAAGAAATTACTACTTCAATGTGATATGACACCTGTGTGATTGAGTATACATAAGCTTCTTATAATCATGCCAAGTACCTGGGCAACACTAAAATCTGACTTTCATGAGTACACACTGGGATGATAATGGAGATAATGAGCATACATCTGATCAAGTTAGAGAATGAGTCACAGACAAATATTTCTATTACATTTTACATTACCACTATTCGTGAGTTGTGAATGAAAGCAAGCCAGTACTACTTGAAGATATTATAACACAGTCTTGCATAGATCAAACATGCAAAAATATTTCAATTGAAGTTTTAATAATAAAAATTATAATATGAGTAGAAACATATTTTTATTCTAATAAATTGAAGAATAAATGAGTGCACAGTATCTATTTTATCCATCTATGAATGCTGTCATTTGCACATCTAATATAATTAGCATTTAATGAAATCCTAGAATTCCGACTAGAGATACATAAATATATTCTTCTGCAGTCATCAAGATCTAGAGCTTCTAGCAGACCTAGTAGTCATATCTTTATAGGTGGATTTTAAAGTGAAACAAACATAAGGTTAAACATAATTTGCTTTGGGATGCTGATATACATTGTGCTAAAGTAGTTCAAGATAAATTTAAACTTTAACACTTATATACAGACAGTGTTTCCCTTAAAATTTTGTTATATTCATTCAATATACAATTTGAACAAAATAAAAAATGAAATTCTAAAAGAATTTTAAAATAGTTTAACATTTTAATTAAATATTAATTTTAAATAAATATATTAAAAAGAATGAAATTACTGTTTAAAAAATTGACACTTAGGAAACTGCATTTTACTTAATTATATTCATAGTTTAAATATTACATATGTGTGTATATATTCACTTATCATTATAGTAATCCAGATTCTATTTTCTTTTTCATTCCTACAGAAATACCTATTCAGTTGTAAAGTGCACCATAGATTCATGAGTGTTTGGATAGGGCCACACATTGCCCACATACCTAAGTCTTTGCAGTGTACTGTGGGACTGAATATTCAAGAAAATTATATTGGCTGTACCATGACTAAGACATATAACAGTTAAAATTTAAAACTTTTCAGATACGATTCTCCCTAACTGGATGATTTTTTTTTCATGAATAAAACTTGTCCCACTAAGTAGGTTCTACAATAAAGATTAGCATGTGAAAACCTAGTGGGGAAGTCACTTCAGGGTCAACACCTGGGGAAGAGCAAGGATGAAGCTGAGCTGTGATTCAGTGACAGCAACTGCCACTGCTAAGTCAGATGCATCTTCAGACCCAAGATATTTTTTCAAAGCATCTAGAGTTGAGATTGAAGGCAGTTGCTCTCTTGTCATGGATGAGTTTTTGGATATTGATACTCACAGAATGTGGAGTGATGCAATTCTGAGAGACAATGAGCTGTGAACTCTCAGTAGACAACTTCTGCAGTACGATATAGAGCACCATTTTATTAAATGTGGAACTGTGCAGTCCAGTCCACATTCATTTCAGGAACACTAAAGAAGTTATTATATAAGGAGTAATATTCTATTATAAACAAAGGATGTACTGTTCATAAAAGAAGAGATTGCTAAGGACATGGATAAGTAATTTCTTATCTTAGCTGGTATTGACTTGGAGAGTTGGTTCTTGAAGTTCAGTTGTGAAGATATTGAGATTAACTGATTTGTGATAGGACCAGTTCATGTGATTCCAGATTTCCAGATATATAAACTGTAACCTCAGGAGCAAAGTCTTTTTTTGACTGCATATAGTCAAAATTATGAAATGACCTCTGTTGTCATTGATAGAGTAATGCATTACTGTTTGGATGCTGATATATGGTGATCATGAAGCCTCTTATAGCTTAAACACCCAAGATACAGTTTCCACAATTGTCAGCTCTAAATCTGTATTCTTTTGGGGGTGATTGCAATTTTAATATCATTCAAAATAATATAGCTCTGCCTTATTATCTCCTTGTAAATTTACACAGCTAAATTTATCACATTTCATAACTTGTAACATCTAAGTTTTCTGCATACTAAGTTAAAAGGTCTAAAAACAATGGCATCTAAAGACAATGCTTGCCATAATCTTCCATAAAGTGGCTCACCCATCACTTGACAGAACGGAGTAGGATCTCTGGCCCATGATTGTAGGCATTTATCATTTTTTTTCTTGAGTAAGTATCAGTCCTGCCATACCTTTTCCTGAAGAGTTTCCCTAAACCAGGTGATACCCAGTAGGATGGTAAGGTAGTGAAATTAATTTCAACAGGACCAGAATAGAATTCCTTTCACAGAAAACTATCAAGAACTGTGTGATGGAGGTCAGGTTTATAGTTAAATTATTTTTCTTTCTCATTTTTGAAAGCTCCTCCTTGATTGGAAATGGGTAGACTGATGCTTTATTTGCTCAATTATAGTGATGTTCACTCCTTTTTCAAATTAGCAACCTATTATTGGGATCTCATCCCGAGCTATTGCTCATTCTCTATCTGGAAACAATTGTGTGCACTTTTGTCTCATCGTTTGCTACAGAGTTGACAGGACACCAGCTTCTTTCCTGTCCACATATCTAAACAGGTATCGGTCACTGCACTTCTCTTTTCCCTTAAACTTGCTCCTTTAACACTAAACTTTCAACACTCACATTGACTTTTTCATGAAATATGACTTCAATAACACTTGTTTCTAAGAATATTGTCTTTGAAGTAATATTCTTCAAATTGGATTAACAGCCCAGTGTGTGAATGTGTCTCATTTCTCAGGGCAAAATCTTAACAAATATACAATTTTTTAAAATATGGTTTATAAACTTCAACAAGTAAACTGTTATTTCTCTTAAATGTTTGTACCTCCATCTGCAGCCTGACACTCAAGCATAGAGAACTGCATTTGTGGCTTTCAAAATGCACACTACTCTTTAAAAAAAGACATGACTATGTAAAGCTTGAGATCAATATTTCATAATGAAACAACTGAATATATATGTCAGACCTCTCCTTAATGTACAAGACTAGTCATTGGAGAAAGGACAAAAAGTGATCACTTCCAGTGAAATGGCACATTGCACATGATATTGAAGTCAGTAGGAGTATTGAAGGAACAGGAGTAGAAAGAAACAAGGACTTAGAATCTGAGACACTTGGGAATTATGAGCTAGTAACCATGTAACTGAAGTTCCTGGCTCAACGGGGTGAATTCATATATTATCACACAACCAGTTATCTATCTATTTGAAGCTTATAACCCCATTTTTACAAAATGTATATGTGTTAAGATTTTGCAATGAGTAATGAGACGCACTTACACATTGGGTTGTTAAGCCAATTTGAAGAATTTTACTTTATATTCATCTTTCTAGTTATCTGTCTGGTAAAAGTTGGTTTGAGAAGAAAAAATAACCTAAAATGCTACATTATCCTTTACCCTGTTTCCTTTATGTTAGAATGGATGTAGGATAAAAAAGTAAAATTTGAGGGAATATCCACATTCCCCCTCCTCCCTCATTCACTCTCTTTCTTAACATTTATTTTCCTTCTAATCTTTGTCTTATAATATTAATCTGTATGACTGACTGAAAAGATACAATGTGTTTTCAAGAATTTAGAAGAAAACAATTCTTTGCTCTCAGAACTGGAGCTTCTCAGAGCAAAATGTTAGTTAGGCATGGAAGGGGATGACTAGGCATTGATGGAATCAGAGCAGGGGACTTCAGAGTGCAACATACGCAGGGATGGAGCATGGTTCCAATTACTGAGGTTTTAAAATTCTCATGAAGGGACCTCTTCTTAGCCAAACTCAGAGGTTTTGATTTACAAAATTAATTTTAGTACAAGGTAGTATAAACAGAGTTGGAGTACATTTAAAGAGATTACACCATAGAGTTGACACAGAATGAATAAAAGACAGTCAGAAACAGTATGGTGTGCTTGCATGTATTACGGGCTGCTCAGAGGAGAGTCCTATTTCACCGTCTTTACAATAGCCACAGAATAATTCTATTTGTCTTGAAGTTAATATGTGCCAGGGATTACTAAAGAGCATAAGTGATGGTGTATGAGTACTCTGAGGTGCACGTGGCAAAATTATAATTGATAAGGTCAAAGTAGAGATGCAGGAAATGAGGTTATCTTCATTACAATCAAAGTTAATGATTTTGTTTGTGAGATTCCTAGGAGAAAAGTGAGACCTCACTTAAACATCATAATAGGCTTAGGCCTTAAGCATAGTTCATTGCTATTTTAGCATAATTTTTATGCAAAAGGAATATTCATACTATATTGACAGCCTTTACAGAGATCATTGCTAATTTTCCTGGAATATTTTCCTCTCAGCTGGGAAGCGGCTTTAACTTGACACAGGAGATACAGGGACTCTGTTCTTTCCTGATTCCTCAAAATATTTCTTGTCTTTCCAATTTGCCTCAGCAGGACCCAATGGGTAACCAGAGAATATACAAATTGTCCTTCAATGAAGAATAATCAATTCCTACACTCTGATTTGTACAGTAATACTTCTTTGTCCATGGGAAAACATTCTATGTCTCCCAACTGAAAGACTAAAACAGCAAATAAATTCTGAACATTTTATGCACATATTTCATATATACACATACTTTTTATGTAGTTTACCAGCTACTCACAGTCAAAAATAGTACAGACAAATAATAAATTGGAATAATTTCTAAAATGTACAGTAACAAATACACACACACACACACACACACACACACAGAGACACACACACACACACACACAGACGCACATACACACACATGGGCCCACATAACATTGACCATGGATAAATAAATCATGGAAGGGCAAATATTAGATGACTAAGTGCTGTGATATAAGTATATTGGTCAAGTGAAAGGAGAGAGAGCCATTTGGTAGAGAGCTAACAATGATTATGTTGATTATCAATTAGACTGTATCTGAAAACACCTAGGAGATAAGACTCAAAGGAGAGTTGTGACAGACTATTTAAAGTGGGTTGTTCTTTAAATATGTATGTCAGAAATCATCTTCTTGGTTAAAATAACCCAGCCTAAAGGAGGATGCAAAGTTCCCTGGGCTTCAGTCATGAACTACATAAAAACAAGATAGCTGAGCAAGAACCTCTCTCTCTCTCTCTCTCTCTCTCTCTCTCTCTCTCTCTCTCCCTCCCTCCCTTCCTCTGGTTCCCTCTCTCCCTC
>NC_034593.1:67729168-67747962 GCF_900095145.1 Mus pahari
ATCTTCTTGGTTAAAATAACCCAGCCTAAAGGAGGATGCAAAGTTCCCTGGGCTTCAGTCATGAACTACATAAAAACAAGATAGCTGAGCAAGAATCTCTCTCTCTCTCTCTCTCTCTCTCTCTCTCTCTCTCTCCCTCTCTCTCTCTCCCTCTTCCCTCCCTCCTTTCTTCCGCCATCTCCTTCTCTCCTCTCTCTTCTCTTTTTCTCTGTGTATGTGTGTTTGTGTGTCTGTCTTTCCTGTCCACCTTGTATGTATGTGTTATGTGCAATCATGTTTACATGTGTGTGAATGAAAAAGTATGTGGCTCCTGTCTCTGCTACCACATGCTAGGATTAGAGGTAGTCTATGCCTGTTCAGTATTTATGCAGGTGACAGTGTTCCAGCACCCAAACTCTGGTTCACATTCTTGCACAGCAAGTCTTTTATCCTCTAGGACATACCCACAGCATTTTATCTCTCTCTTTGTCTTGACTGTGGACAACATGTAATAAGTTGCTTCAAACTTCTGCTACCTTGAATTCCAAAATGAGCCCTACTTCAGTTTTGTTTTTGTTTTTGTTTTTGTTTTGTATATTTTTCACATCAACAGGAAAAAGCAGTATGGTATATTGTGTACTAGCAGCTATGCTGTGACATTTGGAGTAAAATGGTGATTATTACTTGGAAACATGTACCCTTCCCCTACATTCCTATGGAACGTGAGGTGGTAGGACAAAGAAATGGCTCAAATGATAAGCGTTCTTACTACTTTTGCAGAGGACCCAGGGTAGACCTACAGTACTTATATTTGGTGGCTCACCACTACCTGTTAACTCCCGTTCCAAAGAGACTGAGACTTCCTTAGCCACTTTAGGCTCCTGGATGCACGTACACATGCATTCATGCAGGCACATGAAATATATATATATATATATATATATATATATATATATATATATATATATATACATATATTATATATATAGAATTAAAGCCAACAAAATAAACAAAATAAATCTTTAAGAACAGAAAAAGGAGGGAATAGATTTGCTCATAGAATTCCCCTAATGCTGAATTTACATAAGTAACAGTTGAAAGTATGTTGGTTTCAGTTTTTCTCCATTTAGACTCTGTCATCTTAACAAGCCTATTCACATTATAAATGCACATTAACATAAAATATTTTCCTAATGTGCACATATACCAAATCTTTATTAAAATTATAGAAAGAATTGCTTTTTACATGACTTAGATTATTCTGTTATATAAATTTGATTTACAATGCCATTTGCTCAATGAAATCCACATGTAAATACATTTACAAAATTAAATATTAAGTAAAAATAAGTAGAAGGAGTTGTTTTTCCAGCAAACAAGTTAGGCATGATAATGATGATTTTGCAATATTTGCATATAACATGTGTTTATCTTAAAAATAATTAAAATAGTTACAAAGGGACCATTAAAGCTTATTTTGAATCAATGAAAGCTATTATATTTTTCTTTTTGCTTTAATTCGTAGCCACTCAGCATACTCATTTACTGTGAGATTAGTAAGGGTTGTTTTGTCTTAAGGACAAAAGCTATTTTAGTTAGGACTAAGTAGATGCAAACACACAAGTACTTCTGTGAATACAGAGAGCTAAAACTAAGGTTCCCCTGGGTATTTTATGGGGATTAATCTCATTTAATACAGAAGGTAAAAAGTACAAAGGAATTTGTTCAAATTGCCTCTTAAAGGAGAATTGGTAAATATTTTCATATCAAAAACATATAATCCTATCATTTACACAAAACAGTTTAGTAGAAAAGTATGTGTTTGCTTTATAATATCATTGGCAATTTCAGCAGATATGTCCTACTAGTCATGGAAATTCTTTTAATGCTAAGGATTTCAGATTATAATAACAACTGTGGACACGTAACAGAGAAGGATAAAGCCCTCAACTAATGTGTAGTGTGTGAGTGTGTGTCTGTGTGTGTGTCTGTGTGTGTGTGAAATGCTATATCTATTCCATACCAAGAAAACTGGATTGTTATAATTTAGAAATTTTATTTTAAGCATTATTAGGAATTTTACTTTAGAATGCAATAAAAAACATTTAAAAGTTTTATATCTATGTTCTGAAAACTCTCACAGGAGAAATAATATATCATACATATATTTATGTTTCTAAAACTACTAAAAATCAATGTATTTTCATATTAATTTTCAAATGTTTTAATTGTTTTATTGATTATTTTGAATTACATTTTATTCATTTGATGTGTATGTGCACATATTTGCATGCCAAGGTATGTGCATGGTCAGGGAATACATAAGAGAAGTAGGTTCTCTCCTTCCAGCAGAAGAGAGTGAAATAAGGTAGTCAGACTTGGCATCACGTGTCTTTACCTGCTAGGCCATCTTGCAAAGCCATGTGTTGCAGTAAATCTCCAACCCAAATATGCCCATGCAATGAAAACACAACTCAATTAATATGAATACATGCTGTGTGCCTAGATTGGACAGATCTACCACTACACTACCATCTTACACATCTATGAGACCGCTTAAAACTTGCAGTTTTTCCAGGCCATGTGCTTCTGCTCTGCTTTTCTTCTTTTTCTTCCTTCTCTGCATCCTCTCCCTCTTCCATTTTCTCCTTCTTCTCTCTCCACCTTCCATTCCACCTTCCCTTTATCTGCCCAATCATCAGCTTTCCTTTATTTTACAAATTAAGGTGGGAAGCAGGTTTATAGGAAATCACCTGAGTGCTGACTCATTCCTTGTTCACATCCACTCACAGGAGAATGGAATTAACATCAAATTTAATTAGACCCAGGGCTATCCACAACATCTTGATTTTTTACAAGTAATATTAAGCACTGTAGAAAAAAAAAAGATAACTCAATATTTAACAATTTTCTTTTATTATTATTTTTAGAGGACAGTTGGATTTCATGTATTTAAAAAATAAAATTTGCTCTTTGATCATTTATTCTTTTCAAGTTGTCTTTGTGTAGATCCCTGAAGATAAGCTATAGTTGTCTTCCTTAATTATACAATCTGTTATTTCTACTCAACTTCTTTTCAATAGAAACTGCATCAGAATTGGGCCTGTGCATCCTGCTGTGCTAATTTACTTCTGCATATGACATGTTCCTCCATGCTCCTCCATTCATAGTATCTGAAAAAAAAGGGGGGGGGGAGTTAAAACAGCAAAAATGAAATGAAGGGAGGAAGAAATGTAAGAAATAAAAAAGTGTCCAGACTGTGTATTTTTGGAAGAATGCTAAGTTTTTTGGAGGGGTTTGAATCAAATACCTAGAGATGTACATTCTCATGACAGATGTATCTGCATTTTCTGAGTTATAGTCATTGATGTGATGTACTGGGTACAGAATTAATCAACTTATACCTCTTCTTGAGTTCATCGATGACTTTGGTAATTCTTCTTAAATGTAGAAAAGCATTGAGCTTGGACTCTACCAAGAGCACTGTGCCCTTGGTTTCATCATGATTTGTTCAGGAAAATTAATTGCGGAGGGAGGAAGAGAACCCAAGTTATTGGAGTATTAATAATTGTATACACACATTGTTATAGTATAACACTCAAGTCAGGAACAGCATTTATTGTCGCTTTTTGTAGTTTGTTTCTTTTGGTTTTACATTTGACATTGTTTTATATAAAACATTTCCTCAAATAGTGAAGATTTTACTCCTTCTGTTCTAACTTGGTTGCCCTGTACTCTTTGCATCTCCTGATGGTTTCATGTGGAATTTTCAGTCTTATTTTAGGAATTAAAGTGGCATTTTTGCTCCATTCCAGTTCTTCCAGACAAAACTCACTGTTTGCCTTATTGAATGTTATAGGCACAGTGGGTTTGTTGCATACATTGTTTTATGTTACTGCTGCATGAAATTTGTTCTGAGATTTTACAATGAAAGAAAGGGTTCTGAATTTTAAGGTCTCTCTGCCTATTGAGATAATCCTATAGCATTGGTTCTTCATTTTGTTCATATGGTGGATAATGTATTTTTGAATTCATATATATGAATTCTCCTTTAATTTTTTCACATGTTGTACAGTGGATCCTGGACTAGAGATAAATGAAGCCTTGAGCATGAGTAATTAAACGTGATAAGCAAACACATACCTAAGAGGAATGTGAAAATGGAATATTATCCATGGAAAAAGGATGACTGTCCAATTGAATTTCAAACTATTACAGAACAAGTAACCTATAATAGTTAAAATTACCAATATTTTCACATTTATAACTCTATCCTCTGGTCCTTAAGCATAATTTGTGATCAAGCATGAATAAAGAAAGAAAATATTCATTTATTCATTAAAAAAAAAGATCCTGGGATCAATTTAATGCATAATCTTATGTATAATGTGATTGAGCTTTATAGTTGTAGAAGTCATTGCATCTATTCAGTACAGACACTGATCCCTGGCTTTCTGCCCTCCATACTTACTTTTTCTCTCCCACCTGTACTCTTTGCTTCCATCCCTCTTCTCCTCTCTCTCCTGTGTCTTTTGCCTCTTTACCTTCTAAGGTCTGGTGTCTGGTATCAGCATAATTCAGGCCCATTAGGATGCACGCCAGAAGACTTAGAGCCTCCTCAAGTTTTTCTGACTTGTCTGAAATCATTTGTATTATTCTGAAATATTTGGAAGAATTCAGCAGTGGTATCATTGAATCATGTTTTTTTTTTCCTTTGATGAAATACATTATGACTATTATGTTCTTCTTAATGGAATGTCCAGATTTTTGATGTCTTCATGTGTCATGTGATTCAATCAGATAAATTATGGGCAGTGTGTACATCCTGGAATTGACTCACTTTTTTCTTCATTGTCAAATTTGGGGTCTTTTTTTTTGTTTTCTAGCTCTTTGAAGCACAATAATAGGCTAATTACTTAAGATACACCTATTCTTGATGGAAATGATTGCTATAAATTTTTCTTTTCGTACTAATTTTACTGCATCCTTGAAGTTTGGATATGTTGTTTTCCATTATTTGTCTCAGAAGTATTTCAAATTTATTTCTTATTTTTGGCATTAATTATTTGTGTTTTCAATAATTCTAATTTAAATATATCTGTAAAGTTTCCAAGAATGTTTTTGTAATTAATTTATCTCTTTGTAGTATTGTAGACTCTAAAAACTTCCTCATAATTTCAGTGTTTAAAACTGTTATCAGCATTTTTTTTATTATTGGATATTTTACTTATTGACATTTCAAATGTTATCCTCTTTCCCTGTTTCGCCCCTGCAAACCACCTATTCTATCTCCCCATCCTCCTGCTTCTATGAGGAAGCTCTCTCACCCACTCACTCATCTCACCACCCTGCCCTGGCATTCCCCTACACTGAGGCATCAAGCCTTTCCAGGACCAAGATCCTCTCATCCCATTGATGCTTGACAAGGCCATCCTCTGCTACATATTTGGCTGGAGCCATGGGTTTCTCCATGTGTACTCTTTGGTTGATGGTTTAGTCCCTGAGAGCTCTGGGTGGGGGGGGGTGGTCTGGTTGGTTAATATTGTTGTTCTTCCTGTGGAGTTGCAAATCCCTTCAGCTCCTTCAGTCCTTCCCCTAACTCCTCCATTGCGGTCTCTGTGCTCAGTCCAATGGTTGGTTGTGAGGATCTGCATCTGTATTTGTCAGGCTCTGAAAGAGGCTCTCTGGAGACAGCAAGCACTTCTTCGCATTTGCAATAGTATCTGGTTTTGATATCAAAATATGGGATGGATCCCCAGGTGGGGCAGTCTCCGGACAGCCGTTCCTTCAGTTATTAGTATTCTTTTGTGCACATCGTTAGTAGATGACATCCTAGACAATGTTTCATGTACTATTGATAAAATGGGTTCCACAGCTGCTGGATAGAAATTCTTCAGGTCCATTACATTTAGGTATAATTTAATTCTGATTTCTTAGTTGAGGTTTTTGTCTTTATGGTCATTCATCACTGAATGTAGGGTTTTGAAGTTCTTGATATTCCTGTACTACAGGTCATGACTCTCTTCATTTGTATTAATATTATCTCTACATACTTGATATCTCTGATATGCAGTGTCTTTATATAGAGAGTTTGTTTGATTTATCTGAAGCAACTTTTTTTCTCATTGTATATTGACTTAATTTTTTTAACTTATTTAACCAAAGTTTACTTCATTGGGCTCAAGTATGATTACTACTGCTTATTAAAAATGCACTTACCAGGAAAGGGGATAACATTTGAAATTAAATAAATAAAATACCAAATAAATAAATAAGGAAAATGAGGCCATGAAGTCGAAAGGAAGTAAGGAGGGAAATAATGCCATTATATTATATCTCAAAAAAATAAAAAAAATAGTAAAAATGTACATATTCTTAAATAGAAATACTTTTTTCTTGATCTTTCAATCTATACATAGTCTTAGAGATTATTCCATTTCCTATGAGCAGCATGCCATTGGGATTTCTCTTTTCTTTCTTTTTCTTTTTTTTTTTGGGGGGGGGTAGCATTTACTAACTCTGGCTTTGAATTGAAAAATTTAATCTACTTATACTTTATTGTGATCTAGCAATCTTATCTTACTGTACTTTTGTTTTCTATTCTTAGGGCATTATGGCTCTATCTATCCATCTATCTATCTCTCCTTTTTGAAGTTTAGACTCTTGTCTTATAATTTTTATTGTGCCAATGTGCTGATTGTTTTTGTCAATTTGACACAAAATATAGACATTTGTGAAGAAATATCCCCATTTTAGGAATTTTCTCCATCAAATTTGCCTATAGGCAATTCAGTAGAACCTTTTTCTTTCTTTCTTTTTTAATTCTTTAATCTTATTTTACAGTCCAGTCTTTATCCTCACCCCCATATTCCCTCTGACTGTTCTTCATCCCACACCTCCTCCCCTCTCCATCTCCAAGAAGATGTCCCCACCTCCCCCAACCCCACCCCAACAGACCTCCCTACTCCCTGAGGCCTCAAGTCTCTTGAGGGTTAAATGCATCTTCTCTCACTGAGGCCAGACCAGGCAGTCCTCTGTTGTATATGTTTTTGGGGCCTCATAACAGCTGGCGTACACTGCCTGGTTAGTGGCTTGGCTCAGCGTCTGAGAAATCTAGGAAGACAGATTAGTTGAGACTGCTGATCTTCCTATGAGGTTGACCTCCTCCTCAACTTCTTCCAGCTTTTTCCTAGTGTAGGGTTATGGGGTCCCACATACATTCTGCCACAAGGCACAGTGGCTGGAGGAAGCAGGAGTCTGAAAGTTGACTGCACTTATCCCATGCTGTTGCTGGCTAGGTGTCTGGCCCCTGGTACACTACTCCAGGGGTGGGGAAGCACAGCCTGAGGTGCAGAACAGCTGGAGCTAGCTAGCTAGCATGGGGGGTCCCCAGGGACTTCAAGGAGGCCAGGGCTATCTGGCTCTCAGGCTCTTGGGCATCCAGGCTCCACTGGATGCTGAAGAGCTGAGAACTGAGTGCATGCCTCCAGGCTGGACCTAGCAAGAGGCCGAGGCAGGAAAGAGGGGAGCTCTGGCTCTTCCTGCAGGGAGAGTTCTTGGCTCGGTGGTGAGGGGGGCTTGGAATTGGCTTGGTTTTGGTGGCTGCCTTGGCTGGGAGCACAGAGAGGCCTTGTATGGGAGATTAGACAGCAGCTCTATAGGTGAAAGCCTTCTCCATGGCTCCTCAAGGTGGATCCTGATGAAAAGAGGCAGTCCATTGTTTTAAGACATTTATTGTCATGGCAGAAAGTAGATGAGTGAAAACATACCCCACTTCTCAGGGTAGGCCTGAGGTTAAATACCTTTTGAGGGAGAAGTGTCTGGGAAGGAAAGCTTATTGGCTATGTCCTCCAGTCCTTTAGTTACCTCACTGAAATAGAGATCTGTCTTGAGCCTATGTGACCACAGGTCACATCCTCTACCTGTGGAGGTTGGGGCATTGCCTTTACATGACTGATGGCCACAAACCTATGGGGTTTTCCCAGGCAGGGGCCTGATGCTCAGGAATCAGGTGAAGTGCAAACTATCGCTTCAGGGATTTCTAGCCTTAGCTCAACCAGGAACCAGGATGCCTTTCATGGTCCCACACCCTAGTTCAACCACTGGGTCACCAGCTTCTGTCCATTGGTTGAGTATAAATATCTGCACCTGCCTCTTTCAGCTGCTTATTGGGCCTTTTAGAGGGCAGTCATGAGAGACCCCTGTTAGTATGTACACCATAGCATTAGTAATAATGTTGTGAAACCCCAAATTAAAGCGCTTAAAACACTTCCCAAGCCTGCTTCCCAGATCCCTAGAAATACAGCCATCAAGAAGCTCTTTGTTCTCCAAAACTACCAGGAAGCCTTATGTTCTTCTTCCTGACAGCCAGAAAAGCGATACCCGCTGGATTACCCAACCAGGCACCAGGAATGTTTACCAAAAGATGATTTATGAACCCTCCGCCATAAATGAGCCATATTTTACTTTCCCATCCCCTGTGGAATGTTTACCAAGGACAGCTCCTTGGGAGAAAAGCTGTAACTCATCCCTACCCCCTTCCTTTAAAAGCCCTCCATTGAAACTGCTTAAGGGTTGATCTCCTATGAGCTTATCCTCAACATGTTGATTTTTTCTGATTAAACCTCATGCATATTGCATCAAGAATGGTTTCTCTCGAGTTATTGGGGCATCATCTCATCCTGGGACCTGAGCAAGGATCTCCCCGGGAACAGGGGTCTTTCAGTGTCAGGCCTTGGGGCCTCCCCCTGAGCTGTATCTCAATTTGCGTCTGACCCTTGACCTCCTTTTCCTCAGGCTCCTCTCCATTTTTGTTCCTCTACTTCTTTCAGACAGGAATAATTCAGGGTCAGAGTTTTTGACTGTGGGATAGCAACCCCTTCCCTCCACTTGATGCCCTGTCTTTTTACTGGAGGTAAACTCTGCAAGTTCCTTCTCCCCAGTGTAGAGCATTTCATCTAAGGTCCTTCCCTTTGAGTCCTGAGAGTCTCTCACCTCCCAGGTCTCTGGAGCATTCTAGAGGGTCCCCCAACCTCTGACTTCCCGAGGTTGCCTATTTCCATTCTTTCTGGCCTTCAGGACTTTAGTCCTGTTCCCCCACCAAATACCAGATCATGCCCCACCCCCCCACACACACCCATCCCCTTTCCCTCCCAGGTACCTCCTCTCCTCTACCCTTGTGGTTGCTTTCTTTTTCCTTCCCAAGTGGCACTGAGGCATTCTCACTTGGGCCCTTCAGTTTGTTGACCTTTTTGAGTTCTGTGGACTCTGTCTGTTTTTTTTTTTTTTGTTTTTGTTTTTTTTTTAACTTTTTTCTAATATCTGCTTATTTGTGAGAACATACCATGCATGTCCTTTGGGTTTTTGTTTTTTTTTTTTTTTTTTTTTTTTTTTTTTTTTTTTTTTTTTCTTTTTTGGTTTTTCGAGACAGGGTTTCTCTGTATAGCCCTGGCTGTCCTGGAAATAACTTTGTAGACCAGGCTGACCTCGAACTCAGAAATCTGCCTGCCTCTGCTCTGTCCTCATTCTAGATAGCTGAGTAGTATTTCATTGTGTAAATGAATCACATTTTCTCTTTCAATTCTTCTGTTGTGGAATATCTGGGTTGTTTCTAGCTTCTGGCTATCACAAAGAAGGCCACTATGAACATAGTGGAATATGTGCTACTGTGGCATGGTAGGCATATTCTGAGTATATGCCCAAGAGTGCTATAGCTAGGTCTTCAGGTAGATCTATTTCTGATTTTCTAAAGAACCTCCAGATTCATTTCCAGAGTGGTTTTTACCAGTTTGCAATCCTACCAGCAATAGAGGAGTGTTCCTCTTTTCCACCTCCTCAGCAGCATGTACCACCACTGCCTGAAGTTTTTGTGAGAGGGCCAAGATCACGAAGCAAGATGAGCTTTGATATAGCTGTCTCCTGAGAGGCTCTGACAGAGCCTGACAAATATAGAGGCAGATGCTTGCAGCCAACCATTGGACTGAGCACCAATGGAGGAGTTAGAGAAATTATGGAAGGAGCTGAAGGGATTTGCAACCCCATATCAACCAACCAGATGCCCTAGAGCTCTCAGGTGCTAAACTGCCAACCAGAGTACACATGGAAGGACCCATAGCTCCAGCCAAATATGTAGTAGAGGATGGCCTTGTTGCACATCAATTTGAGAAGTGGCTCTTGGTTCAGTGAAGGCTTGATGTCCCTGTGTAGGGGAATGTGAGGGCAGGGACGTAGGAATAGGTAGATGGGTTGGGGAGTACCCTCATAGAAGCAGGGGGATGGGATGGGGATTTATGGAGGAGGGGGTGCAGGAAAGGGGTTAACATTTGAAATGTAAATAAAGAAACTATCCAATAAAGCAAGCAAGCAAACAAACAAACAAAAGTGTCTGAGCTGGCCAGAGAAAACAGGCCAGTAAGCAGTATTTCTCCAAGGCCTGCTTCTCTGCTTCACATGGAGCCCCCAGGCTCTTCCATGAGCTTCTGCATTGACTTCCCATACTGACAGACTATATGGATGGAAGTGGATGCCCAAATTGGTTTTAGTCAGTTTTTTATCATAGCAAAGGAAAGCAAATTTGAAGTGTCAACTATAAGATTTTCCATGAGTCCTACAAAGCTCTTCCTTTTCTTTAATCATGTTTTTGAAATGATCTTTAAAATGAGAGAACAAAAAGGAAGAAACTTAATTACAAACTAGAGTCGTACTCTACTCATTTCCAAACTTTTATTTTGATGTCACTTTTTACATGTTTTGTTGCCTTCCTCTAATATATTGATTTAATGACCATGTACTCACCAAAATTGGTGGCCTGCGGTATCTGCCAGAAACAGTGTAGGCTAGATTACAAATCCTTGAGCTTGTCATGAGGGAGAGTCACAAAGTCCTATCCAAAAGCACTGGCCTGAGGACAGGGAGTCATTGTATCTTAATGTTGCTGGATTTTATTATGACAGGCCTAGCTCTGAAATACAAAGCAATTCCTGAACTTATGCATCTATTCTATTTCATGGCAGACAGAGAGATTCATAAAACTGTAGTGTCTAACGTTAAAAGAGATAGTCGAGTTTGTGCCTTGATAACTAGGGCTATCACTAACCATAATGAGGCCCAAGGGCTTTTAACTACAAGTATTCATACTGTCTCCTTAGGTATATATAAGGCCAACACCTCAACTCTCATTAACCTATGCTGAACCCTCACTTTTGTGATGCAAATCTCTTTTCATACAATGTAGATCTAGACTGTCCTGGAGACAGGGTTCTTTGGGTTTTGCTCTGCCTTCTGTTTCACTACAAAAGCCCAGCCCTCTTTCAAGAAATCTTTCTCCATTTTACCTCCTCATATGCAGGTTTTCTCTGAGCTTCGATTCCCACCCTCACAATAGTACTTATAGACTGACTTCTTCACTGACTGCCAGCACTAACCTGAGTCCAAAGGCTTCATCCAGTCCGTTAGCATTGTTAGCATGTGGCAAGAGTTGCAGTGTCTTGTCTAGCTATGTTTCTCTGTTGGGCCTGACACTGACTTCAGTGTTAAGGACTTTGCAGTCTTTCGAACAAAGGAGCATCCTTTCCCATCATGCACTGCTTGCAGCCTGGAGATGGTTAAAGTGAGCAAGTCTTCTGTCTTGACTAGAATGGGGCCTCACTTTATGGTTGTGCTAAAGTGTTGCTGTGTTTCCAAAGTTCCATTAATATGTGACTGATTTCCATGGTTCGTGTGAATGTATTTTATTGCAAAATGATTTTTCCAACGAATGTTTTTTCAAATAGTCACCTCTCTTGCTCTGCTCTCAGCTACAGACTTTTAAAAAAAAAATCTGTCTTATCGTATGCTGTATTTCACACTCTGAAGCAGTGGCTGGAAGGACAAGGCAGTTAGAAGTTAACCTCTGAGTAAGTGACCAGAAAAGAAAGAGGATGGCTTATTTAGAGGACAGAAAAAGAATCTGGACCAGATATAATACAATATCAAAACATTAAATTATCTCTGAGTGATGGCACTGCTTATAAAATTCTGAGGGCTTTTCATGTAGATTCCAGATTCACACTGTTATAGACCATCATTATAGCAGAATGAGCTATACAATCATAATCCAATTGATATAAAACAAAAACACACCAGACAAGCAAGTACCAAAAAAAAAGCTGGAAACTCATTTTCTAGGCCTAAAATAAATTTAATGTTAGCAGCAGATTAGAAAAAAAGTATAGGGCATAAAATCAAAAGAAAACAAAATCATGCCTTTGCTTGATTTATCTATTTACATATTTATGTGTGACATACAAGTTACTAATATTGAAATATCTGATGAAGTCTGGTGTTTGTGTGTCCTACGTGTTGTCCTAACTCCAGCAATTGGAGTGTTCAAGAAAAATTACAATGAGGGACAATTAGAGGCACAACTAACTCCCAGCCCCAAGCAAAATCATCATGTGCAGTCTAATCAATAGCAGATGGATAATGACTGAGGGATCTTTGCTTCTAAATGGAAAAGAAAGACTTGATTTCCCCAAGAGACTTATAGCACTGATGGCTTCAGCCATTAGGTATTATTGTTAATCCCTGCAGCTAGAATATGCATAGCATATGGTGTAATACTCAGCATCAACAGCATCCATTTCTAAGAACGTTAAGCATTATAAACCTATGTTTTCCACTCCTCTATTTTGGAAATACCAGCTTAATCAACAAAAAGTTAATGCTATCTACAAGAACATATTGAAGAAAATGTAAAATTCAAGTGAAGGTCTGCAGCTCAAGAATGGCTATTCTAACATTATAAAGGTCCTCTTAAATGCAGATTGTGGATCTGTTTTATTTCTATATCTTTTTTTATTTTCTAGTTATCTTTAATGTAATTTTAATAAAATAAATGGATATATTAGGGAGGGCCTATTTGGCAGCTAGAATGCTGTCATTGGATGTCACTGCTTAGGAACTTAGTATATGTTGATCACATCTTCAGAAAGAGCCCATAAGTCATTCATATTACACTTAATTTCGGCCACCAAACTTTCAATATATTGGTATCTCATAAAGGATTAAAATATAGATTGAAGACATCAGAAGATCCTCAGAATGGCATTTAGTAACACGTATATGAAATGCTATGTTTCACAAAAAGAGAGACAAACACTTCTGAATTCACAACACACCCAAGTTGGTACTTGAAACCCAGCAGGTAGTTATTTAATGATAAACATTAGATAAAGATCAATTACTTTTTAATGTTAAATGATCATTTTTTTGAGTACATACTACATGGCTTGATTGCACTTGACTACTATATGAATGGAGATAAAATATTTGTATCTATTTTCTAATTGAGTAATGTGAATTGACTTGTAATAAATTAGAGAGCTATTAAGTGACATTGGTACGACTCAAATACACAGCTGGTGACTACAGATATTATGTATTCTCATTATACAACATAGACTTTAAAAGAACAACAACAATTCATTCCGTAGCTGAGCTACAAGCAGTAGAAATGGCTGCCTCTGTATATCGTAGACTATTAAAGGACTGGGGAATTGTGGGCCCAGCAATGCAACTGCACACCATGGATAGGAGTGTCTGCTAAATTGTGTGAGCTCTGCTTTCTGACAAGCAATAGTCAAAATCAGCAGAGTATAAAAATGTTGAAGCTCGGTCTATGGGAGCAGACAGGGTAGGAATGACGATGATGGTTTGCCTCACCACGCTTGAATAGACTTGCTATCAATCGGTGCATTAATTCTGTCTGGCTCCTGGAAACAGTCATTTGCTTAATAGTTCTTTTGTGAGCAGGGAGTCTGGCCCAATCTCAGATGACTCATCCCCCAGCTCTGGAGGAGTTTAGGCATGAGGGAGAAAAATCTAACTTCATTTTTCACAAATAAAATGAGGAAGGAAGTAGTCACAGCACAGTGCACTTTTCACGACAGGGTGGAGCAGTGTTTTCTTCTTGCACAGGTCAATGAGGCACAGAACCTGGTTTTCCTGTGCAGGTGTCTCCCTGAGTTGGTGTAAATCAAGGAAAACAATTCAAGTCAAGAGAAATCATGCAAATTTGTTAGGTTATATTGTGATGCTTTTCATTAGAAAATTTAGAAACACTCTAAGAATGTATCTTAACGTTGTCATTATAGTGGTTAAAATATTTTGATAAATAATAAAAATGAATGCTTAACTTCATGTTTAATATTGATTTATTTCTTTGATGTTCTTCAGATTTAAAGTAATCCATAACTATATTATATAGAAACATCAAGACAAATATATAAACATTTCATTGTTTTGATTNTCAGGTGATTAAACAGGAGGAATTAAACAAGGACCTTTCTGACTGTACTTTGTATGATCTGCTCAAGTATGATGACTTCAATGCTGACAAGCACCTGGCTCTCGAAGAATTCTACAGAGCGTTTCGTGAGTGCAGACTAAATCTTTATCTCATTTTGCTCTTTTCTTTCCCTGATGCTTCATACAATATGGCTTGCAAGCTTGATCTTAAGTACAAGCTGTTTCTTAGAAGAAGTGTTAGAACAGAGAGAATTTAAGGTTTTGACTCCTCCAGTATATAGACGAAGCTAGGCAAATGTGCATTTGAGAAAAAAACTCTATAGGCATGGTCTCTTCTGTAGGGTATCCCATGTCTTATTGACTTTGGTGTGAGAGCCAGTTTACAATGTTGCCTTAGAGGCTTCTCTAGAGGGAAATCACTGACCTGCTGTCATCACGCCTCAGAAACAATTTATTTACTTGTGCAGTGACATTTACAACTTCTTTACAAAAGCAAAAATGAATTAACAGCTGAGGTTACTGTACATTCCAGGAACTATGGAACTTTAGGACTTTTTCTTCCACTGGGAAAAAACATAATATTCATGCTAAGGGATTGTAGAACAATTTATTTTTGTTTTAAAGTACCATTTAAAAGTACCTTAGAATAACAAACTCTGCTTTCCTTATAAAAAATTATGAAGATTTAGTCAATATAATACTTAAAGAGAACACACTACAAAACCACAACCAGAACAATGAAATAATCAAGATCTGTGCTCAAGAGAAAAACAAAAGAAACAGACAAACAAATGTAGCTACTTACAAAGCAGTAACAAATGTGTCATGTCCTCAGCTGGGCACATGAAAACAAAACTTAAGACAGCTGGATTACAGATAGTCAGGTAGCCTTTGCGGGCACCTGCGCGTGCGTGTGTTTGTGTATGTATGTGTGCGTAAATGGTTTTTAATGTAAAAGATATGTTTTGAATGTTTTAATCTAACAGATGACTGACTGTGAAATTACTTAAAAAAGATTATTTCTTTAGATAGAAAGATGATTTTGTATTTAAGACAACCTGATGCATTTACAGAGAACCTGGTTCAGTTCACAGCACCTGTGTTAGATGGCATCATGGGATCCACTGGTGTCTTCTGGCCTTTTCATCAACAGCCACATACATGAAATATTCACACATATAATACACATATTCACAAATAATAAAAAATATTGCTAGAGACTATACATTTTAAGATTTGGTATAAAAATGATTAGGATTTAATCAAGTTGCATGGTCTCTTATATGAGTAAGTGAATATTTACCAACAAGATGGCTCAGTAAGTTGCTGGTCTCTTAAAAGAGTTTTACAAAGCTATTATTCCTTGCAAAAATAAGGAAATGGTAGAAGCTACTATAAATAAGATGAATCACAGAGTTTAAAGAAAACTGCTGATTATAGCATCAAGCCTATGTCAAATTGGTTATTTTTAACTGCATTTTGCACTAATCCTCACTGTATACACCAGGCACTCTTTAGGGATCTCACGGAATCAGAAGAGAGAAAAAAAAGATGGCTCATTAAGAAAAATATGTACATATAATTTTATATAAAACCTGCACCATCTATTAATTTACAATACCACACAAGGCAGAAGGTTATAAAAATGTAAGTTAAAACAATGAGGGGGATTGTCATCTGTGCTTTGGTGGAGAATATCTTTACAAAAATTATAGCAATAGAACTAGTTGTCTTAAGTGACTTTAACTTGGAGAGCTCAAAGACCAGCGAATAGAATGACTTAATCAAGTCAGGTGCCTGAAATTTGACAGTAGTTAAAAAAAATAGTTCAACATCAGTATGTTCTATTTGAAGTTCTTTTAAAACAGGTGAGGTTTTGTTGTTGTTGTTTTTTGGGTTTTTTTTGTTTGTTTGTTTGTTTTGTTAGTAACTAATTTTACAAATTATATGTTAATGTCCCAACTTTTACCCCCAGTTTATACTAAGAGAAAGCACGGAGTAAATGAAGGTGGATAAAGTAATCTGTAGCGTTAGGTGTAAATACCTGAGTGACACACACTTTATAAACCGTTTGGAAGAGTGTTAAAGTAATTGTGTTTTGTTAGTGGTGAAGTAGTGGGAAAATCGAAGATAAGTGTGAAGGGTATGTCGTTTTATGCTGGCTCATAAGGTGTCTTTGCTATTGTCTCTGTCAGCAGAGAAGAATCTTGCCTACAATATCAGTTTGCCTGTCTCATATGGAAATTATACCATGTTTGCAAACATGATTTACCGATGTGTAAATACATTGTTCTGATAAGTTATTTTTTTTTAATTAAAAAGCCATAACCAGTGAAACTTACACACAGTAAAACATCATTGTCTGGCTACAAGGAACTACCTAATTTTCAGAAGAAAAGCTATGTGGTTTTATGTACTCTTAGACTGTAACACAAACATAATTTAATGAAAATCATTTATCATACATGCAGTTAGCTTAATGATTATTTTATTATTTCTGCACGTAAGTCAGAGTTAAGGATAACATAAGTGTCCACAAATTCAATATTTGAGACATAATGACAGCAAAATCCTGTTACCTTCATGTCTAAAAGAAACATTAAGTCTCTCGTCAGATGATGTGTACCCTTAAAGTGCTATCCTGTTTTCCTTTTTTCTTTCTATTTTTTCAATTTTTTATTAGATATTTTCTTCATTTACATTTCACGTGCTATCCTGAAAGTCCCCTATACCCTACCACTGCCCTGCTCTCCTACCCACCTACTCCTATTTCTTGGCTCTAGCATTCCCCTGTGCTGGGGTATATAAAGTTTGCAAGATCAAGGGGCCTCTCTTCCCAATGATGGCCTACTAGGCCATCTTCTGCTACCTATGCAGCTAGAGACACGAGCTCTGGGGGTACTGGTTAGTTCATATTGTAGTTCCTCCTATAGGGTTGCAGACCCCTTCAGCTCCTTGGGTACTTTATCTAGCTCCTCCATTAGGGGCCCTGTGTTCCATCCAATAGATGACTGTGAGAATCCACTTCTGTATTTGTCAGACACTGGCATAGCCTCATAAGAGACAGCTATATCAGGGTCCTTTCAGCAAAATCTTGCTTGCATATGCAATAGTGTCTGAGTTTGGTGACTGATTATGCGATGGATCCCTAGGTGGGGCAGTCTCAGGATGGTTCATCCTTTCATCTCAGCTCCAAACTTTGTCTCTGTAACTCCTCCATGGGTAATTTGTTCCCTATTCTAAGAAGGAATGAAGTATCCATGCTTTGGTCTTCCTTATTCTTGATTTTCTTGCGTTTTGCAAATGGATACAGAAAACGTGGTACATTTACACTATGGAATACTACTCAGCTATTAAAAACAATGAATTTGGTCTGGGCATGGTGACACAGGCCTTTAATTCCAACACTTGGGAGGCAGAGGCAGGCGGATTTCTGAGTTAGAGGCCAGCCTGGTCTACAGAGTGAGTTCCAGGACAGCCAAGGCTACACATAGAAAGCCTGTCTCAAAACAAACAAACAAACAAATAAACAAACAAAAAACAGTAACAAAAAAAAAGAAAAAGAAAAAAACAATGAATTTATGAAATTCTTAGGCAAATGGATGTATCTGGAGGGTATCATCCTGAGTGAGGTAACCCAATCACAAAAGAACTCACTTGATATGCACTCACTGATAAGTGGATATTATTAGCCCAGAAACTTAGATATAATTTGCATCCTGTTTTCTTGAATACTTCCAGCCAAACATGTACATCTTATGGCCAAAGGTTTCTTTGAGAGTGAGAAATGAGTTATATTTAGGAAAACCAGTTCTATGTATCCCAGATGAAATACTACAATTTGTAAGGTTAAATGTGAATTGCATAAAATTCTACATCTATGATTTAAATCTTTAGCAAAAAAGTAAATTTGAATAATCCAAGTAATGACTAAAAACTTCAGATATTTAATTTTAGGAACTTGTTCAAGCCAATGTCTCTTTGGGAATTGCTTTAATTTGGTTTGTTGTACGTATGGTGTGTATATGTTGGAGGAAGAGTGCTCAGGGGTATAGACATGTAGGATGTCAAAGGTAATCTTTTTGTTGCTGGTTCATAACTTCCACCTATATGCTTTCCAGGGTACAACTCAGATTGTCCAGCTGGCATCTTCAAATGACAATGTCTATGCTCGCTAAAACATCTCAATGACCTGAGTAATTCTAAGAGACTTTTGTAGTCCAATTTTATATTAGCCTTCATTAGATCAATGTAAACATTTTAAATTTGTTAGTATTTTAGACTATTCAACCTGGAAACTCATAATTAACTAGTATTTATTAGTTTAAAATAATCAAAAGAGGAGAAACAACTTTCATTTATGCTTTTTGTACAATTTTTATTTTTAAGAGAATGAGATTCAAA
Source organism: Mus pahari (assembly GCF_900095145.1). Taxonomy (NCBI): domain Eukaryota; kingdom Metazoa; phylum Chordata; class Mammalia; order Rodentia; family Muridae; genus Mus; species Mus pahari. The sequence continues at coordinate 67,747,838 of NC_034593.1, forward strand.
GCACTGAAAGGCTTCTTGCAGGATTTTACAACATTGGATTTGACAAATAATATAGCTTTGGACATTGTCATATTACTAGTACTTTCTCTCTCTCTCCCTCTCTCTCTCTCTCTCTCTCTCTCTCT
>NC_034593.1:67748271-67756500 GCF_900095145.1 Mus pahari
ATTTAAAATTATTGTTTAATATGTTTTTTGTTTATTCTTCTTAAAAATGTTAGATAAATATTCTTAGAAATTTAAAATGGTAAAATAGCTACTTAAACATATAAAATATGCATGATTATATNCAAAATGTTGTTGTTCTTTATAGTAAATACTTTCAATGGAATGTAGATAATGATAATATAAGAAGAATTCTCTTCCTAAGAAATCGCAATCACTATGTTAAAATATGACTTAAAGGAACTATTTAATACCTACAGAAGAAAGGATGGATATCACATTAACTATTTTCTATGATGAAGCATTAATTTATGAAGATCTTTATTAAAAAATATAGCAGCAAAAAAAACAGAAATAAGACAACCTCATTGTAAAGGTGTTGAGGCCAGCTCCAAGTAGCTATTGAGATGTGCCAGAAGAGGCTGTGTTTGGAAAATAACTTACATATATAACCAGCTTCACTCAGTGGGTAGTTGAATCTACATTCCGGGAATGTGAGATTGAAGAGTAATGTCAGATTTCTAGATTGGGAATAGTGATATTGTTCATTGAAGTAGGTAACATAGAATGAAAAGCATGCTTGGGAACAGAATGAAATTAAACTTAAATATACAGCATATTCAAAGAGAAACATCTAACTTAAGAATACTGTATCCCTATGAGGAACCCAAGCCAGTACAACAGAGCTGGAGTCTTCTGAAACTACAACCATTCATTGGCATGACAGGAGTGCAAGCAGTGAGAAACACTGAATTGACTGAGTGCCTTTCCAACAATGTTTCAGATTTAAAAACTAATATAAATAATTTGAACAATTACTTGTAATTATTGCAGTTATGTCTACACAGATGGAAAGGAGATATAGGTCCTTTTTCATAAAGATACTTTTGCTGGAATGAATTCTTCATTTATGGTTGCTTAAATCTTATTGAATTCCTTATGGACATAGATAGCTACAGTTAGCACTCCTTGAGAGTTTAGAGTTTGCTTTACCTCATTTCTGTCACTGTGACTTATACATTGTATCAAAGTTATACCCAGTATGAAGAGGTTTATTTTCCTTAAAAGTCCAGGTCATAGTCCATTACTGTCAGTAAGTCAAGATAGGAGCTTAAAGGAACACATCCAGAGCCAAGGCAGAGACAGAATGAGTACATAGTGAATTCAGTAATGCTTGCTTATTTTCTCTATGCCTGTACAGTTCAGTACACTCTGATTAGGGAATCATGCTACCTAGAGTAAGAAGAGCCTTCCAACATCAATTAATAATCAAGAAAATCCCCCAAAGATATGCTCGAAATCCCACCTGACCTTGACAATTCCTCATTAAAGCTCTTATATAGTTATTCTATATTATGTCAAGTTAAGAGTAAAACTAATAAATACAAGCTTTAGCACAGGGAAGAGAGGCCACAATACATTCTCAGCAGGAGAAATGAAAAAGCATATAGGTAGAAAGAAAAGAAACAGAATATTAAAATTTAATAAGAAATTGACCAACATTTTCCAAGGATAAGCCCAAGGCAAGAATGTCTGCTTTTGTCAGCCACTGCATTTGCCAGCCAAGAAGTCACTGAAAACATTGGCCCTAAAATTTTCAGCACATGACAATGAGGGTGGGGCTCCACAGTTGGAACTGTAAAAACAAAAGCCTCTCAGAGTCCCTAGAGGCCACCCACTTCATTTTCTGAACTTTATCAAATGTAATTGCTAAAATAAAGGAAATGTCTTCTTAATAAAAAAAAAAAATTCAACACAGATTCGGTGTTAGAGCAAAAGTACTAGTGATTGACAGGTTGACTAAATAAACATGAAAAATAGTAAAGTTCACCAGGGAAGCTGCCCATATAAGAATGTACCAGAAATGGATAGATTTAGACTACTTCTACACAGCTAAATCTGATTTATAGCTTTAGAGTCATTATGATTGTGGCCCCTGAAGGAGTGAAAGGGGAAAGTGAGTCTTAGGTGCCACCTTTGGAGGCACTAGTCTGCCATCTTACTCTCCAGTTTCCTACTAGTCCAACTTTATAGGACTCTACAAGCTGGATGCTGCTGGGAATTTTTTTTTCTATTTCTATTTCTATTTCTCCTTCTCCTTCTCCTTCTCCTTCTCCTTCTCCTTCTCCTTCTCCTTCTCCTTCTCCTTCTCCTTCTCCTTCTCCTTCTCCTTCCCCTTCTCGTGCTTCTGCTTCCCCTTCTTCTTTGAAGTACTAAATGATTCTATTGTGTCTTTACTTTGTGTTAATTTTCTGATTTATAAGGTTTAGTATATAAATATTGTCATTGCTTTAAATTGTTTTATTAAAAAACAAACAAACTGTGTATTAAGGTTACAAATTATTATTTAATGAAGGATTTTATGAATCATGGATAAGAGATTTATATATGGGAAAACAAACTATATAAAATTTTGTTTTCACCCTATTTTAGGGTTTATAGTATCCTCTCTCTGTCCCTCTCTTCCTGCCTATCTGTCTATCTGTCTGTCTCTTTGTATATATCTGTCTGTGTCTGTCTGTCTGTCTCTCTCAATCTCTGTATTCTTTAGAACCTGGATGAATAGAATTGTCCACACATGTAAAAGTTTTCTCAGTTAGAAAATTTTTTCTTTCTACATTGGTGTCAAGAGCATGGGTCTACAAAATATCAAACCAAACCAAACCAAGCAAACAAAAAAATAAAACAAGAAAAAAACAATGATTTTTCAGAAATAATATAAGCAGCTGATATATATATATATATATATATATACATATATATATATATGATAAATTATTATAATAAAGGCCATAAGAGAGGCAATTTTGATCTAAAGTATGATTTAAAAGTGAATAGGCATGTTGTGCTCTCTCTGTTTTAAAATGGTCCTTTCCTGCACCTTGCCCTGTAGTTTTGCATTTTAAAATGATTTATAAAATCTGTTTTAGATGTTCTGCCTTTGCAGATTTGTCTACACTCTAATGTTTGACATCTTCCACTTTCTAGTCTCTCATTAATAAGATTTATCTATTAGTGAAATTTCAATGAATCATTAAAAGCAGATACAATCAGATCAATCACTTTCTCTTTTATTTAAAGTGAATATTCATGGTTAATTCTTACCAATTTGGATCCTCATGTTGTACAAATATTGACAAAATAAGGCACTCTCTGATTTGAATTAAAATTGAAGTAAATAATGATGTGTGAATTGATCAATCACTCCTAGTTTATACACTGTTATATATCCTGTCAGTCATTATTTAAAAATGGAATTAAAATTACTTCTTACCAATTGTAGTATAATATTCTAGGCTGTGCATCCCTCAACTATGTGCTCAGTTTTTATATTAGCTCTGAAAAAAATCATTGTTATTTTCATTTTTGTAGACCCATGCTTTTGATAGCAGTTTCTCTAAAACTCCTGGACCGAGGTCTCTGTTGCCTTTTGTATGCCTTGTGTTGTTAGAGCTTCCTTCACAAAGGCAAGGGGTTTGTAAGTCACTTAAAACTATGCCATAGAACTCTACTTCAATTTTTTTCCGCAGCTTTTTTGTTGTTGTTGATTTTTGCATTACATGGTAACAGCTGGGGCTTTTTCCTGAAACGGTACTTCTGGGGGCATTAACAGATGCTGCAGCTTGGCACTAAGACCTTAGCATTTAAAACGTTATTTTAGTGACATCATGTAGGGTATAGTAAGTTAACACATTCATACAGTGTGTAATCATCAAATACTAGTAGTTGACTTTTTACTCACCTTGAATATGTAAAAAAAATTAAGGGGTACAATGATTATTTGTGCACACAGCAAAAACAATATTTCAGGTGGTATATTCACTAATATTCTCTGATCACATCAAAGAGGCTAGTATTTCTCTCTCTGTATCATCCATTTGTGTTCAGAGCCTTTGATCTTCTCTTTTAGTTATTTGTAAAATAAACAGCAAGCAATGGGCAATTTTGAAATATAATCAGATCTTGTACTGTAGCACACTAGGTCAATTCTAGTTATCTGAATATGGAGTTCAGCATATAATTTGGATGTATATAACATAATGTAAGCTTTGTATTGATACTAATATTTTTCAGAAATCAGAAAATTATGCCAAATACACGTGTAGTTTCATCCTTTCAATGAGTTTTTCTGTAACTTACAGAGACATTTAAATAAACCCGTCATAAGTTTTGCTTTATAAAACATGTTATAGAACAATTCATACTTCAACCAAACACTTTATGAGTATTAGAGTAGAAATAATTTGTAAATGTGCCATAAGAAAATGAGTTCTTACCACTTCTTTATGAGATACTTACACTACTGAGGCAAAAATAAATTAACTACTTTAGCTTCTAAACTTTAAATTTTCTCTTACTGGTGAAAAATGTACCTTGAAATAATATCAAATTAGGCTAAGTAAGAAGACTAAAGATGTAAACTAGTAATAGTGGTGCATACAGTATGTATAAAATATCATTTGATGAAATTAACTTTTCTAGAATTATTTTTTTAATTTCAATACATAATTTATTAGGTATTTTTAATTTTTAAATTTTTTTTTCTGGTTTCGTTTTTTGTTTGTTTGTTTGTTTGTTGAGACAGGGTTTCTCTGTATAGCCCTGGCTGTCCTGGAACTCACTTTGTAGACCAGGCTGGCCTCAAATTCAGAAATCCACCTACCTCTGCCTCTCAAGTGCTGGGATTAAAGGCATGTGCCACCACCACTAGGCCTTTATTTACTTTTCCCCTTTCCTGGTCTCTGTCCAAAATCCCCTCCCCTTATTCTGTCCCTGCTCCCCTGCTCACCAACCCACCCACTACTGCTTCCTGGTCCTGGCATTTGCCAACACTGCGGCATAGAACCTTCACAGGACCAAGGTCTCTCCTCCTATTGATGTCCGACTAGGCCATTCTATGCTGCATATACAACTGGAACCATGAGTCGCACTATCTGTACTCTTTGGTTGGTGGTTTAGTCCCTGAGAACTCTAGGGTTACTAGTTAGTTATCTTTTTAATAATTCCATCAATACTAAAATATATTAGCATTTTATCCCAAAATTAAGTTTATTTTATGATTATATCCAGTATGATTATGGACACATTTTCTGTGTATATAACATTTTTATTAAATCTTATTAAATGTTCTAGTCTTTCTTCTAACCCTTTAGATACTTTGTCATGTTACTGAAAAGTAAAATTACAGATTCTTACACTTGATATGTATGTTTAAGCAACAGGTAGAAGTGTTATAAGAACCGTTGCTTATAAATATTCATTGTTATCCTACACTACAATTGAAGAGCATTAACTTAATATCATATCTGAAAAAAAAATTAAAGTTGGCATAGCATTCCTGTTTTCTGTGCTTGAAAATTTATAATTTGCAGTTTTAGAAAACAGCACCAGCAAGAGATTTTAATGTATGATCAGACATTCTCCTTAGTCTGTGTTTTCAACCATTGTGGATACAATCTCTATCAATATCGATAGCAGCTGTGTTTTATCAGAAGCAAAAAAAGTCAAAATATGCCTTTCTGTGATCCAAGTAATTAACATTATTCTCAATTTCACATTTTTGTGAGTTAAAAAGAATCCTATTTATCTTGAATTCTAAAAATAGTGTTCAAATTTAAGTCTTTTGATATCATATTCTAGAGCCAAACTTTACAACAAACAGTAATGAGCCCTTCCTGTTTCTAAAGAGAACATCACTTTCTTATTACAGGAAAGCTTCTTGTGAATGATTCCGATTATGAAACACAATTTTTTACATACAGAAGCCTCAGGGTTGGTGTAAATGTCTGTGTTATTTATTTCAAAAAATGAAATAAAATACATCCACACATTTTACTAAATGCTAATCTGATCTTGTAGGCTGAAATCATGTGTAGGGTCTTGCAAACACACGGAGGAAAATCATGGCTGCAGCTTCATAACTACCATAGGGAATAAATGGTTCATGTTGGTTTAAATGCTACCGGAGGCTCATTTACTCCCGCGGTCATTTGAGTGGTACAGGAGAACCTACAATGCTCCCATGCACATCCTCACCATCTGTTTGTTCCTGAAATTCCTTGGGATTCTCATTCAATCTGCTGTAACTGCCCTCTTCATCATTCATCACAAATGCTTGGGGGGCATAAAGGAAAATTTATATAGAGACAAATAAATTTTATTGGCATTTTCCCAAATCTGTAAGTGATGTCTTTTAATAGATTTTCATATTTCAGGTTTTACTTTGCCAAAAATTCTCTCTTACAAGATTTTAGATCACTGGAAATAGTATTTTTTTTAAAGGTAGAAATCATTTATCACTGGACATGATGAAATAGTAATTGCTTCATTTTATAAGATTGTTCGGCTGGAAAGATCAGATATAAGGGCAGAGTTATTGACAACCATGAGCTTAAAACTTGGGAAACTTCAATCCTCACATGCTCAGCATGGCAAAAATAATTCCTCTATTCCTGTTCCTGTCTCTCACCCTATTACAGAACAACTGATGGGGAGAGGACAATAAACTGTCTTATCAGCACTGATGGGGGATGGGGAATGAAAGTAGAGATGATAAACTAAAGTAGGTATGTTTTATATCCTCAGTGAGTGGACATAGAGAGGAGAGGCATGGCTCAGGCTTATTTAAAAGTGACAAAGCTAAGGGGCACACTGATACTGTGCTACTCTGTAAGTGGAGAGGCAAATGTGTACATATATATGTGTGTGTGTATGTGTGTGTGTGTGTGTGTGTGTGTGTGTGTGTGTATGTGTTCCCAGTGTTTGCTCTTGAAGAGAAGCTTACCAACTTCTGAGATTTTTTTAATACATTATCAGATGACCAACCAAAAATCCACAAACAAACAAACAAAAAAAAAAACCCAGTAACTTATACATGATCTACAGTATAGCAATGGTGACTGAAGGTAACATCATACCAAATTCACATTGTTAGAGTTCTAAAAACCTGTTTTAAATGCACATATAATACTTGAAAGGACATCACAGACCACTGCACACCTGCATCATTCCACTTATAAAATATTTCTTATTTTAAAATATTACAGAGCCTAAAATTAACTTCATTATGTAGTTCTGTAGGAAAGCATTCAGAGAGTATACATTACTGAACTTTATATATAAGATATTGCAAATTGTTTCCTTTGCCATCTGAAACTGAGCTCAAACACATGTGCAAGTAAGTGTTATGAGTATATAATATACATTCCTTTGAGGGATTCTACAAGTTCTTTAAACAAAAATAATTCAACTAGTCAACATTATTATTATCCTTCGATGTGGTTCTCATTGTCTTTGCCTTCTACAGATAATTATTTATAGGTGAGATTAAAAAAAAAAAGTCTACTTAATTGGATGTCCTTCTTAAGAACTCATTTTTTATTCACATCTTCACTACCTGATTAAGATTTGTATATTTTCCTACAGTGTACTTGTTAGAGGAAAAGGTCTCATAACTCATGGACTTATTTGCATAAGTCCCAGATTACTTTCTGTTCTCTAAGCTGTAGATGTCTAAACTTCAGCACTGTGCTTCTCTCTTGATGAGAATTTCTCAATGAATTTCTCATATTTTGGGCATCAAACCGACTTCCTGCACTAGGTTTCAACGAACCCTGTGAGACTTGCTCTTTCCTCTTTTCTACATTTAGCATTTTACATCCTCATAGTCTTTTGCTCAAGACATGTGAAATTGTACATGTTCTTCTTGTTGTTCCTTTTAATACACAGTCTTAAAAGGCTCAGGTTCCATTCCATGAACACGTATTTCTCTCCTTTCTTGTTCAAGTTTGCAAAAACAAGTCACTTTACAAAAAAGAAACCTTCTACTTTGTTTTAATTCGTAACCATTCTTTACTATGTTCTTTGTTGTGACTATAAGATTAAGAGTCTAGTAGGAAACAAGAGTGAGGAGGGATATAAACCACCAAATCACATTGTAACACCATAAAAATAGTTAATTTTCTATTACAGGAAACATTACAGAGGATTTTCTGTGAGACTTCCCGATCCAGAGCACAGATTGAAATTGACCATACTTTCATAAACGTTAAGCAAGTCCTAAAAATATTCATCAGGCTCTTGGATCAGAAAAATGAGTGAGGTGAATAGAAAGAACTTGAAAAGCTGGCTCCCTTCATTTATTTAATGAGGCATTTCCTTTCCTTTCCTTTCCTTTCCTTTCCTTTCCTTTCCTTTCCTTTCCTTTCCTTTCCTTTCCTTTCCTTTCCTTTT
>NC_034593.1:67756635-67786798 GCF_900095145.1 Mus pahari
TTTTTTTTAAAACCACAGCCTGTGTCTGCTGAGGCATGCAGAAACACAGATAATTTGTACTTAATCTAAACTAGAATAGACACACTAACCTGTAATACTTAATTTTTTCCCTTCCTCCTATATCCCCCCTTTCTTTTTCTTTCTTCCCTTCCCCGCTATGTGTGTGTGTGTGTGTGTTTGTGTGTGTGTGTGTGTGTGTGTGTGTGTGTGTGTATGTGTGTGTGTTTAGAGAGGAGAGGATAGATTAGAATCAACCTGTTGTTGGTAACTAATATCTTACATTGTGAAAGTGTGAGGACTTCAGATAATTTGTTATGTAATATCAATCTGACTAGATATTTATGATCAAACAATATTTTTCTGATAAGGAAAATATTGTACATTTCAATTTTTATTAGTGATTTTAAGCAATCACAATCTGATATTAGCAGAGTTAATCTCTTCCATTTTCAATGCCGTGTTAATGTAATTATTTCGTAAAGTAGGTAGAATTCAGGTAATTTATTGAGTACAACATTTGTTTTATTTTCTTCATTATCATCAAATCAATAAATGATACTAGTATTCATTCAGTATTTTGTTCAAATGATGAAGTTTTTCTTTTGCAATTTCACCAAAGAACAATTCTGAAATGTTTGTGTTAATGGATCTTTAAAATTAGTTTTCTTATACATATTAACAGTTCATATTAATGCATTAATGCACTGAATTTTATCAACAAAATGATTTTTCAGTACAACATTTATAAATTAATTATGTGACATAATCTGTTCTTTAAATGCTCTGTTCTCTCATATAAGTAACATTGTATATTAACTATTTTTGGCTATATATTTGAACTAAATATTTTAACTTTTTCTAGTACTCATTTGTCATATTATAATAAAAATTTCAAACTAGAATTGCCTCATTATACTTATTTATAAAACCAGGAATCGAATAAGCAATAGTCAATAATCATAATTCAAAATGAAAAACACTAGAATGAGAATCTGCAAAATCACAATCTACCTTTTGGAGACACCCATCCCAAGGCTCCCTGTGTAGATTTAAAGAGCTATCCTAGACCTGAATGAGCTAATATGAACTGACAGCATGTAAATCTCCATCAACTTTGTCTATCAACAGGAAAATCAAGATGTTTCAAATTAAACTGCAAATCTAAGACCTCTACTGTATATTTAAAGAAATATTAATTTACACAAATCACTGAAAATTTAAATTGGATTCATCTCATTCTTCTAGAATATGTCTAAGCAAAGTTCTGTGGATAGGTGTAGCTGCCAGCGGCTACATGAGCTTGGTTCCTGAAAGAAAAGCTGGGGCTGTATGGGATGGATGGTAAGAGAAGAATGAGACCAAGACAAAGTTTCTGATCAAGTCCCAATGTTTACTTAAAAGGGGGGGAAACCCATACCCCACTATGCCAGGATCTTGTGGCTTGTCAGGATCTCATTAGGACAACAAGCTCAGGCTGCTTAGCAGGAAGTAGCTTCTTGGAGGAAGCTGCAGATGTGGCAGACAATAAACTTTACCTAGGCTGGAAGACTTCACCCTAGGTGGACTAGCCACCTGTGGTGAAAACAAGGTCTGCTTCAGCACACTCAAGGCTGGGGGAGGGCACAGACAAGATTTAGGACTGTGTCACCAGGTGTTCTTATTATGGTTAATATGGTTATTAATTAGGGTAATACTACGTTCTCTCTGATTTTTTCTAAAAACTATTCACATAAAACTTATATAATTTTACTCCCATTTCAACTTCATAACCTTTCAATAGTACTTTAATCTTTTTATTTTTCACAGCAAATTAAATTTTACTGAGGAATTCAAAAGTTCCTTTTTGTGAAATTACTTTCAAATTTCTGCTTGCTTTTCCTAGACATCATTTCTAATTATAAGGTTCTTACTATATCTGGTGGTAATTTAATTTTTTTCATCGGTTATATTTTGATTACCTATCATTTTTAGAGATGTTTATCTAGTTATTGGACTAATAGCTAGTAAGAATTTTAATTTTCATAGATGTATACAATATTTCAATGTTGTTAATACCTTGATGCCCACCACTTGGTTTGTGTGTCTAATCTAGTTTTCTTAAAATAATTTCTTATTGAGATAAGATGTTGTGCAAATTCAATATCCATTTCCTTACATTCCTACTTATTAATTTATTTTAAAATATATTTTATTTGTTGAAGCAAGATCACAACTGGATGAGACTGGATTACAACTCTCTACATGATGTATAATATATAACATCTTTGAATTCCTGATTCTCCTACTTCAGTCAACTACATATTGGGATTATAGCTGTGTATATGACATATCACTAGAAATTTTTATTAGTACTATGGATTATTGAATTGCAGAGTATGACAGGTAAACACTCCAGTACTGAGTTATTTAATCAGCCTTCTATTTTTTTTTAAAGTGTAGAACAAGAGAGAGTACAATCAGTGTCCATTGGACACTAGACCTGTGCTCTCCCTCTGAACTATGCTCCCAGATCAAGAATTTGCTTTTTACTGTAAAATATATCTCATATATATTTAGAGAGGCATATAGAAAGAGACAGAGATACAGAGCGAGTCTGTATGTGTGTTTTTTGTTTTATGGCACACACGTGTGCATTTGTACATATTTGCTTTAACATGAAGTCCCAAAGTCTATATAAGTTAATGCAGCCTATTTGCCGGACCTTTTCTCTCAGCTTTACAGATAAGCTACTGTACTCACCCATCATTTATGTGAGGGCTGGAAATCTGAACACTGGTATCAAATTTCCAGTTGAGTTCTTTGTCATCTACCCTCCTTAAGGCATTTTATGGAATAATATTTAAAAAAAAAAGAAAGGTAGCAAATAAAAATCACAATATCTATTATCTACATCATCCTATGGACATTACACAATCTCAAAGCTGTTTGATTTTGAGCTTTAATATCTTAGAGGAGATTCCTGAGAGAATAAGTGATTGCTTATTTTTCTAGCCTATATCATACACTGTTTGGTATTTTAGTCAAACTCAGTAAGCAGCATTATTAATGGAAAATGTGTGAAATTTCCAAATCCATTGCTTATTATTCCAGACTTTGGTTTAGATATTTTATAGTTTAATACTAAGAGAAATTATTTAATTAAATATATGCATATAACTGATATCTTGTTGAGTAAGTTCATATAGGTATGTATTCTTTCATTTCTTTGCAAATTAAGCAGCAAAAAAATCATGAAAATATACACACTAAATACATAGATTCTCATTTAAGAAATGTGTTTTCTGGCTTGGTTTTTGGATAACTGGGAATTAATGATATCTGTTCTTACAAATTATATTCTTTCTAAGAACAAGTGATGTTTGTTCCTGCAAATGTATGGAGAACATTCTAAAAAGCTACTAGAAATTCTTACTATATTTAATACAGACACCTTTTAAAAGTAGTTAGTAAATGTGCAGAAACTTCCATGGTTGAGTAGTGGCCCAGAAGGCTTAACATACCGCCATGACATCTATCCAGTGACATTTACCCTATCTTGTTTTAATGAGTAATCAATCATGCATTATAAGAAATGCCATTTCAAAAATAGTTTGGCTAAGAGTGTCATTCAATCTATTTAAGGGAATAAAAGCCATAAGAAGGATTAAAATGGAAATTGTCTAGAACGCTAGATGGAGAAAATAGCTCTTCAAGTGCCACAGGGTTAATTCTGCTTATAGATGTCTCAGCAGTGTCATTATAAGGATATAGATCATTGCAATTTACATATATCAGAATATTTAAGGTGCTGGAGACATACAGTCAGGGAAGATCCCTTCAAATAAAAGAAGGAGATAAAGTAAATGTGAGTTGAACATCAAAAGCAATTCATTTGCAGAGTAGCAGTTATTTGTAACTGAGATTTCTATGTCTAAAACAGCCTTTGAATCAGCAGTCTGAAAAGATATACACAACCCATCTATTCACTTTGAATCAAATCCATGTTGCGAATTCATTAAAGTTAATGACAAATGTTGAATAGGATTCATCATTAAAACAAATAGATGTAAGAGGTTTTTGCTAAAGAAGAAAGAATTTTGTGAAGGAAAATGTTTGCATTTGCATTTAATTTCCCAGCTGTGTTTTAGTAGCTTTGAAAGAATGAAAATAAAGTAATATTAACATTTCTGGGAACTAATCCCAGACATCCACTTATTCCTTAAGGCAAGGAAATAGAAGCTAGTCATGTCATTAGGAGAAATGGAATGAAAAAGAAATACATTTTAAAAGTCTTTTCATTTATATTTGCATCTATATTATACATAAAATAAAGATACCATCTCTCCTTAATTATAATGCAGTTTTCTAGATATCCTTTGTGTCTTTTAAAAGAATAGAATTACTTTGACCCCTGGTTCATTTTACACTGATACCTGGCTATGATCTTTCCAAATAAGCTTGAAACATACTATAATATCACTCTTTCTTCTAGATTCTTTACAAACACAGAGATAATGAAGTATTTCTATTCAATGGCCTTATTACAAAGAAAAGCATGCCACGATGTAAAGATTTCTCATTTGTTATTTGTCAGTTCATTCTTTCTAACATAATAGAACTTTTTTTCTGACTTATGAGGTCAAATTTCTCAAAATATGAACCACAATCTTACTGAAGAAACTCAGGGAAATGCAAATCAAAACAACACTGAGATTCCAACTCACACCAGTCAGAACAGAATGGCTAAGATAAAAAAACTCAGGCAACAGACGATGCTGGTGAGGATGTGGAGAAAGAGGAACACTCCTCCATTGTTGGTGGGATTGCAAGCTGGTGCAATCACTCTGGATATCTGCCTGGCAATTCCTCAGACAATTGGGCATAGTATTAACTGAGGACCTAACTATACCACTCCTGGGCATATACCCAAAAGATCCTCCAACATATGACAAGGACACATGCTCCACTATGTTCATAGCAGCCTTATTTATAACCAGAAGCTAGAAAGAACCCAGATGTCCTTCAAGAGAGGAATGGATACAGAAAATGTGGTACATTTATACAATGGAGTACTACTGAGCTATTGAAAATGAGAACTTCATGGAATTCTTAGGCAAATGGATGTAATTAGAAAATATCATCCTGAATGAGGTAACCCAATCACAAAAGAACACATATGATATGCACTTTCTGATAAGAGAGTGAATATTAGCCCAAAAGCTCAGAATATCCAAGATACAATTCACAGACTACATAAAGCTTCAGAAGAAGGAAGATCAAAGTTTGGATGCTTCAGTCGTTCTTAGAAGGGGGAAGAAAATATTCATAGGAGGAAATAATGAGATAAAGTGTGGAGCAGAGACTGAAGGAAAGGCCATCCAGAGATTGCCCTACTTAGGGATCTATCCCATATACAGTCACCTAACCCAGACACTATTGTGGATGGCAAGAAGTGCATGCTGACAGGAGTCTTGCATAGCTGTCTCCTGAGAGGCTCTGCCAGAGCCTGCCTGACAAATACAGAGGCAGATGTTCACAGTCACCTATTGTGTTGAGCATGGGGTCCCCAATGGAGGAGTTAGAGAAAGGACTAAAGGAGCTGAAGGGGTTTGCAATGCCATAGGAAGAACAACAATATCAACCAACCAGAACCCCCAGAACTCCCAGGGAATAAACCACCAACCAAAGATTACAGATGGACTCTAGTTGTATATGTTAGCAGAGGATTGCCTTGTGGGTCTTCTATGGGAGGAGAGACTCTTGGTCCTGTGAAGCTTAATGCCCCGGTGTAGGGGAATGACAGGGTGGGAGGCTGGAGTGGCTGGCTTGGGGAAGACAAGCAGGGGAGGCGATAGGATGGGGGTTCCTGGGGGGGGGGTGAAACTGGAAAAGGGGATAACATTTGAAACCTAAATAAAGAAAATATCCAATTTTTAATAAAAGGCCAAGTCAAAGAAAGAAAGAAAGAAAGAAAGAAAGAAAGAAAGAAAGAAAGAAAGAAAGAAAGAAAGAAAGAAAGAAAGGAAAGAAAGAAATGAACCTAAATATCTTTGTGCAAGTAACTCGGGGTAAGTGTGCTAGGAAAACATATGGCGAGAAAGAATTGTGTTGACCAATGCCTTTTAGATAGCTGGGTGTTCCACTGTAGTTCAATGAAGTTGGATCCCTTTCTTCAGTTCGTCACAAAGTAATTCATTATGAACAGTGAGCTGCAATTGTGAAGACATTAATGAAAACATGTACAATGATAATGTTTATAGCCTTCAGCTTCAGAATATACTCTTTATTATGAAAAAAACATACTTTCTAAAACTTATGAACTATATTCCTAGCACTGTTTAAGAACTGCATTATATATATATATATATATATATATATATATATATATATATATATATATCAACCCAAAGTAAAGAAGCTAAATATCTTATACAGACAACCGAAAAGATATGCAAGTACAGTGAGTACATGAAAACTAATTAAGCATCATCTTTTTTTAAGGAAATTCAATTCAAAATCTAAATTCTATAGCACTCGCACCTGCTATGATTGCTGTAATCAAACCACAGAAAATAATTTGGCAAGTCTGCAGTGACACAGAGGCTCAAGTACTTTGCTGGTGGTAAAGTGAAATAGAGCGTTCAGTGGAGAAATGTTTGATGGCTCTTCAAAACCTTCAACCATTGCCATATGGCAAGAAGTTCTACTCTTTTTATACTCCTCAGGAACTGAGGACTCGATACTTTTTATTAAAGTTCATAGCAGGCTCATTTGAAAATATGGAAATATTCCAAATCTTCACCTACAATTGAGTATACAATGCAACTTCAGGAAGTAAATGTAATGGCGTGAATCCAGTGATTGATGAATAAACTAACAATTTATGCTATAACTTAATCTTACAAAGCATTGTGATGAGAAAAGTAATGACAAAAAGGTCTTTTACCAAATGTGAATTATTTTGATCAGGCTCCTACACAGACTGAGAGAGTTGATGAGTGTCTCCCAGGTGCTTGAAAGGTTGGATCAATCGGAATGCTTATTATATAGTCTTCTACTAAGTCATAATAAGATTTGAAACTATAGACAGATGGGTTTGTACAATTTGTGAATGCACGGAGTGCAATGAAGTGTGCACTTTACCATAGTAAACTTTATGTTTTGTGAATTATGATTATGTTATTTAAAATGCTCCATAAAATAATGCTTTCATATAGACCTTTCAAGGTTTTTGTATTTTACTTCAGCTTCCCTTGCATTATAAAACTGCAAAAGAGAGCATATGTAAATTAATTTAAATATGTCTCATGTAAGTAAATAGAAAACATGACTTTCATATATGATTGATGTGATGATACAATTGTTTAGTTTGTGATAGAATCAAATGCATACTTTAAATCACAAAATATCATAACTCCAATAGCTATGCTTCAAATATTTCATTTTTATGCGTGGCTTTTGCCTGTTCTGACATGTATGTTAGAATCGCAGAACACTATCTATGGTCATCTTGTTATGAGTAACCATTTTCTTTACAGACATTTTTTGGTGAGGAAACTTTTACACATGTTAAGGGGAAATCAGTATTTTTATTGCAGAAAAATAACAAGGAGTTTTTTCGGGCAAACAATTTTATTTCTGGTCAAAGTAGTTCCAGTTTTTATCTATTATATTGACTTATAAAATAGTAATGCACCCTATGGTATAAACAGAGTTTCTATTGGTCTTTGTAGTGGCATAAACACTTCCCTACAAAACCAAGTGCTTGTTGGAATGAAACAAATCATGATGCTGCCAATGATAGGGTCAGTAATGTAAGTGTGGTAGAAGGCCTAAACAGTCAATTGTTATTTGTAAATGATGTAGCTGCTAATATGCACAGCCAAAAGATATTAGTGCAAAATGATTATGATACAAAGACTATGGTTTTCAAGGAGGGAAGAAAAGAAATATTTCTATTTCCAGTGTAAACATTAGAAAACAGCTTAAAAGATAGAAATGTCTGTACTGAAATGACAGTTAATTATCTTCAATTAGTTTTCATTAAATTGTATGGAAAAAAAACATGTAATGGCAATTATGGAAGCATATTTCTAAATGTGAGGAACGATATTTCCATGAGGTTACATCATATGTGAGAAACTGGTTTGCCTAGGCGTGTCATGCTTCTCTAAAGTCTGAGGTAGAGGAACATCATATCTCTACCCTCACAATGGGCTATTTCCTTAATTATGGAAATAGAGGTAAAATTAAGATATATTAATTTTGTCAATTCAAACTTAATTCACAGAGATCACAAAAGTGCTGAAAGCAATAAAGTTAATTAAAATGCATGGAATTAAGAGCTAAGTTTATGTAGTGTATTTTATCAATCAAAATAGTTCTTTTTATTATTATAAATCGATTTCACTGCATATATGTGTGTGAGATAGAGATAGACAGAGGCAGAGAGACAGAGAGACAGAGAGACAGAGACAAATGAGAGAGGGAGAGGTGGTAGAAAAGAATAAAATGCAACAATGCAAAAAACAGTGAAAAAAGTTTGTAAAGTGGAGCAAATGCTGTAAGACACTCAATAGAACAAGGAACATTGTTTTTATAAATACATATCATTTAGTATTGCATATATTTTATTTTACTATATGTATGAATATACTTAATGAATATATGTTCATATACAGGACACATATATGTATACATTTAAGCACACCCATATGCATATATATATATATATATATATATATGTATGTATATTACAAGCTGTAATTAGATTTTCCTTTTGATTTTATGAAAATTCCATCCATGTAATAATATATTTTGACCACATGCTCCCCATTTCAGACCCTTCACCTTCTTCCTGTTTCCTCTACCGTATTTCCCTCTCTACTCTAGAAGCTATTTGTTTTAAATGCATTTAATACTGTCTATAAGTGCATGGGATTATCTACAGGAGCATCCTAACCTCTCAAGATGCTCTGTATCCCTGAAGAAAACTTTCTGTCCCTCCCCAAAGTCAGCAGTTGCCACTGGCTTCTCAGATAGGGATGGAACTCCCTATCCTTTTGTCAGATTTAGTATGTTACTATGCCTTCACTCATAGTACTGCGAGTCCATGTGTAAAACAGCTCTATTGTCTGAACATTCTTCTACACCTTCTGTTTTATCCCAAATATTATAATAATTTTATCCAGAGTATGATAGTTTATCATAAAGCAAATGTGTGCAAGGGGAAACATTTTATGATACTATTTCTCATCCTGAAGAAGATCAGGTAATCCCAAGAAAAAAATTAATATAGACACAATCATATATATCATATCACAAAAATAATAAATGATATGTAGTCCTTACATCATGGTAGTCATGTTTAAGTCAAGATGAGAAAAAGATTCCACAGCTGAGGAAATTCTAGTGTTTGCAAGAATCTGGACTGCTCAGCTCTGCTGCCAGTGTATGCTGTCCTCCTCGGTGAGGGTTAGTGTCACACTGCTTGGGAAATTTGTTCAGTACATCCCTTTTAATGGAGTTTCCCTGGTTTAGAACTCATTAATAACTGTCGATCCAAGTCTAGTAATAAGCGAGACAGAAATCAGCAGAGGGTTGTGAAGTTCACCACATTGTCTCCTAGTCAAATTTCAGGTTTCTAACAGTTCGGTGCTGTTGTTCTGTGGCTACTGATTTTCCTTCTGTTACAGTGACTATGAAATAAATCAAAAAGAGAAATAAAGAAAGAATATCTTGTGTATTGTATGGATGCATCACCTGTCAATTAAAAATAATCTATAGCCTATAGGAAAGGATAGAATAGAAGGTGGGACATCCAGGAGGCAGAAAGGATTCTTGGATAGAATCAGGTGCAAGAGACATGGCTAGGGAAGATGTAAGGACAGACCAACTCATAAATGGGTTATTTAAAATTATTACCTAGTCAGGGAAAGAGCCTAGATTTATGGCTTAGGTATTTGTAAATATATTTTCAGTCTAAGTCATTATTCTGGGAGCTTGGGCTAAGAGGAAAAACCCACACAACAGAGAAATGATACTTTTACCAGTTTATTTTAAATTCCAGAATTCCAGAATTTTGAGTGGGGTAATTTCTATTATATAAAGATAATTCCAATTTAAGTACACATGTTTTCATATGTCAACACACACAAAAAGTGCCTGATTTTATTTTTGTTCCTGGATTTAGGCTGTGATTTAGCCACTCTATGAGTGACTTCAATAGTTCAGTCCCACAATGTAGTTTTGGCTGAGGCTGTAATTCAGTTCACCTTCCTATTTCACATAGTTGTCATCTGTACTGACATAACTACTCATTTACTGTGTCTTGATTTCCTATTTGTTAATGCCAGAAAGATACCTACAGGTAGACAAGAGAGCCCAGAAATGCTGCTTTTTTTTTTTCCTGGCCTTATAATATTTTACATGTTCAGTGCTTTGTCATGTCACTGTTAGTATTTTCTCAAAATTTTTCCTTAAATCTTTGCAAATGTCTTATTCAGCAAAACAGTGTCTTTTGCCTTACAGAAGCCTTGCAATTTTATGAGGTCCCATTTGTCAATTCTTGATTTTACAGCACAAGCCATTGCTGTTCTGTTTAGAAAAAATTTCCCTGTTCCCATATCTTCGAGGCTTTCCCCCACTTTCTCCTCGATCAATTTCAGTGTCTCTGGATTTATGTGGAGGTCTTTAATCCACTTAGACTTGAGCTTTAATTCTTGGGCAAATGGATGTATCTGGAGGATATCATCCTTAGTGAGGTAACCCAATCACAAAAGAAGTCTCTAGATATGCACTCACTGATAAGTGGGTATTATTCCAGAAACTTAGAATACTCAAGATACATTTTGCAAAACACAAGGAAACCAAGAAGGAAAACCATTGCATGGATACTTCATTCCTCCTTAGAATAGAAAACAAAATACCCATGGAAGGATATAGATACAGAGACAAAATTTAGAGCTAAGATGAAAGGATGGACTATCCAGAGACTACCCCATCTGGGGATCCATCCCATCATCAGCCACCAAATCCAGATACTATTGCATGTGCCAGCAAGATTCTGCTGAAGGGACCCTGATATAGCGGCCTCTTGTGAGGCTATGCCAGTACCTGGCAAACACAGAAGTGGTTGTTCACAGTCAGCTATTGGATGGAACACAGGGCTCCCAATGGAGGAGCTAGAGAAAGTACCCAAGGAGCTGTAGGGGGCTGCAACCCTATAGGNGGAACAACAATATGAACTAACCAGTACCCCCAGAACTCGTGTCTCTAGCTGCATATGTAGCAGAAGATGGCCTAGTCGACCATCATTGGGAAGAGAGGCCCCTTGGTCTTGAAAACTTTATATGACCCAGCACAGGGGAAGGCCTGGGCCAAGAAGTGGGAGTGGGTGGGTAGGGGAGCATGGGCGATGGGAGGGTATAGGGAACTTTCAGGATAGCATTTGAAATGTAAATAAAGAAAATATCTTATAAAAAAATGGGAAAAAAAGAATCCTGTATGTTACCTAGCATTGTTAATTTTCAGAATCATACTCCTCTGATAATTCATTCCTGTGAGCTAATCAAGTCCTTAACATATTATTGCTGTTTCCCCCATTTTTAAAAATTATGCTGCTGTGAATTTTTAAACCTTATTTACCTTGAATCACTACTCAAAATGGTCCAGCCATGGGTGACCACTCACTCAAACCCTAAAATCTGATCATCATCTATAAAATGGATGTAGCAGGACTAGCTTCAGTAATTTCTCAAGGATTCAGTACTAACTTAGAATTGAACCTCTAACACACAGGTAGTGTTTAATACATTTTAACTATTATAATGGTTGTTCAAAAAGTTGCTTTTCTATAAAAATGAACAGTTTCAATTTAAAATGTAGTATTTCCCTCCTCCCCTCAACTCCTTCAGATTCCTTTTTTACTTCAGATATTTCCAATAATTAAAAGCATAAGGACTCTCTTAAGTGATGGTCTCTAGTCACTGCTTTCCAACTGGTTCCTTGTGCTTGTTATCTCTTGTTTGTTCTCTTGTATTTATCTAAATTAAATCTCATCTTAAGAATTCTGTTTTCCTGAGAATCACATTGCATCATTGTGAAGCTTTTACCTTCTGTATTTCTCTTTACTTTTGGAATTAGATTTGCGTTATGCTAAATCCAACTCTTCTTTCTCTTGATGAAACTTGAAATTTGAAGACTCCCATAAATCCAAATCAATGCTTTCGATTGTAACTGTTTGTATTTCAGTGATAGGAACAAATCTTGAATGTGTACAAGCATTCTCCACATTCAAACACAGTTTTCCATACTGTTGTTCTTCTTGTTCTTATCATAGTTTTGTTTTGATTTTCTTTTTCCTTTTTTTTTCTTTTCTCTGATCCCTAGTAACTCAGAAATGAGACAAAGACTGCTCATACTATATTGTTTTGTTTTATGCTTTTGATGAGAGAAAAGCAAAAGAGTAGATTTATAACTACACCCTTCAGTCTGTAGTCACACCTGCATTCAAGCCTCTAATTAAATTATTTCCTCTTTAGGAGGGCTATGTATAATTGTCACTGGTACTTTCAAATGTATATAACTCTACCATATATTTGCTTGTTTATAATGAATAAATTAAAAATAACCTATATTATAGTATACTCTAGCATCAGTCTATGTATTGAGTCTAATTTTCTTTATGATCTTAGTTAATATCTTGTTGTTTCTTTTAATTTTAAGAATTTGGTGTTCATCAGTTTTTACTGACAAAAGCAAGTTAATGGCAGGCAGCCTGGTATTTGGAAATTTCTATACACAAAGATTGCTATGTATCCTAGCTAGTGTCTTAGTCCAGGTTTCACTATGACCAAAGCAACTTTTATAAATTGCACATCTAATTGGGGCTGGCTTACAGTTTCAGAGTCTCAGTCCATTACATCATGGTGGGAAGCATGGAAGCATGCAAGCAGACATGGTGCTGGAGAAAGAGCTGAGAGTTATACATTGATCCAAATAGAGCCAGAAGAAAACTCTCTTCTGTAGGCTGTCAGTAGGAGGGTTTCTTTAACACTGGATTTAGCCTGAGCACTAGGAGCCCTCAAAGCCTACCTACACAGTGTCACAATTCTTCCAACAAGGCCACACTTCCTAATAGTACCACTCCCCATGGCCCAAGCATATTCAAATCACCACAGCTAATTTTGCCTACCAACTAAGCACAGCTTAGGTACACCT
Source organism: Mus pahari (assembly GCF_900095145.1). Lineage (NCBI taxonomy): Eukaryota > Metazoa > Chordata > Mammalia > Rodentia > Muridae > Mus > Mus pahari. The sequence goes on from NC_034593.1 coordinate 67,769,836, forward strand.
GAGAAAGGATACTCAAATGAGGGATTGCCAAGGTCACCGTGAACTGCGCACATGTTTTGGGTGACCTACATGATTCATAATTGACACAGGAGAGTCTAGCATTCTGTGAGGTCATCATTCCTTGGGCAGGTAGTAATAAGCTACATAAGAAATCAAGCTAATTATGAGCCTGAGAAAACTAGAAAGCAGTGTTCTTCCACAATTTCTACTTAATGTTCTTGCTTGAGATCATGCTTTGACTTTCTGCCATGACAGACTCTAACCTCTTAGCTGAAATCAAAACCTTTCCTCCTTGAATTGCTTTTTGCCAGCCTGTTTCATCATCACAGCAAGAAAATAAACCTAGGATCATAAATTAATTAACATATTTATCTTTATGATGTCATTGGAGAAATGTTCATGAGAGAATACAACATCTCAGCTAAATCCTATAAAGTAAAAAAGTTCATTGAAAAATATCAGGAAACCTTCAAAATCACTTAAGAGAGAATACTTAATTAAAACCTGTTTTTTCTTAACAAACTTTAAGTAGTAATCATCTCTGCTCATTATATAACCTGAACACATTAATTTCCCATGAGTCAACAGAACTTAGGGTTCAGTATTACACTTCATCAAAATCTTAAACCTGTGTTTATTCTCTATGATTCTCCCATATCACTAGTAAGTTCATCAGTAGAAGAAATATTATTGTTATCTTAATGTATGACAGGGAATCTAAACATCATTTTTATTAGCCATATGAAATTGTCATCTCAGAGGCTTACTGTTGAATAAGCTCACCCTTTCTATTTTATTTTGAACTATGGCTGGCTGATTCTACTAGTTTTTCTGGCTCAAACTCTTCTCCCAGTTTCCTGATTCAAATTGGTTTCTCTCAGCTTCTCACTGATTTCCACTACTTGACCTCAAACTAATTCTGGCAATTTGTTCTAATCTTCTGGCTCCTTCTTGTACTATGGCTTCCACTGCCTCTGCTCTATGAACTGAATAGAAATGAACTCAGCTCCACTGCACAAATTACACTAACTGACCTGATGCAACCTCTACTCTTAGTCTGCCAGCACTGCTCTATAAGTAGCTACTCTTTTCTGTATATTCTCATGAGAGTTGACCATAGTCTATTGCTGACTCATTCTGTCCAATCCTCCTCAGATTTGTCACTTTGCCCTTCAATTAAACTTCAATTTCAAACATGGGTGGATCTTTCTACCACCTAACCTTACCTGTATTGTTTGGGATTAAAGAAAGGTGTGTACTGAGGTTGTATTTGTTTTTCAGGCATAGTAATTAAAGGTGTGTCTATCCAGCTGAATTTTACAGAACTAGAATGTCTTTGGATCTGATCTGTTACCCAAGTAACCATGTTTCTGGAAGAAAATTCCACTACAAAATTGAAAACACATAGCCAGTATGTCAGTGAGACTGTTTTTTTTTTTAAATAAAGCAAGATATTCTATGTTTGTAATTGACTCTATCCTATATATTACCCTGAGATGAAATAATTTAACAACTTTATTATGGTTTTCTTCCTTTTGCTCTTTTACTATGTGTTTCTTTGTTTCTCTCTATCTCTCTATCTTTTTTTTCAAACAAGGGTGTCTGCATCTTAGTCAGATAGTAAGATGTCATCTATATATTGATATATTTTCAATTGAAGAAATTGATTTTGGATTATTTATAATGTACAAAGTATTGGCTTATTTTAGGAGAGTTCAGCTTTCTTTGTGAAAGAACTTTTCTGTGATACCTTTTAACAGGTAAAACATTTTTTATAATTAGATACTATGAAGGCAAACTTTCTTTATCCTGTTCTTGTAAAGGTATAGTTTAAAAAGGAAAAAAAAGCAGTTTTTTTAAACCAATCACTATAATAGACGCTCCCTTAGAAAGCAAGAGAACCCAGGTTGTAAAGAGCTTATTCGTTAAATCACCTCATTTGTAGCTGTTTAATCTGCTAACATTCTCTAGATTTCCTTTTAATGGCAAATGAAGAAAATTTCCAAGGAATAGTTGATTTGTCAATATGTTGAGCATTTAAGTACTCCTGTACCAGCTGTCTTAATGCCTATAATTTTTCTGATGTTAAAGGCCATTGTTCTACCCACACAGATTTGTCAGTTAACCATTTTAAAGGTAAGGCAATTGGTACCTTTGAAAGAGGAACAGTTGTTCTGTCTTGCTTATACACAAACTGAATAATTTGTGACTATTGTTCTTGATAATATATTTTAATATTTTTTTCTCAGTAGCATGCTTTATTTTATGATTTTTTGACATTAGAGGCATGTTAATCTGTAATCTGTGTTTCTCATTGTTGCAACAATCACATCCCCATAAATGCATGGCTATACTAGCCCACATATGGCTTTAATTTCTTTGACAATTGTATGTGCAAAACAATGATTAATCAGATCTTAAAATGATCTGAAGAGAAAGAGATTAAAAAAAATATTAAAATACTTTGATCTCTCCACAGATTATTAAGAAACATAAAAGTAACTTGCTGCTTATAAGCAACTTAAAGATATTTTGTAAATTTTTGCATGAATTTAAAAATAAAATTCTATGTAAATCACAGAAATATAAGTTACTATCCTATAGTAAAATCAAGTATATAATTTATATCACTCAGAGTTAGATGTTACATATTGGAATTTTACATAAACTATCACATTAATATATTTTTGTTACAGGATGATTTCAATATAAATTAGAGATTAGTATTTATTTGAATGTAAATTTGATGTTTTCTATTGTCCATATAAAAATAAAGATTTCATTTGTTGCTTTATAGAAATCTACCAATTATTCAGACTCTATTAATAATTATGGATTTTTATTTTACATAATGGCTCTGTTACATTTTTAAAATCATTTTTTCTATAGAATAATGTCTACAAATTTTCTTCCACTGAGTAAGACTTAATGTCTCTGAAAAGTCTCCACCATATTGGAAAGCTTATGGCAAATACTGAATTGATGTAAAACAAGTTTTCACATAAAAACTTGGACAAAGAAGGTTTTAGATTTATTATACTGGACCCCACTTTTACGTGAATGATAATTACTTGCAAATCTCTTGTGTATACTGACAGAATCACACATGTGTAATTTATACCAGTGCAACTTAATTTCTCATACTTTAACTCCAGTATTTTATTTTAGGCAAATCAGACGATCCGTTCACATTCTTGATTTTACAGTGGTTCACAGACCTTCTCTGGGTGATGGAGCTAGATGAAAATGAGTCTAATTTATTTGACATTTAGATAGCATTTAATTTTCTGGAGTGTGTATAGTGCTTCTGTATTGACATAAGATTTTAAAGATCCATAGTCTCAAAGTAGTAATATTGCTTAAAATTATGTCTTGCAGATGCAAATAGAAGGCTATGCAGTGATTAAAACAATGTATGTAGACATAAATGTACATAAACCAATTGCACAGTTACTCATTGTTATGTAGCAATTATTTGCAGTGTATAATGTAAAACTAACAGTACACATGTGTAATTCTCAGTGTCCTGGGTCTTTCTAGAGTAACATGGCTTAGATGAATGTTCCCAGTTTCTCATAAATTGTTTTTAAACTCCCACTGAAGTATGAGTGAAGTGGAGACATTGAGGTGGAGAAACAAAGGGTGAGTTTTGAGATGTAGAACCTAATTACTTGCTGTCAAAGAAGTGTCCCACAGCAGACAAAGTAAGGAAGCTCAGTATTCTTTGGTGAAATAACCACATCAAGGTTGCAGACTGCTCTGCATTAAAAGACTTAAGGGTACTCACTGTTTTGGTTGGAAAGTGTGCAAGTCCTGGCAGGCACTGTGGATGAGCTAAGTGAGATCAGTTAGCATGATGGGTCTGGGTCACTTGTGATTGCTAATTATTAATGAAGGATGGTCATTAAAGAGAGACTCTTGCCCTCTACTAGAGACTGAAATGACAGGCACCAATTTCCCCAGTGATTAAATTTTACGACATGCCACAGGACCTTTGGAGAAAGATGTCCCAGAATGCAATGGTCCGTTATTCGCTGAAGAATGATACCCCAGAGTAAAATAGTATTTAAATTCATAGTGTTTTAGTCTGCAGAAGTCCAGCATGCTGGGTTCTTCTATTACCAAACAGAAACACTCCAAGTAAATTTAAAGCACATTAGGGTTTAAAGCTCATTAGGTAATTCAAGGGTAGGTGACCTTTATCTTATACCATCTCTAGTAACATTCTACTGGAGCAGTCAGGGTGGTGGTGGCTGGAAACTGTTGCTGACCCATTGTCTTTGCTTCAGGCCAGGTGGCTTTTGGGTAGCTTCTGATGGCAGGGCAATATCTGACCATCTGGATTTTTGGTTTTTTGTTTGTTTGTTTGTTTTGTTTTGTTTTGTTTTCTAGCAACTGACTTGCCTGGGCTTGGCTGAACTTGCCCAGTTCTTAGGTCTAGTCTCCTGGACTGCCAATTTGAAGCCTGTCATGGAATCAGCCTGTCTCAAGGATTATAAAACTCTACAAAGCTGGTAGGCTGCTCTGTTGCACAGTTCTTGTTCGGCATATATGAGACCCTGCAATAAATTGACACAGCTTCAAATTGTTTAATTAGTACCAAATAACAATAATAAAATCTATCAAGGAATAAAATGGATACATCTCAAAGTTGTCACAAGGATCTACAATTGCATTTTTTTTTTCTAAAGTAAAAATGTCCCATATGGTCAGAGGCTTATAACTAGAAAGAACTCTGTCTACAAACCTCAAATTCATTGAGGATATCTTAGACCTCGGTCCCTCTGGGTTCTAGCAAAGGCCACTGAAAGGGGTGAGTTTTTTATTTTTTTTTTTTTTAGAGGCATTCTTTTAACACTTTGGTGGTTAGGAAGCATTTAAATTAAAATGAGTTCTATTAACATGTGAATACTCTTAAGCAGAAGCAACCACATTCCCATGTTCCCATCCTTAGATTACTACTAGGAATGATTTGCAAAGAATAATTAACTTTTTTTTTTTTTGATTGAGCTAAGAATATTCCCTGACAAATAGTATTTTGACTGGGTTTTGAGAAGAGAGAAGAAAGAATCATTGTTCAATACATCAGACATAGAAAAGATGAAGACTGAGTGCTAGGCAAGAGCTGCAAGGAGACAAACACTCCTTTCTCCATGTCTGCTGGGTGATGTGAGATGCAGCTACCTACCAAGTGCTGCTGCTGCCTGTTGACTGGAATACTCACCCACACATACATATCAATAATCTTCATGTATTCTCTAGGTAGTGAATTTATCAGTTCAGTCATAAAGAAGGGTAAGAGATAACAAGGAAAATCAAGGGTTTTCTTTGTTTGTTTGTTTGTTTTTCTTCTATTGCAAAAAGGTTTGGTAGGCTGGATTTGATCTTTAGTTCTTTAGTCTGGTTTGCCAATTGTAGGAGAAATACTTGCTGAAATGTAGGAGCCTCTAAGAAACAAAATTTTAAAACCCCAATTCTTCTGCAGTGTACCTGAGTTAATGCTATAGCTGTACACATACAGTGATAGGCATAGAAAATAAAGCTGGGGAAAACCAAGATGTTGTCACATATACACCCTTTAAAGCTACCCTTGAAAGTGAAAAAGCAAGATCTGAGTCAGCCAAGGCCTAGAGTTAAAAGAGCAGATCATTAGTGGATCAACTCTCCTGCCAGGTACCAGTTCATTCCCTTTATCAATCCTCAGACTCTTTTGACCCATGCACTGCAAGGGAGATTCCCAGACTCACCTCTGATGCTTGTGACTAATCCTGAAGCTTTCCCACAGTCAATAAAGGGTGTGATGTTCCAGCATAAACTTGGCATTTTAATTAGTTCAGTAAACCCACAATAGCCTAATTAATTCTGGATGAAGTGTTAAATTTATTTCTGCATTTGCATAGCTGAGGCCCATTTTTGGATGCTGTAAAGGGTGGCCAAAAATGAGTAGACTGCTCTCTGTTCCCAGGACCTTCACATCTATTTGCTGTAAACTTTTAAAATGATACACTCTGGAATGCTTCCTATGACAGCCAATGCTTGGATCTCACCTCCAGCTTCTCAGTAGTAAAGTGATCCACTTGGTAAATAGCAACCTCTTAGCAGAATTCCTTTAATTAATACAAAATGTTTTGTTTAACACAATATGGCAAAATTCTATCTTCCTACATGAAAGAAACAGAGTGCAATTTACATCTCTGCCGGTACATAGTTTTAACAAGGAAAGAATTAAACACAATGCATCTATTGATTGTCTCCAACACAGGATTCTGGGATTCTCTTAGACAAGTTTTAGGAATTAAGAAACACAGGATCACACTCTTAAACTTCATGCTTTCTCCCGACAGAAAACATTTCCCAGATGGATGCTAGATTGTTCAAAACCACTGTCAATCCGTATAACTACTTATGATCTGCTAAACCGAATGCATTACAGTGCTAGGTGCATAGAACTCTAGGATGAGAAGGAATTCCATTTAGATTATAATAAAACTTGTAAAGCATCTTTTGTAACTATTCTTATTGTCCTTACCAAATGCCTGACAGAAGCAACTTAAGGAAGGAAGGATCTATTTGGGCTCAAAATTTCAAATGAGTCTGTCATTGTAAGGCAAAATAACAGTAGGAGCAAAAGGGTCTGTGTCGATGAAGCTGCTAGGTAAATTATCATGTCCTATAGACTGAACTAGAGGAAGAGGTGATTGGCAAATACAGCTTTTGAAGATCTGTACCCAGTGGCCTCCTATATCAGTTAAGCACCATTCTCAAAGACTCACAATGCTTCCTTCCTTCCTTCCTTCCTTCCTTCCTTCCTTCCTTCCTTCCTTCCTTCCTTCCTTCTTTCCATCTTACCTTCATTCCCACTTTCTTCTTCTAGAGAAAGTACTTCTTTTGTTCTCAGTTTAGTTGTGTATAAACATTCTGAGCTAACATTTATTTTGTATAATAACTGTACAGGAATTATGCCTTTGTCTTGTTTTAACTGTTGCAGGTGAGATGTTACCAAGTTCACTTTACTACTAATTAGGCAATTTATACCTTTATAGAATTTTAAAATTTCTGTTTTATTTTGTTTAATTTCATTGTTACCTTTATGTACGTGATTTCATTTAGTTTCTATTACCTTTGCTTGAGATCTATGCAGCATCTTCAATCTACTTATTGTTATTTTCTACATTTCCAAGAAACTCAATTTCAAATATTGTCTTTGTATCATTTACTGTATTAGTTTTGTTGTTTTATTTTCACAGTTGGGCATAAGCTTATTTTCATTAGCCTCATCTATACTCAATGTGTATCTTTATAATTTTTATGTTGTGAAATTTCTTATTATCACATTTCCTATTTACAAATTTTGCATTTTGCTATATAGATGTCAATTAAAAAAATTTGGCCCCAGGTACAGTTCCTTCTGTGAGAAACAGCCCTCTTCTCATAGAACACAGGATAAGTATGTCTTTAAGCTAAATTATTTTTGTGCTGGAACAGTGGCTGGGAGTTTAAGAGTATGTTCTGGCCTGGCAGTGGTGGCGCACACCTTTAATCCCAGCACTTGGGAGGCAGAGACAGGAGGATTAATGAGTTCGAGGGCAGTTTTGTCTACAGAGGAAGTTCAGGGCTACACAGAAACCCTGCCTTGAAAAGACAAAAAGAAAAGAAAAGAAAAGAAAAGAAAAGAAAAGAAAAGAAAAGAAAAGAAAAGAAAAGAAAAGAAAAGAAAAAAGTGTATGTTTTGCTCTTGTAGATGACTGAAGTTTGGTTATAAGCATCAGGTGGATGATAATGGCCTATAACTTCAGCCCTGGGGGGGGGGGGAGGGATCACATACAGACTCTAGCCTATGTAGGCACAAAACCATTCAGGTGTACATACACTTTCTTACTATGGCTGCTTCATTATATTTATGCAGTTGCAGAAAGTCATATGATATAGGCTCTTTAGCCAAAGGAAAATTAGCATAGGCTTAGTCTTTTGCTTTAATTTTTGTTTCATAATGCAACCTATAATAAAAATATATTATGTTTTATATACATTCAGTTTATAATTTTATACACTTTATTTAATACATTAGTACATATCTTGACCTAACTAAGCCAGACTAGCATTTACTTTATTGCCACTTCATCTTCATGAAAATATCACTTAAATTTCACAGTTATTTAAAATTAGGATATTGAGTCATCATTGCTTTCTCATTACAAGAATAATAATTTTATTACACCTAGGATATTTAATTATATTTTCATTTGTTTCTTAATATGTTATTAGAATTTGTCTCTAATTAAGCGGTGTTTTGCTTAAATAAAAGAGTGAGAAGTAAATGTTATTAGATACATCATTGATTAAATTTCTTTTATACTTCATTGTAATAATATGTGTTATATGTTCATCCAGACTATTAACACTCTGAAACCACTTCATACATTTGTTATGTATGTAGCAGAATCTATACTTAATTTCTGGAAAGTAGATGCATAGTTAATTTATGAAAGTCTTGATATCTAGTTCTTATTTATTAAATATAATTAAGTCAAACTAATATCATTCAGGTTTTAGATACACCCCAATTCACAAGTTTTTATCTTATTCTCTTTCTATTCTTACATTTTTACACAAATTTCCACTTAGTCTATTAGAATGAATATGTCACAAATATTCCAGATATCAGTGTAGTTAGAATGGATTGATCATTTAGACTTTTACTTCTGGAATTAGATTCTTGCTCTTTACTTAGCTATTTATTTATTTTTTTTTAAACGTGTTTGTCAGATACTGAAGCAGTCAAAGGGCCAACATGGCTTTGCACTAGGTCATCTGCATATATGTTATAGCTTTCAGTTTTGTGCTCCTATTGTACTCCTGAGAGTGAGAATGACTGGTTCTCTGATTTCTGTGCCTTTGCTTTAGCGTTTTCCTTCTGGAAGCTTTCCTCGTCCAACTTCATTCTGTTGACTTTTGTCTTATCATATTCTATTTTCTTTTGTCATATTTTGTTCTTATCTTTTAGAGGCCTGTTCTTTTTTAATGAGAGACAGCTAGGGAGTGAATCCAGCTGGGATGGTAGGTATTTAGGGATTGGAAGGAGTAGAGAGAGGGGAAACTCTTATCAGAACATACTGTATGAGATAAGAACCTACTTTTAATAAATTGAGGTAAAAATCAAAGAAAATGTGTGTGTGTGCATGCATATTCACACACACATTGTATGCACAGAGAACAATCTCAAATCTCAAGTGTTATACCTCATGAAACATTCTTATTATTTCTGTCTCATTGGAATCTGGAGACATTTGATTAGCTTAGGCTGGCTAGCCAGGGTTATTGTAATTTTAAAATGTGACAGTTTTTCCTTATTCCATGTAACTCCCAAATAAACGAGACAGAGCCTATAAGATTTATTTATTTGAGCTTCACAGCACTATAGTTGAAGAATTATTAATCTATTCTATTCCTCTAAACTTGGCTGGCTACCTTCCAGCCCAACTCCCCAAGATTCTTGCATTTTAGTATTGACTTGGTTCTCTCTGCACCAGGTGTGTTCCTGTGGTGGCTCCTGGACCATTTCCTCCTGGTGAATCCTTTCTTCTTATCTGCCTACCTCCCCTGGCTGGGATCAGAAGTCCAGCCCTATTCTCTCTACTGCTCAGTCATTGGCAGATTGTCTTTTCTGACAAATCAGAGGATAAATGGAGAGCAATGTTTACACAACACCCAGGCAGGAAAGATTTAGAATAAGCATTATAAAACCATGTCCATATTGCAAACAGATATGGGGGCAGAAAAGTCAGTATTTGAATAATACAAGGATAACCTGTACACAGTGCACAATAGCATTATGCCAACAAGCCAGCATCAAGAACCCTCCTATCTGCCTACTTAGCTCTGGAGTTACAAGCATATGTCAGCCATACCCAGATTTTCACTGGGTATTGAAACACAAGTTTTCTTGATTGTACACCAAGCAAGTATCTTCCTTAACCCCAAAGATAAGGGAAAAAATAGTAACCAACAATAAGATAGTAATTAACATGATTTTGTTTTGCTAATTTACCAGACATGGGTTTAAAAAAAAAAAGAAAAGAAAAGTAGCTACAGTGGAAATGGTGTATCTTCAGAATCTTAAAACATGAGGCCAGAGATAGAATCATTAGAACTCAACTTCTTCCCTTGGATATTATAGAGAGCTTCCAGGAATATTTGACAATCAAGAAACAGCTAAATGGAAAACTTTTTCATAACATTTTATGTATACTCCCCACAGGTTTATTTTAGCAGAATATTATCTAGGTTTGTTGTTGTTTATACCAGAGACTCATCGTAGAGCTCAAGTAGGGATTCAACTCGTGATTCTCGTACCACAGTCCTCCAAGCATGGGATTCATAGAGCTATAACACACAAGAGAACACTTGGCATCATGTTACATATGACTTTTCTTAAATCTCATTTTATTAAGATGTTTGTCACTTAGAGCACAGTTGTAGTGAAGAGAACTAAAATGACTGCAGTTATTACTACATGCTGGGGGCTAAACACAAGTAGCCAGGGATGACTGTATAGAATGCTACAAAAAATGCTATCATTTGTATATATTCAAGCAAAAACACAAAGAAGATTATATTTTAAATGCTTCCCTATTAATCTTTGTTTATAACCTTACAATTACAAGCACTCACACACACACACACACACACACACACACACACACACACACACACACAAGGAAACATACACCTTATCCTGCTAAATTTTAAAACTTTTAAATAAAATCATAGCTGCATACACACATATATACTATAATAGCATATGCTAGTTTATACAATGTGTATATTTGCATAAATACTTCACTGCTAAAGTACTCTTACTGCAATTTAAGAGTAAAGTTTCGCCGGGTGTGGTGGCACACGCCTTTAATCCCAGTACTTGAGAGGCAGAGGCAGGCAGATTTCTGAGTTTGAAACCAGCCTGGTCTACAAAGTGAGTTCCAGGACAGCCAGGGCTATACAGAGAAACCCTGTCTCAAAAAAACCAAAAAAAAAAAAAAAAAAGAGTAAAGTTGCTTAACTTTTAATATTGGAGGATAAGTTATATTAAGACCAAAGATAGACATGGTGGCCATGTAGATGAAAGGCTTTCTGCTCAGTTTAATTGAGGGAAGACTCTGCTGATCTGAATTTCATTAGTTTCAAGAAAAAAATATTCATTTTGTGGATAAAATTTTCTGTAATATAGCTAGAAATAATCACAATTCTAAATACTTTTCCAAAATTTTAATAGTTAATAATTATATCAAGTGTTTTTAAAATAAAATAAAATATTGTTTAGAGAAAATGTTTTCTGTACATATTAATATTGCCTGAGTAGTAATTTCTTTATTCTAATTATGTATTCTCAAAAAAAAAAAACAATTTAGAAGTCCAACCTATTGTTAGTATTTATATTGAAGATTATGTTAGGTAATTAACAATGTAATACATCACTATAAAAAGCACAACTACTTTAAATGACATACCAATTTTAGGAGAAAGTTTTTGAAGATGTCTTCATTATAAGCTAGTAACAATTATATTTAAGTGTTAACATAGCTAACATTAATTTTCTGCTATTAAGTTTGGAGTTTCTATTATCTCTTGTTATTAAAAGAGCAAAGATGCTATAATTCAGAAATATAGATATAATTATTGGTAGTTATTATAATATCTATGTTTTATGTTTATAATATTCTGATTTTGTTTTGTAACTATGAACACAATTATCTGAAATTTTCAAACTATTTATATTCATCATCAGTATAATAACCATTAGTTGTTCCTATTTATATATGTGTAAAGTTCACCATTTGGGTATATGCATATCAGTGTGTTTGCATATATATATATTTGGCAGGACCTACATTAAAGAATAACAGATGGAAAGCATTCTCATGCTCCTATTATTCGGGAAGCATCAGAAAAGTGCAAATATCAGTTAATCTTATTGAGAAAAATTAAAGTAACTCTAAAAATGACTCAGCAAGGTAATTGTTATCTATATCTCAGGGTTTCTGATGTAATTTTAAAAGAATATATTGGATTGAATCTCTGTAATAAAGGCTTTCAATTTAAAGACTATTCAGCCCACTTCTTGAATAATAGAAAATAGTAGAACCTAAATAACAAGTCTACTTGCCTTGGAGACAAGATAGTGTACAATAAAATAGGAGTTTGTCTATTTCTGACTTCCCAAGTTATTCATGAGTGGGTCCGTGCTAAATGTCACACAAATCGTTTAACGTAAGCACTTCCCATGGGCATAAGGGCGATGTAGGTGTCATGTCTGCCCTGTTCTTCCAATGTAAAGTCATGCCATTAACAGTATTGAAACTGATGATGGTACCAAACTCCAAACATCCATTTCTTGAATGGTTAAATGATATAGAAGTCACTTGTATTTCTCTTCAAGACAGATAAAATTAAAAGAACAGAAATAAGAAAAATAAAGTGAACCTTGTCTGGTGAAAACTGATGAGAGGTATCTGGGGAGAAATTACAGTTTCTACACAGGTTCAAATTAGACGACATATTGGGGGTCGTTCAGTTTCCATAAGAAGTGTCTAAACCCAAGCTGACAATTGATATTTTTAACCTGGCTCAGGCTAAGTAAGTTGAACTGTCATATTAAAACAGCAATGAGTCAGAATAAACGTCTGAACACTAGGTGAGAACAACGGGGCAAATCCACATGGATGCAGAAATGGGAGACACTGTCAGCTGTTAATGCTCATCTGGTGAGGACTGACAGAAAAGAGAAAAGCCACAGTCACATTTCCAAAACTGTGCTCATGATGCTGCATAATCATTGACAAGACATATAAGTATTAGATAAAAGAAATGTTCACGTATAAAATTCAAAGACCAGAAAATGACTGTACTGTATCAGCATTCAGACAGGAAACAGACACAATTCTACTTCATTGGAATGTGACTGGTGAAATTTGGGGTGTTTTCTTTTTTTCTACTCTTACAACCTCCCCCAAATAAATCTACTTTTTAGAATCAATTTATGTGATCTGGCTTAGTGATGCAGCTTACCCATTCAGCTCTGCAACTGTCCTCTGAAACTGGCCAACAATGGTCTCACCTCTCATACAGTATAAATCCATCAGACAATAAACAATAAACAGCATCGTTTTTATTTCAATGCTGATGACACAGTATGTGTCGAATTGTTAGTTAAATAATTCATCTCTTTTTCAGGTGCAATCTGCCAGGCTTAATTTTAACTCTCCTTTTGATACTCATTTCATGTTCAGTAGCTCATTTCCTCATGCAGATGCTTGTCAATCAACTAAATTGAAATGTCATTTTGACCTTTAATTTGAAACGATTTTCTCTTTTCTTCATTTCATTTTTTTTCTCTGTTAGTCAAATTAAAAGCCAAAATCACTGCTATTCAAAACCTTCATCCTAATTAATGCTGGAAAATGACCTACTCACTAATAATATACTGATACTTTGTCATTGCAGAGGTGATTCAGTTGAGTCTGCCTGAAGATCAGAGAGTAAGCGTTACGGCAGCCACTGTGGGACAGAGTGCTGTTCTGAGCTGTGCCATTGTGGGAACGCTGAGACCCCCTATCATATGGAAGAGGAACAACATTGTTCTAAATAATTTAGATTTGGAAGACATCAATGTGAGTACGTGAATCGGAGATGCTGCCTGGTGTGTGCATCTTTCATGGTTTACTTCAGGCTCTGTGGTATCTGTGGTATTAAGAAGAGAGTTCTTCAAAGACAGTATATTTATTCTACTAGTTGGTAGGTGTCCAACAGAACAGCTATAATCATGCAAATTATTTATATTGATGTAATAAGATTATGTAGTAGTGAATTAATGAGAGACTAGACCATCACAACATTTTTATAAATATAACTTTAGTTTTAAAATGTAAATAGTCTCTGTAGCAAATTCACATTTAATAATTATTTCAGCACACACAGTCATTTAAGCTCCTATTTGCCTAGATGAAATTGCGCATGTTCAGAGTTCCAGAATAAAAATGTAAGATTACCACACATAAGAAGTGTGATAAGTGCTGGGCGTGGTGGCGTATGCCTTTAATCCCAGCATTCGGGAGGCAGAGGCAGGCGGATTTCTGAGTTCGAGGCCAGCCTGGTCTACAAGTGAGTTCCAGGACAGCCAGGGCTATCCAGAGAAACCCTGTCTCGAAACGACCCTCCCCCTAAAAAAGAAGTGTGATAATGTACATGAGTGTATGGTTTGTGTGTATGTGTGTGTGTGTGTATCCATGCCTGTGTGTATGTATGTATGTTTAGCCTTATTAAAAGTTGTTGGGATGGAGTAAATTTAGTTACCTAAAAGCATGAATTATGTTTTATAAAATACATATTCCTTTAGTATTTAATGTCTCTATTAACTTAGGAATATATTTTGTATCTAGGGATTACTCTCTGAATTTATTCCCAGCCTGTAATGACACTAAGGACCAGTGTGATGGAAGGTATATATATATATATATATATATATATATATATATATATATATATATATACCTTTGGTATTTTTAACATAATATATTAATTCTTAAGAAAGAAATGCTTTAAATAATAGTGTGTTGTGCACTTGTTAATAAATATCAGATACTTAGGGTATAGGTTCTAGAAAGAAAGTGTGTTTGCATGTCTCTGATAGCATCACTTTCTCTGATGAAATGAATTTGTAATAGAGGATTATATGGAATTGAGATGTAACCTTATTTCAAATTGTTAATCTTTATCCTTTTTAAATGTTTATTTTATTTATTTTTACTTTAGATAATTTCATAAATATTAAGACATCTTAATCTTACGCACCCCTCAATTCTTCTCTACAAACACTAGCAACCCCATCTGCTATTCAGCTTCATGTCCTTGTTTATTGTTACACACACACACACACACACACACACACACACACACACACACACACACACACATTTATCCTGAAGGATTTAGTGCTGCCTATAGGCATAAGAGTCTTCAGCTGACCATCAGAAAAGAGCAGTCTACGAGGTGCCATATCCTTAAAACCCCACAGACTCTTTTTCCCTTCAGCAATTCTTGAAAGCCTGTAGATTCCCAACGATGACTGGATTATTCTGAGTCCTTGCCCTATCCATACTGGGATATTGACTGGTTGGGTCATTTTCAGGTCTTGTTCAGGCAGCCATAGCCATTGAGAGTCCATGGTTTTACCATTTTGTCATATGTAGATGTGATTATTTCCATGTCCCTGGCTTTTGTGGACATCCCTATCTAAGATTATTTCCTGAGCCTTAGGGTGAATGAGAGCAATATATATTCCCAATTCTCTAGTCAGCATATTCTCTGCAGTTTGACCTGTCATTTCTACATTTCTTAAACCAGTGTTACAAAAAATAAGCTTTGCTGACCATAATTGAGAGGAACACTCTGCTATGGGTATGAGGATATGTAATTAGTAGGTAGCTGGATATTATGTTTATTTATCAATAGAGTAGGAGATTCTTCCTAGGTTCTGTGACCTCTCGAACTTACTTCTCCTTTTTCACCATGTGATGAAAAGCACAGCACAGAACTACAGGGCTCATTATAAAGGTGGGCTATGGAGCTGTGTGTAGTATCACATGTTTTAATGCCAGCACTTTGGGAGGTAGAAGCAGGTAGATCTCTATGTGTTCAAAGCCAAACCTTTGATTTATGACCAGCAGGTATGGGCCTTCACAAGTGTCAATGGCTGCTGTGGTGTAAAGCCTGTTTGTATAAGAACTTACACATTTTCACATTGTGCTGAAGAATGTCCTCCCTGTTAATGTTAATAACTCCATGATAATTACAGATAGCATGAGTCCAGGAGGTAAAGTTGTGGCTAATGCCTCAGCAAATGGTAAATACCAGGACCTTTAGGTCAGCCCTTAAGGCTGTGGAAAAGAACTCTAAAAACATGAGCTTGAAAAAATATAATTTCTCAACTATGCAAAAATATAAGGATGCAACCTGAACTATTTAAGAGATTTCAAGAATCTAAAGGAACAAAAGCAGCTGTGCTTTGAGGCAACCTGTCAGAATATTATTAGGGAGGGAGAAGTAATCTCAGGAGAGTACACTCAGCTAAATCTAAGTTGCTTTTGTTGTAATTGTTTTGTTTTGTTTTGTTTTCTTTTGTTTTGTTTTGTTTTGTTTTGGTATGGTTTGGTTTGGTTTGGTTTGGTTTGGTTTGGTTTTTAATGCTTGTGACTTACAAAGGCAGACAGAGTCCAGAATTCAGGGTTGGCCTGAGACAGAGCAAGGTAAGGCCCAGTTGTGGTAGAAATGGCAATTTCAGGAAGTGGTCCCACCTGCTACCTTATGGTATATGGTTAAAAGAGGTAGGCAGATCTCTGAATTCTTTTGCAATGCTAAAAGAATATGGGTGCTCTCTGGCTCCTAAGAATCAAGGATTTGTGTGTGTGTGTGTGTGTGTGTGTGTGTGTGTGTGTGCAAGCACTCACTAATTTATAGGATACTCAAAAGGGAACCTGGAATAAATAACTGAATTAATATATAAATAAAAACTGTGCTTTTGTTCTGCAGATGAGCTAGAAGGATGCAAAAGCAATTCTTTAGAATTTTCAGTAGCAGGAGCAGAGCTCCCTGAAGATCTCTGGAAAGCGAAAACAGCTCTTCAAGAATTTTTCTAACAGGCATTCTGATCAGAAAATCCAAGAATTTTTTTTTTGTAGGTTTTCTGACTGTTTTCAGAACACCCATGAGCTATCCAGAGATCGTTCAGAATCTGTCTGTAACAGAAAGTCAGCCCTTTCAACCGTAAGTTTTTAGAATAGCAAGAAAATGCTGTCTAGAGCAGCACAGAACACAGACACACACACAGACACACACAGACACAGACACACAGACACACAGACACACACACAAACACACACACACAGACACACACACAGACACACACACA
>NC_034593.1:67786863-67813349 GCF_900095145.1 Mus pahari
ACACACACACACACACACACACACACACACACACACACCACGGACACAGAGACAAAGATAGAGACAGAGAGAGAGAGAAGAACATAGTCTGTAAAGCCATATCAGCAAAACATAGGCCACCAGTTTGCACCCTTGATTTGACGTTCCAGTTGTTTGTTTTCACCTATCCCAAACACCTCTTCTTCCAGAAGGAACCAAGGCTCGTTCTTAGCAGTTCAAGGTCAACCTGGTTTACTGCTAAACTTTAAGACATCCAGAACTATAAAGTTAGATAACGCTTCATAAATACTTTGTTAAAAGCACTTTAAATGNTGTATTTAGAATAAACTATGGGTGTTTTTTGTTACATCTTATATCGTATATCCCTCTTAATTTTCTTCTTTGTCTTTCTTCCCTTCTTTTTATACATATTTCAAAGAATGTAGGTGTCCTCAACTTTTCCTAAGACAATAGCCATTTGCTGTCAAGTTACATATATTAAGGAAGTTTGAGATTTCTCAGGAAACACTATGTTCAACTATTTTGCAGCAGCAATACACACAGAACTAGAAAGTATTTTTTATTTCAAGTCACTGTTCCTTAGGAGACATGCTGTCATATCCACTTACCAACATCTTATTGCATAGAAAAGGATAACATGGCATTCACTGAGCTGAATGGATCTGTTGGCATCCTTATTCTCATTTCTGGCCAAACTCTTGAAAAACCTACTCAGTTTTGTTTTGTTTTTCGAGTTATCCAGGCATGGTAAATTGAGTAAACAGAAGGGAGGCTGACATAGAAGCAGGTATACATCTTCAGGAAATACATGGGCAGATGATGAAGTGGAAGACAGACATGGCATAATTGAGGACTGATCACTCACTATGTGGCCACTGTAGGGGTTAAAACTAGAAAAATCACTATCAGCAATCCCTTAGAGACATCAATTCTTACTCTCAATTTTTTTTTTAGAAACAATCAGCCCCACACAATCTTGTCTGTATCTTTTTTGTACTTTCAATGGCTATTTTGCTATTTATTAATATATATATATATTATTCTCATATAAACTAAATATTAAAGTGAAGTTATATTGTTCTACTTGGATTAAAATTCTAGTTTGCCATTTTTCACTATTAAGAATTAATTCAAATTAAGTACTATGTAAAAATGACTACATAATTTTCTACCTTTATAAGAAGCCTAATGCAACATAAAAATGCTGATCAAATATAGTAACAAAATGTTTTCTTAAAACAGAGTAAGAGATGATATAATTTATATTAATTAATATGACCTACATTTTGGAGAAAGGGTTACTAGATAAACAATGTTCAGATAAACTTGCACCTATATGTTATAAATATATGTTTTTTATTTTAAGTATGAAATACTTATTCAAAGGCCTTCATGTTTATCTGAAGCTGTTTAACGTATGCATTGCATTCTAGATGTGGCTTTTTACTGGCATGACACTCAAATTATTTTGAATGCTGTATTAAGTCATTTTGCTTCAAAGGATGCTCTGGATTGTTTCAGTGGTGTTAAATGCTGGAACTGACAAAATTACATGCAAATTATATCCATAAACTTTGTGTATATCTCTACCTTGAAATTTTTTTCACTGAATATCTTGTTCTGTATATCAATCAAAATTATGTCAAGGGTTATAGACACCAGAGCACAAGAGAGTGCGAAGAAGATACTGCTGGAATGTTTGCCCTGAAGCTAAGTCTTATATCGCACCCAGGATCCTGGTTTTCATCTTTAATGACATATCAGTGTTTGTGAATACTGTAATGGCTGTAACTACCAAAACGTACTTTGATAGTCTAAATTTTACATTGAACATCACACACCAGGTGTAAGGTTATCTCTGTTTTTAGAAGAGTCTTTCTGAAAATATCACACGTTTATAGATAGACAATATGTTACAATAACTACAATAAGCATTGCATGGAGGTGGATGGAAGTGATTATTTAGTTAGGCGCATGTCATTTCCCAGCATTCTGTTAACCGAGGTGAAAGAGGGGAATAGATATTGTTGCCAACAAGGAACCTTTATCATTCTAGACAAGGCCATTTAAGAGTACCCATAATATTCTAATTTATACTATCCTTACTGTTTGTTTTGTGCACTGGTTAATTATGATTATCCATCTGGCTTAAACCTTAGCAACACTAAACACAATTTATTTCCTGTGTTAAATTGATCAAGAACTCATTTGTTAATGTGTTTGGTTTGTTTAACAGGACTTTCCTCTTATGTATCCTTCCCAGTTGCCTGTGGGGGCACTTTTTCCCCTTGAAATATTTTTTCACCCTATGGTCACAGAATTTAATTCACCTATTAAAGAAACTAGATTAACTAGAATGTGTACTATTTCAAAAGGGAATATAAAATCTTTTTGGAATTTTGTTCAGGAAAAGAAAAATGCAAATGTACTAATTTACACTGAAATCCTGGACTCACATGCAGATTTCATGATCTATCATTCCCTAGATAGTTTTTCAAAATTTAAATCAGGTCAAATATATGCCTCTGAGCAACTGAATATCTGTTTTGTGATCATCTCTGCTGATTGTCACCTGTCAGCACAGGCTGATTTGGGATTCAGTTATTCTCTTTTCTGACGTTAGTAGCTAATATTTGATTGACTACTGTTGGTCTGAGCTATTGGTTTCTCTGATCCCATTGAGAAGTTTTATAAGTTCTGGCAGGATGCTCAAGGTCTGAAACATTGCTTTCTAACTCCTGTATGAATAAAGCATTCTGTCATGTTTACATTCAGGAGCCAATTAGTCTCTCTCTGTGTGTCTGCGTATATATACACACACACAGAGACTGCCCTAGAAGAGGTGCCTGATAATGAAAATACTGAGGTGTATTGTAATGATTGTCTCAATTGCATGGGCATTACACACTTCCAGAGAGATCATTACAGACCTTTTTTTTTTTTTTTTTTTAAATCATTGAGTCTTTCCTTACTTAAGGAGAAATCAACTGAAATTGTATAAACTTCAGTTTCAGCACATCCACGACTTCTCCCTATCCTACTTTATTAATTTTGGATGTCTTTCTTAAAGTCACGTGGATTAGTGAAGAAAGAAGGCTGAAGGCTGAACCTTCTATTGTACATTCTTTTTATCCTTTTCATTGTGGTGAAAAAAAATGTAGTGAGGAATCAATCTTCCTAAATTTTTAAGTGCACAATAAAGTCTTGTTAACAATAGACACACTATTTTACAGCACATTCCTAGAACTTATTTATCTTCCCTAACAGACCTCTAGTAATAACTCATTTTCCTCCCACAGTCCACAGAGAACATTATTCCACACTATATTTCTGTGATCTTGACTTTTGTAACTTCCTCATAAAGTGGGATCATGTAGAAATGTTTCATTGTGACTGCCTTATTTCCCTAAGCGTAATGACCTTCAGGTTTATCAATGTTGCTTATTATAAGGATGACTAATGGTATGTCTTCTCACTTTCATCTACTTAATTTCTTTACCTTGGTGTCTTAGTTAAGGTGTTCCTATTGCTGTGACAAAAACCCAACAACCAAAAAGCAAATAGAGGCAGAGAGGGTTTATTGAGCTTATACTTCCACACTGCTGTTCATCACCAGAGGAAGTCAGGATAGGGACTCCAACAGGGCAGGACAGGAGTTGATGCAGAGGCCACTGAGTGATGCTGCTTACTGACTTGCAACCCATGGCTTGATAAGCTTGCTTTCTTATAGAATGTAGACTATCAGCCAAGGAGTAGCACTACCCACTATGGGCTGGGCCATCCTGCATGGATCGCTAATTGAGAGAATGCCTTATAGCTGGGTCTCTTGGAAACTGAGGCTGCTTCCTTTCTCATTACTCTAGATGTGTCAAGCTGATACATTATACTAGCCAGTACACTTGGCTACATTGAAATGTACATGAGCCTATAAATATATTTTGAGTTAGTGATTACAATTATATTGTATATACTCCCAAAATGGGATCAGTTATTGATATGATAATTTATTTTATAATTTTCAAAATACTTGTATGCAGTCATTCATGCTAGATACTGTGTTCTACATTGCAAGGAAGTGTCCATAGGTTCCAGTTGATCTACATCTTTGACTAATCATTATATTTTTAATTTATCTTTTTATCTTTTATTTTATTTTATTTATCTTTTTATAGTCATCCTACTGCAGGAAATAATACTTGCATTTTTAGTATTGTATCTATCCTTGTTATCATTGTGTGTATCTGATGGGTAAGTGTCTGCATGCACCATGAAGCTTCTGTGGAAGGCAGAAAACATCTTTGTGGAGTCAATTATCCCCTTCCCTCTTTGCATGGATAGCAGGGACTGAACTCACTTTTCCTGGTTTGTCTCTATATTCAAGAACTATTTCTCTGGTCCTTCTTTATGGTTCCAATTTGCACTTTCTATTAACATTATCGAGCCTCAAGGCATCTGTTATACCATTTGTATATTTTCTTTACAGAAATTTCTAGTTAGTTTCTCTCCCATATTTACTTGTGTTAAGGATGATTATATTACTACTACTACTACTACTACTACTACTATTATTATTATTATTATAAGTTGGAATCCATCAAATCAGTATGCTTTCATAGCAGAAACATTTAATGAACTAGGCACAGAAAGTAAATAGATGCATTACACATGGGAAAATGACAGGTGGCAACACCTCATTGGCAAAAATGAGTAATTCTTTCTGTGAGATCAGGAGAAACAGAATGCCCAGTTTCATAATTGTTTACATTACATCAGTAGCCATCTAAACCAGAATGAGAAGTCAACTAGAGAAATGTACTGCATGGGAGCTTCCTGCCAGATATATATGAAAATATTACATAAAAATATTAGCCATGGTCACTCTATTGGGAGAACCCATTTCTGAAATGTGTTTCCGTGCTTGTCATTGAGTTGCTCCCCATTTAAGGAAGTGTTCTATTGAAACCTATCACAGGTGGGCTACACGCTAATGTGGCAACTTACCAGATTCTTACATTGTAGAGAGAGAAACAGAGTTCTCAGGCATGCAACTAAGTTAGTGAGAGCAATCTAGGAAGGCTATATATATAGAAAAAATAAAGTTGGCATTGTGTGGAAGAATTTTAAGTCATTACATACATAGCATAGACTATTAAATCTATTTAAAAGTGTTTCAAAATATGTACTGCAGTTTATGACTAGAATTAGCCAGTCATATCAAGTTCCTGCAATTTGGTGGGAGGGATTCTACTAGTATACTATGCTAACTATGCCACCTAATTTTAATACTTAAAGAAATGGAAAAAATGTTTTCTACATTTTACCCTCAGTCTCATATTGTTTAAGTTGTTTAAAATTTAAGAAAATGTTTTTAGGTCTAAGAAGATGGTTTTAGATTGGTAATGCAAGTTAGAATAAAAAATGATTTAAGTACAGAACTCTAAACTCACCAAGATAAAATAGATAATAATGTACTTTCTCATAAGCTTTCAAATACAAATGGACTGGATATTGTGAATGCAACTCTTACATGATAGTTCTCACAATTCTTTAAATATTGCTCTTATTGTATATGGCTTATTATTGCAAGAAAAAGAGCTTTTTACTGGATTAAAAGGGTGATTCTGTGGTTGGTCTTGTGCTCTTGTGTATTCAGATAATTGGTTCTGTGTCCCCTGTACATGAGTATTGTATTGACCAGTGTGCTATAAAGAATACTCCCCAACAATCTCTGGCTAACATAAGGCTAGAGCTTGTGACTGGGCAGAAGAAGAAGGAAAGCAGAATTTTCCATGTGGAGAGAGGCTAGAAGATGCCGTGCAAACACATCTGGAGCAGGGAGAACCAGAGCAATCCTGAAATGCAACTATCTCATGGATTTTGGCTGAGAAGTAGTCAGATTAGTGTGGATACATACCATACATACCATGGTGTGGATACATACCATACATACCATGGTGTGGATACATACCATACATACATGGATACATACCATCGACCAATAACTGCCGGTTATTATTCCATAATCGTTGATTAAATAAATGTTGCAGTCTTTGTCTCATATATTTGGGAGTCATACAGGCTAGAATGGGTTAAAAAAAAAAAACATAAAAAGTCACCCTCATAGAAGCAGGCGGGAGGGTGGATGGTATAGGGTGTTTCTAGGAGAGGGAGAAAACTGGGAAAGGGGAGAACATTTGAAATGTAAATAAAGAAATTATCCAATTAAAGAAAAGAAAACTCTATATAAACCCAATTGACTATTTCACAGGAATATTTCAGATTTCATTCACATTCAAATGGAACATAATTGGTAAGAAAATATTCCATATATCTCAGATTTAATAACTTAGAAATATATTTTGTTTCACATATATTCAAAGGTTAGAATTTATGAGTTGTAAGTGTAGACCATTAGTTGAAATCCCACAGTTAGGCAAATAAAAAGTGTACAAGGCCAGTTTTATGAACAAAAGTGTTCTTGGCCTTTAAATTATATAAATGTTTAAGACTTTGAAAACGTCTACCCCAATGCCTATACTCTCATCACCATAACTTCTTGTGACAATTTCCCTGTTTCAAATACCATAATTAGTGTGGGAAATGCCTCATAAGAATTGTTGTGATTGTTAAAACTGGAGCAGATATTGCTGCACCCAAGAATTAATCCTACATGAGCAAACCAGTTTCACTAGTCAAACAAAAGCTATCGTTAAATGAAATGTAGTGCAGGTGCCTTTCATCATTTTCCAACAAAAAGACCTAGAAATTTATTCTAGAATGTTCTTCTCTCAGTATATTTATTCAAATACAAGAGAGAATTTGAAGTTATTCTCTGAAACTTATAATAAATATGCACATAAACTGTAGAATTCGCTATTAGTAACGGGTATTCAAATGTTACAGGATTGTTTGCCAAAGGAGGATATATGACACACTGAATATGAGTTAACTTGCCAAGTGAATGAAACACAACAGTGTCAAATACCAGGGTAGTGTAACATATATTTTGAATGAATAACAAGAAGGAAAGATGAACCTGCAAACTGAAATAAAAAGAGGAAATTGAAACTTTGGTCTTGTACATAAGAAGTAAAATTCTTCTGAAAGAGTATAAGAGGCAGTTCTTTCTACAGGAATTATTGTAAAGGTAGAAATGGGAGACTCTTAGGAGACTCATACAGGATAAAATCACCTGCTACAATAGGTCTTGCTTGAAGTTTCCAACAAAAATCAATACTTTTGAACCAAGACTTAAAAATACTATGGGCTGTTGAGATGACTCAGTTAATAAAGGCACATGCTGCTAAGCCTGATGATGTGAATGTGACCTTGCATGGTAGAAAGAGACAACTGACTCTTATAAGTTACTTAAGTTCTGCAATTATGTTATGGGAATGCTAGAGAAAGAGAAGAATTTGTGTGTGTGTGTGTGTGTGTGTGTGTGTGTGTGTGTGTATGTATGTGTATTTGTGTCAGATAACTGTTAAAATAGTGGTAATCAATGAGGTATATTTCTTTCCCATGTTGGTGTGATGGAACAATCATAAATGAAATATACTAGTGTGTCATATGCAAGTATGTGATATGGCTGTTGTAAACATGCAATTCATAATTTTAAATGTTGATTTAAAAAATAGGTGTGTAAAGTTTCTTTCAAATGACTCAAAGAAGGTCAGTGTCATTTGGTAAAAACAAAGTCCTTATAAGTTATTTTCTTGTTAGTATTACTATGAAATTTCCACAAAGTGCTTATCTTGATATATTAATTCCTACAAAATGATTCATATTATAAGATGTATTACACATACCTCTATAGTTTATATCTAACTGATTATTAATGTTCCTCACCTATCCAATGCTGTGATTAAATATTTGACCATCTCATCAGGTTGAAAGCTATAACTATGACTTCAAGATGACCAAGATGGGCATTATTTATTTCTTATTATATAATAGGAAACAATCATATAATAGCTATTATACCTGTGATAAGAAAAATGCTGCTGTCTGTGGTACACTGGCTACATGGTTTGGAGGAAGAAATTGGAAGGTGGGGAATGAAATCACTCTTTTGAAAAACAGAATGCAAAAAAGTTTTAGTGATGACAATGAGTGGTAGTTATGATAGTAACAAGAATAATGACTACATCATAAGCCCATTGGTTATAGGGGCCTCCATTTTGAAGAAATACATTCATGGCTAGTGATGAGTTACTTTGTGCAATTTCTCAGATTTTCCAGATGGGCCAATCTTCAGTCTAGGAGTCATCATGTACTTAATTTTCAATTATGCAATCTCTACTATGCAAATAAAGACAGTCATGCTTGATCGGTGTTCAGTCATATGCACATGCTTCCAACTTCATGGTTCCCAGTTACAGCATTTCCCAGCTAACAGCTGGGCAAGACACAAGATTTATGTGTTTGAGATTTCTGAATCAATCTTGTATGGAAATTTCCTGTTGGGATCCATTCTATTGTTCTGTTTCATGAGTAAAGACATTTCTTCTGATTCATCCTTGTTTTCTAGGCAAGACTGTCTCAAAAGTTAATATTTTATTGGCTCATTTGAACTGAAGAAAATTACACTGCCAGGTACAATAGTGGCTGTTTGTTAGAATC
Organism: Mus pahari; assembly: GCF_900095145.1. NCBI lineage: Eukaryota > Metazoa > Chordata > Mammalia > Rodentia > Muridae > Mus > Mus pahari. Next base: position 67,795,486 of record NC_034593.1, read on the forward strand.
AAGCTGATATGGCTACAAGACCAAAACATTCATGTGAAAGATAGTTAAGAGGGTACATTATAGAATCTGTTAATGTCTCCATTGTACATTTCTAAGAAAAATGTGTGATTGCTAGGAGTCAGATTAACTGACATGTAGATAGTAAACCAGATCACTTCCTTGAGATACCACACTAAAGAACCATGGCCCTTTATAAACATGATGATGGGAACCAAGAGCTAGGAGCAGAGAGGTACTAACAGTTGGAAAAGTGTCTCCAAGGCCCTCCTTTTCCTTACTGTGAGGTCTCAGCAAATCTATCTAAGAAAGATTCTCCAGAAGGTCCTCATTAGAAATGCAGGAAGAAGGGATTCTGACCTCTGGACCACACTTTCAATGGACAGTAATAAATGGTCAGTGCTTTACGATTTTGTAACAGTGAGACCTTCCCTTCATAAGAGGTTTCAGGTCAAAGTTTTATACTTGTTTATGGGCAGGCCTAAACCCTTGCTCATAGGTTTTGTTCAATGAGTTAGACTCCTCAAGAATTTTACTAAAGCTATCAAGAGCTATCCTTGTAGAGAACATGGGAAAATAATATTTCTTTCATAAAAGACATTTTTCTCATGTAACAAAAAAAATCGTATGTGTTAATGTGAAATACTATGACATCACTGCCAAATATTTTACAGACTCTCATAGTATTTTTATTCCTTACTAGAAAATCTATGCCTATTATATAATATAGGGCCAGAAGTAGAGTCACATGTCATTAGAAAATAAAAAAAAAAAAAAGTGTCAATACATGTCATAGGCCGTAAAAGAAAACCTATGCAATATTGTCTGGATTTGGTGGCCGATTATGGCATGGATCCCCGGATGGGGTAGTCTCGGGATGGTCCATCCTTTCGTCTTAGTTCCAAACTTTTTCTCTGTAACTCCTTCCATGGGTAATTTGTTCCCTATTCTAGGTTAGGAATGAAGTATCCATAATCAGCCACCAAACAATATTGCATATGCCAGCAAGATTTTGCTGAAAGGACCCTGATATAGCTGTCCCCTGTGAGGCTAGGCCAGTCAGTGCCTGGCAAATACAGAAGTCGATGCTCACAGTCATCTATAGGATGGAACACAGGACCCCTAATGGAGGAGCTAGAGAAAGTACCCAAGGAGCTGGAGGGGGCTGCAACCCTGTAGGTGAAATAACAATATGAACTAACCAGTATCCCCAGAGCTCGTGTCTCTAGCTGCATAGGTAGCAGAAAATGATCTAGTCGGCCATCATTGGGAAGAGAGGCCCCTAGATCTTGCAACCTTATATGCCCCATACAGGGGACCGCCAGGGTCAAGAAGTGAGAGTGGATGGGTAGGGTAGCAGGGCGGTGGGGGGAGGGTATAGGGAACTTTAGGAATAGCATTTGAAATGTACATAAAGAAAACATCTAATAGAGCCTTGCGTGGTGGTGCATGCCTTTAATCCCAGCACTCGGGAGGCAGTCACGTGGATTTCTGAGTTTAAGGCCAGCCTGGTCTACAGAGTGAGTTCCAGGACAGCCAGGGCTACACAGAGAAACCCTGTCTCGGAAAACCAAACCAAACCAAACAAACAAAAAAGAAAAAAAAAGGAAATATCTAATAAAAAAAATAAAGAAGAAAAATAAAAAGAAAACCTATTACTATTTTTCTGCTAAATGGACATAGTCTAAAACCAATGTCTAATAATGTCTTGCTATACCTACAGCTTAATACAGTTTTCTACCCTCTTTTTAAAAGATCCTATTAACTATAGATCATGATTAATACAGAGACAGCTGGCTGCCCAGTCTTGAAGGGACTATTTATGTCATACCCTTTCCTTCCAAGGCACAGGGAGTAGGAAAGCAGGATTGAGAGATTATAAATGCCAGAGGTAGTGAAGTACAAGAAAACACTGTCTAACAAACACAAGAGGGCATTTGCTCATATGAACTTAATTGGTTGGAATATGCTGCACAAAACCTACACATGGTGAAGTTACACCAAATCACAGCATGTAAGGGTGTCTGACCAAAAATTCCCACTTCTAGCTGAAGAACTATAGGCAATTAATAGCTGCTAGGATAGATTGAGTTGGGTTTCTTCAATGATGTGACCCCTGGTTGGTCCTTTATGCTCCAGTGGATAGCCACATCCCCAATAGTATAAAGGCAGGAGAAACTAGAACCATACTATTTCCAAATGACAATGAAATTGAATATTATTATTTAAATTCAATGTTGAAATTTCATAGGAAATTATAAAAGAAATTAAACCAAAAAGAAAAGAAAAAGTAAAATAATGAAACTGAAGACACTCGTACTGGGACTTCTGCTGCTAGCTATAGGATTCTGTGGTTCAGATAGAATATACACATCATTGTCATTCTAGAGAGCTAAGGTAACTCAGATTTCATGGGCAAGAATTGAGGAGAATTTCTGTTTCCTCTTAAATGTGTCTATAAACATCTTTTCTTAACTTTTCTTATAAATATGTAGGTTCTTACTAGCTTGCTATCATATTAATTATGAAAATTATTACCATATAGAACATTCGTGAAATATTAGTGAGCTGAATATGATATTCTCTCAGAATCTACACCGTTTCTGGAGAGCAGAGACTTCTTTTTCTGGCTGATCAATAAGTCTGAACCCTGACACTAGAAATGAGTAAATGAAGAGTGTGAACAAGGAAATAAGGTTGGCATGGCCACGCTGACAGGAAATTAAAATGAGAGAATTTCTAACTAGAAAAGGAAATTTCAAATTGATGTGCAGTATGAAATTAAAGATAAATTTCATTGGAGTTTAATGTTACATTTCATGATCTAAAGTGATTTAAGTGTCCTTTTGGCAACTCTTTGCACATAAAATAGATTATGGCTGCCATTTATCTTTGGTTAATTTAAAAAGGTGAAATAACTAACTGTGATATTATATTATAAACTAGTTTGTCATTAGACTTAATTTTTAAAATCAATCTTGTATTTGTGTATTTCCATGAATAATTTCTATCATTATCATGTTTACATATAGTGTATAATATTTTCACATAAAAAATAGATTTGTTAGGATTCCACTATTATTTTGTTACTTTGTTATTAGTTATCAAAACAAATATTTTAATCCATTCAACTTGTGGTCTTACACATTTACATACTGAGTGTATAGAAGAAAACTGTAGAACGGCATTGTATAAGAGTGAGATTCTGCATGCAGTGCTCACGTGTGAAGCACCAGTGTCACGTCAGGGTTTTTTTTCTCATGAGGAATAAGGAAATAAAGTTGAAATGATATATTAGACCAAAATCAAGCAATGAGGAGCGGGAGAGACACCCAGACTTAAAAGCTGGATTGGTTGGTTCCATACTCTACTTCTGTTGTCTGTGTGGGTGTTTTCCCATTCTTGCCTATTCCTTCTCTTTATAGTAAATTTCAATCATTTTTGCATATGGTGTCATAAGCTCATTTCAATGTCTATATCTTTATGATAATACCAAAATTGTTCTTAATATTTTGTATACCAGACTTGAAATTGTATGATTTATATACAGAAATTAGAAAATTGTATTTTGGTTGATTTCTACTTTAGTACTCAAGTGTATTATTGCATAATACCCTAAGATATCACAGGGGAAATAGTTTAATCATATACATTGTTAAGTATTAACAATAATCAGTATAGAATAAAGTAGTTTATAGAAATTACTTGCATTTAACTACCTACTAGAATATTAAGTTTAGTGTACAGATGCACCTCTAGGTTTTATTAATGGAAGAGCATATAAAAGGTTTTCTTGTAAACACTGCAGGAAAAAAATAATCAAAAAATGAAATTAAGTTTTTTATTCCATTACTCATGAGATGGCAACAGAAGTATTGGAATTGTAATTTAGTCTCAGACACAACATAAATTAATTATTTCAAAACAACTATAACAGCAACAACAATAAAGAAAAAAGTACATTTTTATACTGCAATTACAAGACCAAGACTCCTGGTTATATTCTGAGCATAACAAAAACAGAACTAAAATAGATGAGCTTAAAGGTTTCTTATAAAAAACATATTCCTTAATTTTTTTTTGCATTCTTCTACATGTAGTCAGTTGGACCAGCACCATTTGTTGAATATGCCTTCTTTTTTTCCCAATGTTCATTTTAGCTTTCTTTATAAAAAAAAAATCAGTTGCTCATAGGAGTGTTGTTTTATTTTGGGGTCTCCAATTCAATTGATCAATGTATCCATTTCTGTACTAACACCATGTACTTTTTATCAATATCCTCTGAGCTTGATATCAGGGATGGGATTCCTCCCTAAGATTATTTTTGTTCAGTATTGTCTTGACTATCCTTGGTTTTTGTTTGTTTGTTTTGTTTTTGTTTTTTCCATATGAAGTTGAAGATTGCTTCCTCAGGGAATATGAAAATAGTTCTTTGGAAATTTCATCGGGATTACATTGAATCTGTAAACTGCTTTTGGTAGGATGGCCATTTTCTCTTTGTTAATTATCTATCCATGAGAATGGGAGATCTGTCCGTCTCATACTATCCTTGGATTCCCAGCTCCAAGGCCTAGAAAACATTGTCCACAAAATTGTAGAAAAAATCTTTTCTAACATAAAACAAAAGATGTCTATAAACATATAAGAAGCTTAAAGAACATCAGTTAGATTGGAACAGAAAATAAAATCCTCCTGTCTCATAATGAGTAAATCACATTTTTTTTTTTTTGTATAGAACAACAACAACAAAAAAGAATATTAAAAGGAGTAAAGGTACTAGGTAACATAAAAGGCAAACCTTTCAGAATTGCACCAAGCTTCTTAGCAGAGACTCTAAAAGCAAGAAGGGCCTGGACAGATATCTTGCAACTTCTAAAAGACCACAGATGCCAACCTAGACTACTATACGCAGCAAAGCTATCAATCACCATAGATAGACAAAATAAGATATTTCAAGGCAAATCCAAATTCAAACACTGTTTATCCATAAATCCAGCCCAAAGAGCAAGCTAGGAGAATTCCATTGCAAGCAGATTTACTACATCCAAGAAAACACAGAAAATAAGTAATTCCATACCAGCAAAATATAAGGGAAGTCCATGCATGTGCACACACACACACACACCACTAACATCAAAATAATAAAATAACAAAATCACTAGTCATTAATACCTCTCAATAGCAGTGAACTCAATTTCCCAATAAAAATACACAGGCTATTAGAATGGATGCAAAAACAGGATCCATCATTCTGTTGCATGCAAGAAACACACCTTAGAAATAAAGATAGACATTACCTTACCTCAAAGTAAAGGGCTGGAAAAAAAGTTTTCAAACAAATGGACGCAATAAGCAAGCTGGAGTAGCCATTCTAATATCTAACTAAATAGACTTTCAACAAAAATTAATCAAAAGAGAATGGGAAGGACACTTTGTACACATCAAAGGAGAAATCCACCAAAATAATATCCCAATTCTGAACATCTAGTCCTCAAATGCAAGGGTACCCACATTTGTAAAAGAAACATTGCTAAAGTTGACACTGGACATTAAACCCCACACATTAATAGTGGGAGGCTTCATCACCCAACAATCGCCAATAGAAAATCATCCAAACAAAAAATACACAGAGAAATAATGAAACTAATAGACATTACAAATCAAACTACCCTAACAGACATCTATAGAATATTTTACCTAAATTCAAAAGAATATATCTTCTTCTTAGCATCTCATGGACCCTTCTCCAAAACTGACCACATGGTTGTTCATAAAACAAGCCTTAATCAATAAAAGAAAATTGAAATGTCACCTTGTATCTTATCAAAACATCATGGATTAAAGCTAGACTTCAGTAATAAGAGAAATACTAGAAAGCCTACACACTCATCAAAATTGCACAACTCTCTATTCAGTGATCTTTGGGTCAGAGAAGAAATAAAAAGAGAAAATAAGGACTTTCCAGACTACAATGAAAATGTAGACACACATACACATATTTATGGGATACAATGAAAGCACTGCTAAAAGTAACTTTCATAGCACTAAGTACCTCCATAAAGAAATTAGAAAGTACTCATACCAGCAATTTAAAAGTACACTTGGAAGCTCAAGAAAAGAAGAAGAAGGAGGAAGAGGGGGAAGAAGAGGAGGAGGAAGAAGAGAGGGAGAAGGAGGAGAAGGAAAGAAGAAGAAGAAAAAGAAGAAGAAGAAAAAGAAGAAGAAGAAGAAGAAGAAGAAGAAGAAGAAGAAGAAGAAGAAGAAGAAGAAGAAGAAGAAGAAGAAGAAGAAAGTACACCAAAACAAGTAGAAGGCAGGAAATAATCAACATAAAAGCTGAAATCAATCAGTTAGAAACAAAGACAACAACACAAAGAATAAAGAAAACCAATAGGTGTTTGTTATTTTTTTGTTTGTTTTGGAAAAAATTAAAAAGAATGCCAAACTGACCAAAAGACAGAGAGATAGTACCTGAATAAACAAAATCAGAAATGAAAAGGGAAACAAAATAACAGACACTGAGGAAATTCAAAGAACCATTAGGTCTTACTCCAAAAGCCTGTGTTCCACAAAATTCGAAAAAAAAAAAAAATGGATGATTTTTCTAGACAGATACCACTTACCAAAGTTAAATCAAAATCAGGTAAACTATTTAAACTGCACTATAGTGGTTTTAGTGCAGAATTCTGCCAGACTTTTGAAGATGAGCAAATACTAATACTCCTCAAATTATTCCACAACATAAAAACAGCAAGAATACTGCCTACTTCATTCTATGATGCCACAGTTACTGTCATAACTAAACCACACAAAGTTCAACAAAGAAAGAGAACTTTAGACTGATTTCTCATATTTACATTGATGCAAAAAATATTCAATAAAATACTTACAAACTGAATCTAGGAACACATCAAAAAACATCATTCATCATTATGAAGTAAACTGTATCCCAGGGATGCAGGGATGGTTCAATATATGAAAATCCATCAACAAAATTGTCTTAGTCAGGGTTTTTATTCCTGGACAAAACATCATGACCAAGCAGCAAGTTGGGGAGGAAAGAGTTTATTCAACTTATACTTTCCACATTACTGTTGATCACCAAAGTATGTCAGGACTGGAACTCAAGCAGGTCAGGAAGCAGGAGAAGATGCAGAAGCCATGGAGGGGTGTTACTTACTGGCTTGCTTCCCCTGGGTTGCTCAGCTTGATCTCTTACAGAATCAAAAACTACTAACCCAGGGATGGCACCACCCACAATGGGCCTTCACCACTTGATCACTAATTGAGAAAATGCCCCACAGCTGGATCTCATGAAGGCACTTCCCCAACTGATGCACCTTTCTCTGTGATAATTCCAGCCTGTGTCAAGTTGACACACAAAACCAGCCAGTACAGTAATCTACCATATAAACAACCTGAAAGAAAAAAAAATTACATAATCTCATTAGATGTTAAAAACTTTTGACAAAATCGTAGGCCCTTCATGACAAAAGTGTTAGAGAGGTCAGGAATACAAGGCATATATCTAACATAATCAAAACAATACACAGCAAGCTGGCAGCTAATGTCAAAGTAAGTGGAGAGAAACTTAAAGAGAATTTCTTAAATGAGAAATTGTATTTGGAATTGACAAACCATAATCATGACATGATTTTAAAAGCACATAACTTTTCTGTTTTACATTTTATTTTAATCTTTTTATTAGCTTTTTCATTAAGTGTTATGCTTGGACCTAATGAATTTTAGATTCTCTTATTTAGATTCCCTTATTTTTCTGCTTCATTCCCTGTCCTTGTACTGTAAGGTACTACTTTTAACTCTTCTAGTTTCATGTCTTTTACATGTGTGACCAATTAAATTTAAATTAAATGACCTGCAAAAACATGAATGGCAACTTGAATATTGGCAAGATTTCATTGGTTACGCCATTAAAGGAAGAGGCATCCCTTCTGAATATACCTTTAACTATCCCTACTTACTAAAGAAATGGGGCCTGAAGAGCCTTTTGCCCTTCCTTACAGGACAAAATGTTGATAGGCATAATGATGTGCTGGTGTCATGAAGATAACCACAGATAAAGTGACTTCATGGATGTAATTGGTGTATCTTGTCCAGGAAACAGTCTTGTTCTCCCCAAACAGTGGCGCTTACATTCATTCTGATGCCTCTTTCTTGATAGACTCCAAGTTTGATAGAAGTGACACTGTTATAGGTGTTCAGTTTAGGGATGAATCCTCTGCAGTCACTTGTTCTTTGTACTTTGATGAGTTGTGAGTCTTTCCATTAAACATTATGCACTGCAAAAGAAAAGTGTTTTCTGATGAAGGCTGAGAGCTGCAATAATCTGCAAATTAAGCATAAGTATTTATAAATCAATTTGCTTCCATGTCTATTTAGAAATCAATAGTTGTAGGATTTCCTGCAGGGAACTTTGAAGGCTATTGTTTCTATGTGATGGGTATGTTATTGTCATATCTCCTTAGTAGAGAATATTGTATGCTGCTGGCCATCAGAGCAGTTAGAATAGGGTCCAGTATTTCCTAAGGCAATGACAACCACAGCTGCTGATAATGGTGGTTAAGGGGTCGCTATATCACAGTTTGTGGTGTTTACTGTAACACCTGCTTAACTGATGCATAACATTTGCAGTCAAAGTTTTGTTAATGCAAATTTGTCCACAGAAGGTTTCAACTGCTCAGAAACTGACCCATGAAGATTAAGAATTATATTTATCATGGGTATGTGCTGTGATTTATGTCAACAATCCCATCTCTCTTAAAGAACAAGCAGTAGGACTTCCAGTTTGAGGCTAGCCTTAGATACAAAATGAGAGCCAGTCTCAAAATGCTAAAAGGATAAAAATTAATGAACATAAAATAAAATTATGTTCTAAGGCACAAACATAGATTAAGTGTCATAATTCATATTGGAATCGTGCAATGGATCCATTTTTTCTAATGGTTACTTTATTGCAAATAAGTACATGTTTTCCTGTTTTCTCCATTACTATATAATCTTTTAGTTTGAAGAGAAGCACTATACAAATTAGATTAATACTGCACTAAAGGTTTATACTGAAGATTTACATATCTTAATGTGTTCTGTGAAATAACACACATATTGCTTTAAATCTGCAGTTCTGTTACTATATAAATCAGCTTATTTTATAGTCTGGCAATTAAACATAGGGTCCCACTAATGTTAGGTAAACATTCTGCTAATGATTTCTTTTTTTTAAACTTATTTTATTAGATATTTTCTTCATTTACATTTTGAATGATATCCCGAATGTCCCCTATATCCTCCCCTCACCCTGCTCCCCTGCCCTCCCACTCCCACCTCTTGGTCCTGGAGTTCCCCTGTATGGGGCATATAAAGTTTGCAAGACGAAGGGGCATCTCTTCCCAACGATGACTGACTAGCCCATCTTCTGCTGTATATGAAGCTAGAGGCAGGTCTACTACTGATTTCTATCTTCAGCCCATCTTGAGAGACCTTGTCCTCTGTCTTTTTTTCCTTGTGTGGATTCCATTCTAGGCCCTTCATATTTGACCTAGGGGCTTATGTATAAACAAAACATTTCAGTTAAGTTCCAGAGTTATATTTGGGGTCAATATAGAAACTAGCAAACAGCCTGTGACCATGAAAAGCATGTTGGAAGAATGTTAATGGATACTGCTGGAGATTGTAACACAGGATTAATACCAAATGTTAGTATGGTCCTAAGAACCCTCAATCAGTAGCAGACCAGCTACAATGAGACTTTATTTTTCCTACTGAGAAGAATGAAACTAAAGAAAAGCAAAATGAAATGATTGCCTTATCCAGCCTAGAATTTCTGGAATTGACCATGGATTACTTGAAGTTTATTCTGGTTATTAGCTATTTATACAACAAGAATTTTCTTGAGGTTACATGCAGGCCTTTTGCCAATGCAACTAAGTGAACTTTTCTTCACTCCTTCATTATCAAAAATGACTTGGTGAAGATGAAATGCACCTAAACATAGAATTAATTTAGAGAACAATATTATTACAAGTACATAACAAATAGATTCACTGTTATACTGCATTTACTATAAACTTCTGGCAACTAGTTTCCCATTATCTAGGAAGGAAAGTATAAGGAATATCAACAAACAAGAATAATCACACCATGTCCTCTGTGAAGTACAAGAATATTACATATTAATGTACTTAAGTACCTCAAAACTTTCAGTATGATACCACACAAATTTTAAAATCAAAATGTAAATGAACTTATATTAATAGTTACAATTTAAAATTATTAAAACCATTTTTTCTTTTGGTAATATTTTTGTGTTTTTTATTAAGTATATGTATTAAAATTTATTAAATTTAAAACTGAATATATCTTTTTCCCACTTTTTATTAGATATTTTCTTTATTTACATTTCAAATGCTATCCCAAAAGTTCCCTATACCCTCCCCCTGCCCGTGCTCCCCTACCCACCCACTCTCACTTCTTGGCCCTGGCATTCCCCTGTGCTGGATCATATAAAGTTTGCAAGACCACGGGGCCTCTCTTCCCAATGATGGCTGACTAGGCTATCTTCTGCTACATAGGCAGCTAGAGACATGAGCTCAGGGGGTACTGGTTAGTTCATATTGTTTGATGGGGTAAAGAACTCTGGGAGGGGGCCCAGAGGGGGAAATATTTGGAATATAAATAAATAAAATGATTAATACAAAATTAAAAGAGAAAAATGTGTCAATACCTCAAAATAGCCTAGTCACCCCTCCCCTCTGAACCAGAGAGGCTGATTACATTCCTCAGAAACACCACAGTGGAGATGGATCATTGACCTCCTGCAAATAAGGGAAGCCCTTGCTACCTCATTCCCTAAGGACCAACCAGTTTAAAAGTTATACTGTTCTGCTAGTCACATTGTGCCTAGTGGCTGTTGCTCTATTCTGTCCCTGGAAACTGTATAAAATCTTACTGAGCAGGCTGCCCAGGGTTGCCACCTCTCGTTTGGATGCAGGATAACCCCAGAGGTGCTGGAAAAATAAATTCCTCTTGCTTTTGCATCGATCCCCGACTTCAGTGGTTCACTCAGAGGGTTCCCCGGTAGCTAAGGCTCCTCAGAGTGTTGCAGTATCCATATCAAGTTGATTGCTATGACAAAGAACTAATCATTTGTCTGAAATAGAGACATACACCAAGTTTTTGAATGATTATTACAATAATGTACAGATGACTTACACAATTTTGAATTATCTGATTGATTCCTATGTCTGTTCTTCAGTGTGAATGAAATTTGTAAATGATGAATTAAAATAATAAATGTGCCTGAATATATATATATACATATATATATATATATGTATATATATACATACATATATATATATATACATATATATATATATACATATATATATATGTATATATATATATGTATGTATATATATACACATACACACATACATACATGTTTTGCCCTTTCAGGAAGTGTTTGCAAACTCCAAAAGACCCCCAAGGAGCTGATTTGGTGCAATTGCACTTGAGTCTTTATTCAAATTCAAACTTGGGCCATCATCACTGATGCAGCAGAACAGGAGGGTGAAACCCAAAGCCCACTCTAAAGCAAGCATTTATAGAGCCAAACAAACAAGGAAGGGGGTATCCAGCTTGACGCACATCTGATTGGGGAGTGGGGGCTATTATGGAATTTTCAGCCCTTGAAAATGATTGTCTACTCCTGAAACCAAACCATAACCTTTCATAAATATATATCTTTAGGTACAACTGTATCATCTGCTTTCCGCCTGATTGGTAGTTGTTAGGGAGTGACCTACACACTACACATGGGTGTAGGCTTGATAGTTAACTCAAGTACGTTAGAGCAGGTTCTATAACATATGTGAGAAATGTTAGCACTGAGATGAAAGGCAATATAGTCAGATGTGGAGGCCTATGTATAGTTTAGTTTTGTCAGTATGGAAAATCTCAATGAGTATATAGAAAAGACAAACAGAATATTTTGAACAAATTAAGAAAAATAAAATGTAAGGTATTATAGTGGAAAAAATTGAGTAATTTATTTTTGGAATTGAGAGAGCTTTGACATATTCTCTTTGACAAAGATGAAAGGTTTTTGGGATGGCTCTCAAATATTAATATACATTCAAATAACCATAAAGAGGTTTTGATAGTTTACAGCTTTGTTCCCTTTCCAGACATCACAAGTCACCCAGCCAAATGAAGTAATCTACATGTTAATAAAAGTACTCATTAGCATTTCTTACAAACATTATACAGATTATACTAAAATCAACAAAACAATAGCAGGAGAGAATTTTATTTAAATCAGAGCAAAGAAAAGATTAAAGAGAAGTATTTTTTATAAAATCACATATATTTTACCTACCTGCAAAGAATTTGTCTATATCACAATGGTTTCATGAACAAGGCTTTGCACACATACTGAATTCATGAGGCTATGTTTATTTTGTTTTTCTTTGCATGTGTCTGTGTGTGTGTATGTGTGTGTGTGTGGGGGGGGTGTATGCATGTGTTGGCAGAAGGAGAATGATATTGGGCACACACAAAATGTGAGATTTAAGTATATCTGTACCATATATTTTTAAAAGTTGTTATTATAAGGTAATTTAATCCAAATGTCACTTTTAACTTTAATTTTTATTTTTCAATAGAAAATGAGAATTAAGGAAGAATATTTCATGGAAATATAGAATTTTAAATATAACACTGCTTCTATTCCCTCATTTAAACCTATATTCTGGTTTGTTGCCTTTACTAATTTCACTGTCAAGATTTCCAGAATATTTATAATAAGAATAGATGGTCATGGTTTTATAAGAAGTTCACTCAGCACCACTTTAGTGAGTTTTAATTTGTTAGCTCTAAGAGCCAAGAAATTTTGTGGTTTAATTTCCATTATCAGAAATATTGAGCCGGGCAGTGGTAGCACATGCCTTTAATCCCAGCACTTGGGAGGCAAAGGCAGGTGGATTTCTGAGTTTGAGGCCAGCCTGGTCTACAGAGTGAGTTCCAGGACAGCCAGGGCTACACAGAGAAATGCTGTCTCTAAACAAAACAAAACAAAACAAAACAAAACAAAACAAAACAAAACAAAACAAAACAAAACAAAACAAAACAAAATACTACTGAGGCTTGGCTACAGAAGTATTACTAGCGAGTCCCGTGAATAAATTCCAGTAATCCCAGCATTTATACGACTAAGGCAGAGAAAAATACAAATATAAAACATGGGAATTATGTAGAGAGAAACAAATCAGAAAGAAGGAATCACTTAGTCCTTCATCCATTTTTAAGGTCTTAGAATGCCCTTACTTATTCATTTTAAAGTATAATATCAAAAAAATTTGTAACAACAGTAATGCACTTATACTACACTCATGGTGATAGAGACACATTTGTAGGAATTTCATATCTTTAAATCATTTGGTATTATGAAATATAACACTAATACCCCTGAATTGTAGATGACAGTTCAGATAAAAATAGTGACATCACTTGCATATATCCATAATCCTTGTTTTTTTTCATTCTTTTATACAGTATCATTTTTTCTGCACTTAATCATTTTCTTAGCTGCCAAGACAGAAATTCATAATTTCATGTGTGTCCTTTGAATTAGTGTTTTGTACAAGTTTTATGGTCTTACTAATTTAAGTACAAGTGAACTATTCAATTTTACCACTGATAAATCATGGTACAGAAATAGTCCTTGTACTACTAGAGTATAAAAGAAACACATTTTAGAGGAAATGGATATAAGTGTGTAAAACTATCTTGTCCGTGCGCCAGCAGTCTGCCTTATCACTGCCGAAAGAAATTCGCAGCAAGACTTAAGTTTCGATTTGTTCTTGTCTTTATTTGAGGTCTTGCCCTTACTTTGAGTGGAAGAAACTATTTCTGACTTTAGGGCTTCCCATGTCTTGCTTGGGCGTGACCTTGACTATCATGCCCCCCCCCCAAAAAAAAAATCTGGGTTGTGCTTATTTACAGCATTTAGACAACTACATTTAAATGCACAGATTTAAATGACACTGGGCTATAAGTGGGTGTAGTAGTTTGAATATCCTAGGACCACATATTCCTAGGAGGTGTGGATCTGTTGGAGGAAGTGTTTCACTGTGGGGATGGGCTTTGAGGTCCTATGCTCAGCATCTTCCCAGGGAGGAAGAGTCCCCTCCTAGCTAGAACAAGATGTCTGCTTGGACACTAACATGTTTTCCTCCATGATGCTAATGGTCTGAATTTCTAAAACTGTAAGCTAGCTCCTTTTAAATGTTGTCCTTTATAAAAGTCTCCTCATATCAATAAAATCCTAACCAAGATAGTGAGTAAATAGATTTTAAGTGTTTCACCAGAGGATGAACTAAAATTTATATAACATATTTTTGATATCAGGCACTATCACTAGGACATCTTTATTTATGCTTCCAGCATAAATTTCTGTAAGAAACTCTATAGTTTTGTTGATACAGAATATTTTACTTTATCTTATACAGAAGTATGTTTTACAGTTGTATAAAATTAATATTATAAATACAGTCTGAAAGACAGTAGGAAAAGATTCATTACTTTTTCTCATCTTTTCATGTATTTGTGCTTGAAACACATATATATGCTCACATGTGCCTCATTCTTATGCTTACAGATGCAGATTATACAGAAACACAATATATACATGTGTGTAGAGACCTGGAGTTGCTCTAACAAATCATACCTTATTCATCTTCCAACCTATTAGTTGAGTCAAGCTATCTTAAACTATTCTGGATAATACAGCTATTATCACTAGATTGCTTGCTTCTATTTCTTAATTTCAAGACAGAAATTCCATATGTGCCTCTGCCAGGCAGCTTTGCTGATTTCTGCTTCATCCAGGCAACTGCTCTTGTCTCAGAGTCTTCTCTGCAGCTTGTTTTTGTCTGAAAGCAACTCTCAGCAATTTTAATTCTTACTCTTGGCTTGGGAGGTTGGGGGGTGAGGGGTGGGGTTATGACCATGACATAATGAATCTGGTCAGTTTCAGGGACTTCCTGACTATTTTGAGTTGTTTATCTTCTGGTTTAAGCATATTCCTCATAGGATGTTATATTTCAATCTCAGGGGAAACTGCTTCACAGAAACTAATATGAAAAAAATACTTTAGACAAGCATTCTCTTTTGAACTCGGCTGTTTGTCCATAACTCCTAATCAAAGACACTTGGGGTTTTCATTCTGGACTCCAGTTTTGAAGCTGTGTACACAGTAAAACATAAAAAAAAAATGTTTTCCTGTTTATTCAGTTAAGCTCCTTGGCATTGGCCTAGGAGACAGTGGTAAAGACATCAGCATGAAGTTTATGCGGTTTTCTGTGCAATGAGAAAGCAAGGTCTTTATCTCTGATACTTCAATCTCTTGCTTTCTGTTATAATTCTTTACTAGCTTAGAAGTCTGAAAACTATACAGACTGTACATGACTACTTGAATTTATTTAATCTACCAAAGTAAGTATATAAGCCATGATTTGAGTTTAATTTTTATAATCTCTAAATAAAAAGATTGATACACAATGCAATGAAACACTATGCATTTATAAAAAATATTGTGGGTTTAAAAATGATACATAATAGTTTACATTATAATACATTCAATGGCATAATATCTTCAAAACTGTTGTATAAGAAATTCTGGAAAATCTAAATAAAAAATCCTTATGTTATGCCATTTAGTGACATACTTCTTCAAAAATTAAAATAAAATTAACTCACTAACTACGTATTTCTAAAACATTATTGTTATTAATTCTTTCCAAGTAATTGAGCCGGAGTTAAAACACAGTAATTATAATAACTGTATTGATTAAGGCATTTGCATGCTCACTGAACTCTGCCTTGATTTGAATCAATGAATGGCATGCTGATTTTGAAGTGAGTAAAATCATTAAGGAACTGGGGATGATTAAATTATACAGAAACAAATATTGAAAATAGTTATTGATTATTCATTATCACATATTTTTATCAATATTTTTTAATATCTATTTTTGTATTCACTTTTCATCCTGACCACAGTACCCCTTCGTCCCACATTGCTTACCCGTTCTAGCCTTACAAATCCCTCATCCCCAAATGTCCCTTCCCATTCTTCTCAGAGAAGAGCCTCTTCTTGCACACCACCCCACCCTGGGGCATATAATTCTAGCAAGTCTAGACATAGCCTCTCTCAATGAGGCCTACCCAAGCAGTTCAAATAGGAGGGAAGGTGACCCAATGACAGGGTCAGAGACCAAAATAGCCCCTACTCCACTTGTTAGGGGACATACATGATGACTAAGATGCACACTTGCTATAAATATGTAAGGATCTAGTTCCGGCTCCTGCACGCTCCCTGGTTGGTGTCCCAGGCTCAGAGAGCCCCTATAGTCCCAAGTTAGTTGACTCTATGGATCTTCTTGTGGTATCCTTGATGCACCCTCCCCCCCCCCCAACTTGCTTGATTCTATCTCCCATTCTTCCACAAGACTCTACAAGCTCTGCCTGATGTTTGGCTGTGGGTCTCTTCATCTGCCTCCATCCACCCAAGGATGAAGTCTCTTGGGAGACAGTTATTCTAGTTTCCTGTCTGCAGGTATAGCAGAGTATCATTCATAGTGTCAAAGGTTGGCTCTCTCACATGGGATAGGTATCAAATTGGGACAATCACTAGATGACTGTTCCCTCAGTCTTTGCTCCATCTTCATCCCTGAACATCTTGTAGGCAAGAACATTTTTGGGTTGGTGGTTTTGTGAGTGAATTGATGTCCCCTTTCCTCCTCTGCATGTTATGTCTGGATATAGGAGGTAGTCACTTCAGTCTCTATACCCCCCTCTAGTGGGAATATAAGCTAGTGTCATGCCCATAGGCTTCTCATATCCTCTCTAGTCTCAGGCAAGCTTGCCGCTAGTCAACAGAGATGCTTCCCATTTCCTACCTCTGCCAATTTCCATTCTCACTCCCAGCCCTCTCTTGCCCCTCTGTCCCCATACTTTATCATCCTCTCCATTCCCCTTCTCTCTTCTCTCCTACCCAGTTCCCTCTCTCCATATACCTCAGATCACTTGTTTATCCTTCTTAGTGAGATTCAAATATACTCCCTTGAGTCGTCCTTTTTACTCAGCTTCTTTGGTTCTGTGGACTGTAGCATGGTTGTCCTTCAGTGATCATATTAATGGATTCATGGATTCATTCTGATAATTTTTTTATTTCCTGTTTGACATTTCTATCAATGCAGAAATATTTGAGATTAGTTTCCTTTACAAACAGATTATTTTTCTTTTTCTGTTTTCTGTTCCAGTGTTTTCTTTGTAATCTGCAAATTATTTGAAAGATTACAGATACCTGAGTAAAGATATTACTTGCTAGTATTACCTCTCTCTCTCTCTCTCTCTTGATAAATCCTTATTAGCACACTGAGCTTTTCAGTTCGTTGATTTCAATAATTGTCACACCATTTTGCATTCTCTGGTGTACTTCTGGTTGAAAGTAGTTAGCAAGTAAATACCCGATTATGAAGTTACTATGCTCAATTTATGTTTTCCTTGTGTGCTTGAACCTCATTGAATTTATTTTATTTTTCTCTTATTCTTCTACCAACAAATTTGTTAGATGTTGCTAGTTCCCTTTTTTTAGGATGAGTTTTAAGAGGCACCGCATACTGCTTCTGCATTCAACATCAGTTCTGTTTTCATGGGTATTTGAAACTTCTTTCTTTCTTTTTTTTCTGTGACTCTCTTTCTTTCTTTCTTTCTTTCTTTCTTTCTTTCTTTCTTTCTTTCTTTCTTTCTCTCTCTCTCTCTCTCTCTCTCTCTCTCTCTCTCTC
>NC_034593.1:67814319-67815831 GCF_900095145.1 Mus pahari
CTATCTATTATCTATCTATCTATCTATCTATCTATCTATCTATCTATCTATCTATCTATCTATATCATTATGCTCAGAATAACTAAATTGGAACACCGTTTCCTTGTAGGCTCTGATCGGTGCTATGCTGATCATCCTTTGGTTGTTTAATGTTTTGATATTACTCTTACTTGATTAATTGTAGTCAGTGTAAAGTTGCACTAAAAATTCTCAGAAGTTTTGAAATGTATTACATATGTTCCTCTCTGCTTGCATTGCTTTGAACAGAATATTAGCCGCAATCCAACAGAATATATTATTTGTTTTTTTTTCCCCAACAGCTCTTCCTGAACATTAGTGCTTGGAGCTACTTTGGAATTGTGAAGGGGGACATAAAGATTTAATATCTAGAAAAGTAGTTACAGAATGTCTAATGGCTGGTAGACTGTGGCAACATAATGGAATTCAGAATGAAGACATGAATTGGTTCTGGAAATCAGAGTGTCTCTTCTCAGAACATAGCTGTCAAGAAAGGCTGAGCAACAAAACCACAGCGCAGGGGAACTACTTAGATTAGAAAAGTCCTAAGAATATTATAGTTTGAAAGATTAGTGATGTGATACTAGAAAGAAGATAAAGATGTCAATGTAAAATAGCAATAGGCAAACTTAAGTTAGGCTAAAATTTATTGAGATTCTGTGGAGGAGAAAGTACATTAAGAATTGTAGACCAAATTGGCTCATCTGGGACCAAGTTTAGATACTTACACCAAGCTACACAGCATCATATTTCAACATTTTTATTTGTAAAAGGAGGCCTCTTAAATGTGTTATTTCAAGGATGAATTTTTATATTTTTAAATAAAATACATCATACCACTTGAAATACCAATTTAGAGGATGCTTATTATATTCAAAGTAGAAATGGGATGTTAGAATTTGAATTACTAGGAAAAAATCTGTTCTGTAATAAATGCTTAGTATAGTTATGCATTCAAAGAGTCTATAGATATGACTTTGTTTGGACTTGGGAAAATACAGAAAGAAAAGATGGACAGACTGTTACCAGGGGTCATGTATATTCTAATTTAGAATGGAGATTGTCTTTTAGCTAAATGAAATTTCTTGTTATAGATTAACTCAGTTAACTACATAAAAATGGATAAGTAGTCAAAAGTTTAATGACTAAGACCACACTTCTAAAGCCTCAAACATCTGGAAAGATATTCAGGAACCAAGAGCAGAGGTTGGGGGCTCAGGATATACAGGCAGATACATACATGAGCAAATATTTGTCTACATCAAAAATTAAAGGTGTTTGTATAGATACTTGGAAGCATAAGTCCAGAAAAGAATTTTAGAAATCACTTTCAAAATTTATGTAGAGCTTAATATGTATGTATATAGCATGACCATAAACACCAGATATATCTTCTCTTTATCATTTTAAATAAATCTTACCAATAGAAGAGCAAGTTTGCTGGGCAGTGGTGGGTCACGCCTTTAATCCCAGCACTCAGGAGGCAGAGGCAGG
>NC_034593.1:67815901-67822561 GCF_900095145.1 Mus pahari
AGTGAGTTCCAGGACAGCCAGGGCTACACAGAGAAACCCTATCTTGAAAAACCAAAAATAAAATAAAATAAAATAAAGTAAAAAAAGAAGAACAAGTTTGTTCTGATCTGGTCTCTGTGACTTGCCTTCTTTGTAATGTGATACATTTATATGTTTATCCCAGATAAATGTTGTCTTAGTCAGGGTTTCTATTTCTGCACAAAACATCATGACCACGAAGCAAGTTGGGGAGGAAAGGGATTATTCAGTTTACACTTCCACATTGCTTTTCAACACCAAAGGAAGTCAGGACTGGAACTCAAGCAGATCAGGAAATAGGAGCTGATGCAGAGACTGTGGAAGAATATCATTGGCTTGCATTCACTGGCTTGTTCAGCTTGCTTTCTTATAGAACCCAAGACTACCAGCCCAGGGATGGCACCACCCACTATGGGACCTGCCACCCTTGATCACTAATTGAGGAAATGCCTTACAGCTGGGTCTCATGGAGGAATTAACTCAAGGAAGACTCCCATCTCTGTGATAACTCACTTTGTGTCAAGTTGACACACAAAATCAGCCAGTATACATGCCTATATTGTCCACACCAGATGTAAGATATTTTTGAACAGCAGTAATTGTTTTCTGCCTTTACTCTGCAAGTGGTTTAGCTTTAATGTTTCTCACTATATTTTAAAAAACTTTCTCTCCTATTATAATAGTAAAACCAACTAACTTAGCACTATTCCCTTAAGACAGTCTTTATCTTTTTAAATCATTCTCCCATGAATTTCTGTGCATTCAATTACTTCAGGAAGCTGCAGAAAAATGTATGAATAATATTATATGATAATGAAATAGTTGTACTTCATCTTGTACTTTTGGAAATATTCAGTTTGGTTGCTAGTGTGTAATGTGTTTATCCTGGTCTTAACAATTCTCTCTCTGTGTTTTTTTTCTCCTGACTCATCCCTCATTCTCTTCCCTCTTTCCTCCTTCAATTTGTTCCTCCCTCCATTTTTACCCAATTTCTTATTTCTCCCTATATTATTATTATTATTATTATTATTATTATTATTATTATTATTAATTTTCGAGACAGGGTTTCTCTTTATAGCCCTGGCTGGCCTGGAGCTCACTTTGTAGACTAGGCTGGCCTTGAACTCAGAAATCCTCCTAGCCTCTGCCTATGGAGTGCTGGGATTAAAGGCGTGTGCCACCATGCCTGGCTTGCTCCATATATTATTATTAACTATTATTATTGTTATTGTTAGTATTATGTGATATTGTTGTATAATTCATTGTGAGAAGGCACATATGAACTCAGGGCTCTCCTTACCTATATTCAGTTTTGTGGATGGAATTTACATTACTAGACCAGCGGGCAAGATTCTTTACAAGCTGACCTAGCTTGCCTACACGGACTATATCTGTTTAAAACATTGTTTGTCACTGTCAGTCCCAGGTTCAGTACTTCTATAGTGATTTTTTTTACATTTCAATCAATATGTAGTTGATTAAAGCTATTTTTAGTAAAAATGCATATAAAACAAACAGAGATTAAAAATTTCAATATACCACCCATACTTTTGGACAATGCTATAATGATTTTGGTATGTCACTGGGATCTATAACATTTTAAAGTCATAATGATCTTTTTTTTAAAAAATCACAATTTGAAGGGAAAGTATCCTTTGAACATAGGTGGTGACACATTTATAAAAATGTGTAAAGGTATATATACTCGGGATACATTCATAGATACTGTGTACAAATTAAAACTTGATTACATATTTGAAAATTGAAGATGAACATGGAGTTACCAAAGGTAAAATTAAAATAAAGAATGAATAAGTAACCAATTTTTAGAAAGTCTTTAGTTAATTTTTGCCTCTTTAAAAAAAAAATTAGCTATTGAGACTTGTTGTAGAGTCAGGATTTATTATTAACCCTTCTCAGAGTTCTGAGAATCCAAGCATGTGATAGTGACTTCAACTTCACTCTGTTGAGGACCTCTTTGTAGGATTATAATGGTGAAAGTCAGAAGAGAAAGCTAACAGACAGGTTTCTACTCCCCCCCCCCCCCGGAAACCCCGTATCCATCCCCCTCTGAGGTTTCTACTTCTATCAGCAACTTAATTTTCAGAAAACTCAGGAGTCCTGAGAGGTATCTCACCACACCCAAGAGCAACACCTCCCATGATATTAACATCATTCATAAGTTCCACCCACCTCATTGAGTCTATATGACATTCCCAACTCTCACCGTGTACCAGAATTGGAACACATGAGCCTTTGGGGAATAACACAGCAGTGGGCAAAACTTCATTATCTGTGTCTCAACTACCTTCTTTGTTCATTCTTTAGTTAATACTTTAGAAGGAAGGCAGTGTGTGGGGAACATAGAGATCAAACTTTGGATTCTATCCAATCCACTTCCAGTTTTAAAGTATCAATTAGGAGCCAAGCATAACTAGGGAACATATTGTCATCTTAATATCTGTCACTTCCTATATAGTGGGTGGATTTTAATAAACTATGTTCTCTAGATTTGAAATGTATATTTGGAAAATGCTGACAACATTGTCTAGCACATAACAACCAAAGAATTAAGGTCCAATGTAGGAAGTTTTTATTTTTATACTGTTCATTGATAACCTATCCTTTTAAAAGTTTTTGTTGAAAAAATATTTTTTCATAAATAAATTCTGATCATCATTTTTGTTTCTTACTTCCAATAAAATACCTATCTCCTACCTCATCCAACTCCGTGCCTTCACTTCTCATTAGAAAAGAAATAATAAAACACTAAAACAAATAAGAAAGAAACAGAAAAAAATCCAGAAAAACAAGACAAACAAGAAACACACACACACACAGACATTAAAAAAAAAGAAAGTAATAAAATCATTAAATACATGCAAAGGAAAATATTAAAAGACCCAAATAAATAAATATGAAATAAAAACAGGACATTGTCTTTTGGAGAACAAGGAAGACTAAAATGCTATTCAAAAGCTGGTCAACTGGGGCACTTATGAGATGCATCTGGTTTGATAATGCAGCCAAAGGACAGGAAAGCATAGTAGTTAGCATCAGCTTTTAGCAAGTTGAGAATGCAGCAGCTTACAGTCCTCGGGTGTTTCCTGGATGGAGTCTGTCAGGCAGGGGAAAATCTGCTGAGACAAAGTTCTCTTCTAGGGATAGAAGTTAAAATTGTCTAGTAATTGGGGAAGGTAAGAAATCCCATGAATAAGGGCAAAATCCCATTTTCAAGAACAGGCGGGTTTACTTATGTGGGGTACATTTGATCTGTGGCAAGATCTTATGACTTTATAATCTCCTGAGGCTTATGTGAACATTAGTTAACAAAAGGATGTAAACTGGTATTTACCATTACATTGAAATCCAGGTGTCCTCCATTTGTTCACAGTTTAGACTAGGTCCTGGTAGAGAGTGAGGCATTGGGCAGTTAGACAAAGTAGCTAGTGTACTGCAATTCTGCTAGTGTTTTTCATCATTGTGCCCTTTTCTTCTTAGAGATTATGGGAGGCATTGTTAGGATTATGGAGTCTCTGTCTGTCATAGTAATTTTAAATGTATTAAATACCATATTCCACAGTTCTCTGATGGCTTTGAGGGCTAGTATGTACCTCAAAAGTTTTACCTTGAGTTAAACAAGTTTGTCTTTTCTTAGTTATCTGTCTCAAACTATACCTTGCACACATAAAAGAAGAGACCAAATAAATCTTTAACCTTGTAATTAACTACATCAGTACTTAGCATGACTTTAATGTAATTCTGAATATATTAAAGGATATACTTATTTATAGGATTACTGACTAATAACTTGTATTTCTTCATTATAGTAATTTATGAGCCTATTTTTCTTGAACCTTACAAATAATAATTCTGAAACGAAGTTTTTGAATATTAAATAAAGGTTTTTAAATCATGAGCATAGCCCATAAAGAGACCAGGAACTTTTTTTTTAATCTTTTTATAGTATATAATCATAGAACATAATCTTTTATGTTCATAATTTCTTGTTTGATTAAGTTTAAGCTGTAAGCCAACCAGTATCAGGACAAAATAGAGATTAACAAGTTGGAGAAAAAAAGGCAAGGTCCTTACATGTGATCTTCACCTTGGGTTGGAAGGGGGAAGAGGGTGCTTTTCAGCCTGGTCAGAGGTCAGGGAAACTGAAAGGGAGAGGTGGAGTCCAAGAGCCAGTGATTCTTAATCTGTCTAGTGTTTTACCCCTTCAATCTATGATTGATCGAAAACATCAGGAATTTATATCTAATTGACATTACATTGCATTAATTAATAGCTGTATTTATTAAACAAAACTTCTGTTATATTTATAACCTTCTGTTATATTTATTATTTCTATCATCAGATCTGTAACCATCACAATAGGGATTGCCTCAAGCCTTCTTATCATAATTGTCTCCCCCCATTGGTTTATAACCTAATTGCTGTTGTCCAATAAAACTCCATTGTAACTGTCATAAACTAACAAAGACCTTTTAATCATTTAATAAATATTAAAATGTCCCATATTTTTATATATATTTAATCACATTTATTAGAAGACCAAAACCAATTTATTAGTTTAAACAATTCAGTATCTATAAAATCAATACCAAGTACATTACCATAATGTTTGGCTGCCAGCATGAAGAGCTCCCACACATGACCACATGGAGATGCAGCTTCAAGACCTCAACAAAGACACATTTTTAATTGTTATCTTTTATACCTCTGATTTCTAGGACAGAAATTGCATGAAAATATTATCCCAATTCAAAGATATCTTTCTAGACCTTGGTTGGCTTATGCTGTGTTTTGCCAAGAATACCAAGAATGGCTTTAACCTTTAACTGAGTAGTTTTAAACTAACTTTTTGTTACTGATACACATTATTAACCAGAGATCATAAATTATAAATTAATATTTTATAACCAAAAGGGGAAAAACATAGTAACCTTATATATTTAAGACTGGTCAGTGGCCACATACATTTATACATTTAAACTGAGAGACAAAAGTGTTTTCTTTCATTCTTTCTTTTTTTTTTTTTTTAGCTGCAATTTCAAGGGAGGTGCTCCTTCTTAACTGTTGAATCCAGTTCTCCCAGGCACAGATGTTTCGTAGGTATCAGCTCTCTTAACAGAGAGGCGAAGAAGCTGCTGGCCTTTTCCAGAGCAGCTTGGACAGTGCAAGCTGTCTTCCTGCCAACTTGATCCAGGCAGGAGGCAGGGCTTCAAGGGCAGCACCTGTTTATCAGTTTTTACTCTACCAGTTCAGCCACTTCTTTTCTAAATATGCTTGAAATGAGGTTACACTAAGACAAAGGGTAATAGAAGCCCTAGAACTAAAGGAAGCAAAGTCACCCAAGAGGAGTTGAAGGCAGGAAATAATCAAACTTAGGGCTGAAATCAACCAAGTGGAAACAAAAAGAACTATTCAAAGAATCACCCAAACCAGAAGCTGCTTCTTTGAGAAAATCAACAAGATAGATAAACCCTTAGTCAGACTTGCTAGAGGGCACAGGGACAACATCCTAATTAACAAAATCAGAAATGAAAAGAGAGACATAACAACAGATCCTGAGGAAATTCAAATCATCATCAGATCCTACTAAAAAAGGCTATACTCAACAAAACTGGAAAACCTGGATGAAATAGACAAATTCCTAGACAGATACCAGGTACCAAAGTTAAGTCAGGATCAGATTAATGACCTAAACAGTCCCATTTCCTCTAAATAAATAGAAGCAGTCATCAATAGTCTCCCAACCAAAAAAAGCCCAGGACCATATGGGTTTAGTGCAGAGTTCTATCAGACTTTCAAAGAAGACCTAATTCCAACTCTCCTCAAAGTATTCCACACAATAGAAACAGAAGGTACTCTACCCAATTTATTCTATGAAGCCACAATTACTCTGATACCGAAACCACACAAAGATCCAACAAAGAAAGAGTACTTCAGACCAATTTCCCTTATGAATATCAATGTAAAAATACTCAATAAAATCCTCGCAAACCGAATCCAAGAACACATCAGAATGATCATCCATCATGAACAAGTAGGCTTTATCCCAGGGATGCAGTTGTGGTTTAATATAAGGAAATCCATTAATGTAATCCACTACAAAAACAAACTCAAAGACAAAAAACACATGATCATCTCCTCAGATGTTGAGAAAGCATTTGACAAAATCCAATGCCCCTTCATGATAAAAGTCTTGGAAAGATTGGGAATTCAAGGCCCCTACCTAAAAATAATAAAAGCAATCTACAGCAAAAGAGTAGTCAACATCAAAGCAAATGGAGAGAAACTCGAAGAAATCACACTAAAATCAGGGACTAGACAAGGCTGCCCATTTTCTCCCTACCTATTCAATATAGTACTTGAAGTCCTAGCCAGACCAATCCAACAACTAAAGGAGATCAAGGGGATACAAATCGGTAGGGAAGAAGTCAAAATATCATTATTTGCAGATGATATGATGGTATACATAAGTGCACCATAAAAAGTCCATCAGAGAACTCCTAAACCTGATAAACAGCTTCAATGCAAGAGCTGGATATAAAATTAACTCAAACAAATCAGTGGCCTTCCTCTATCTACACCAAGGACAGACGGGATGAGAAAGAAATTAGGGAAACAACA
>NC_034593.1:67825660-67884217 GCF_900095145.1 Mus pahari
AATCCACCTGCCTCTGCCTCCCGGGTGCTGGGATTAAAGGCGTGCGCCACCACACATGGCTGTCTACTGGATCTTTAACCTTCTGATTCTAGTCTATCCCATCTCTCCATAATTATATAATCAATTTCCTCTTTCTTGGAAGATCATACCCTTCACACTAGTAATTTATACCAAATTCTTTGGTGAGATGGATTATGGCCTGCTTATCAAATGTTTAAAAACAAATGTCCACATATAAGAGTACACTTACTACACTTGTGTTTTTGGGTCTGGGTTAACCATTCAGAATGGTTTGCTTTTCTGTATTCATTCACTTTTTTATAGACATAGAGGTTGTTTTCAATTTTTAGCTGTCATGAGTAGAGTATCAAGGATCGTGGATGAAAGAATATCTCTTTAGATGTATGTAAAGTACTTTAGAGGTATATGCTGGACCTTGCAGTAGCATTATTGACTGCTTCCTGAAGAAAGAGCAGTGCAGAAGTTTTACCCAATTTATGAGCAGTCAGATTAAAAACAGCAACAACAACAACAAAAAACCCCAAAAAAACAAAAACAAAAACCCCAAAACAATGAATCTTAGCATTTTGACTGGTGTAAGATGAAGTATCAAAGTAGTTTTATTTGCATCTTGGTGATTATTAAGATATATATTTTTTTAATGTTTCCCAGACATGTATGTTTTATTTTAATGAACTTTATGCTTACTTCTATAACCAACATTTCTCAGGTTATTTGATTTCTTAAATGTCCATCTTTTTAGTTATATATATTTTAGATATTCACCCTCAATGAGATGTGTAATTGGTAGATAGTTTTTTGTGTATCATTCCACTTTATATTAATAATGGCATCCTTTGCCATGCAGAAGAATTTCAGTTTTGTGGGGTCCAATTTATTTTTTATTGATTTGTTTTTTAAGTCTTTAATAAAATATTTACTTGAGTTTTATTTTATGGTAAATTTTCTGGGCTATCTACAATATTAGCACTGTGTAAAGGATTTAACAAAACAAATTGAAATTCAATTCATTTCTAGAACCTTATAGGGTGGAATATTAAGGTACAGCAAGACACAAAAATAGCCCAATGCTGTTCATCATTGGCCATAGGTAGAAGTGTACTGAAAGTCACTGGACTTTGGCTGAATCATGGGGACTGAGCATGAATTCCCACTTAGAGTACACGCAGATATAGGTTTCATCTCCCCATGAAAATTGTCTTATTAAACGGTTGCTGAAACCATTAAGTGTTCTTGTAAACTTGTATACAAGAAAACTACGGGGAGAAGACTTTGAGTCAATGAAACTAGGGAAGATTGTTCTCACTGCTCCTGGCTCACTGCTATTTGCCACCCTTTAACTTTAAAGGGATCAACACAGACAGGATGTAGAGGCTCCTGGAGACTGAGAGAGGAGTCTGTTCTCTTCCTGCAGTTCAAGGAGGAGTAAAGAGAAGTCTAAAAAGCTCAAATGAGATCCAATTTGTTAATTTTTGTCCTTAGAATCTATGCTACCAGTGTTCTATTCAGAAAGCCTCTGGCAATGGTGTCAAGGCTAATCTTACACAGTTTCTCTTTTATTAGATTCTGTATTGATGCCATTGATCCACTTGGAGTTGTGTTTTGTGCAATGTGATACATATGGATCTAGTTGCACTCTTTAACACATATCCATCAACTTTGACATGCCCCATTCATTGAAGATGCCTTCTTTTATCCAGTGCGTAATTCTGACTATTTTGTGAAAACCCAAGTGTCCATTGGTATGGGGCTGACCCTTTCTCCAGGATAGCTTTTAAATTAGTTTTTCAGACTACTGATATCTCAAACTAGTGTCTGTGTTTAAGAAAATTCAATGGTTAAAAAGATCCTTTGATTTGTTTTCTTCAAAAGGACTATGGGCTAGAACCGTTATACAGAGAGACCCCTGTGATCTGTTTAATTGAAGCACAGTCATGAAAACACATTATTGTCATGACTGTAGACTGATGCCCCAGAGATCCTCCTCCAATCTGTGAAGATGGTGAGGCTAACAAGGAGTACAGTGCAGGCTGTTGACTCAAAGGTTTTCATTGAAATGTGAAGGCGAGAGAAGTAAGTGAAGTCAAATATGCCAACAAGCAGGCATTTTCCCCAAGATCAGCAGTTATGTTTTAGTAAAGAGTCGGCAGATTATAAGAGCAGGCTTTCCAAAGAAATAAAAACCAGATTTGACAATTGTTTTCTGCCACATACATTGATTTATTGAGAGGAGACTTTCTGGTTTATACCCTGCATTTCTAAGGTTAAGGATTAAGTTGTGATAAACAGATGTGAGTCTTTAATACATTTGCCCAGAAATGGCTATGCATTTGTTCTCCCAAATATCAAGTAGTAGGGATATTTATTCAAATGCCCAGTGCCCAGTATATTATGGCCTTTAAAGTTAAATTCTGTCTGAGTGTTTGACTGTGTTAATGTTCATGGTTAGCATAAGCAAGGATATGATTTAATCTCTATTGTCCCTCAAACAAACTGAAATAAAATAAAATATCCTATTGTGGAATGTGGCTATAATTACTTTCATTGAGAACACACTGATTTAATAACTTTATTATATTTCTAGATGATATAAAATAGTGGATAATTATAAGTCCAAAGACGTAATTAGCAATTTATTTATAATTATAAGACAAATTCTTATTAGAGATATATTCATCTAAAATCAGAGAAAAATGATACTAGAAAACTATTAATTTATATATTTCAAATTAACATGGAATATTTATATTTATCACTGAAAGCTTTATTCATCTAAAATTCAAAATATAAATTAAATTATATTAACAATCTTTTAATTTATATGTTTCAAATTAACAAGGAATACTTATCAGTGAAAGTTCACTTTTATTAAATAAATGGTAAGATAAGTTCAGCATCTGTTGAGTTTACATTGACAGTTTAGATTCTTTAAAAATCTTTAATATACTTATTTTGCTCCTGAACATAAGTGACTTCTCAATTAACCAACTCTGTGATTTATTTCGATTTTGTAGGACTTTGGCGATGATGGGTCCTTGTATATCACCAAGGTTACCACAGTTCACATGGGAAATTATACATGCTATGCAGATGGCTATGAAAATGTCCGTCAGACACACATCTTCCAAGTGAATGGTAAGACACATGGTTTTACTGTCACCAGTTTTGCCAAGCTAACGATATCACAGTGGATTGGACAGTACCTTAATTTTAGCAAGGTACAAATTTTTGATTTTGTACATACTGTTAGTATACTATCATTTACTTTTAAGACCCCAACTGATTGACACTATAAATTGACAACAATTTAGTCATCATAAACTATTCCAAAGTAACATCTTAAAGCATAGGAGGGAAAATTATCAGTTTTAGTTGAAAGTATCAATCATCAGGCAAACATAAGTTTTAGGAACCCATAACATTAGTAATTTAGAAATTTAAATCATAACAGCTGTTTTATTAATACTACTAACATTAAAGAAATCTTCTATGTTTTGTTTTTGTTTTTTTTGAGACAGGGTTTTTCTGTATAGCCCTGGCTGTCTTGAAACTTACTTTGTAGACCAGGCTGGCCTTGAACTCAGAAATCCACCTGCCTTTGCCTCCCACGTGCTGGGATTAAAGGTGTGTGCCACCACCGCCTGGCAGAAATCTACTTATTTTTGAGCCGTTGTGTCTGTTGTAACTCCAATACCTGTGTTGTAGAGGAAAAAAGATTGGGAGTTGATGTCCATCCTTAACTACAAAATGAGCCTAGCCTAGGAAACATGGAGCATTATCTTAGAGGTTTTTTGTTGTTGTTGTTGTTGTTTTGTTTTCTTTTTTACCACAGTATTATTTATGTGTATTATTATTTATGGCATAGTTTTAGTGGTTTGGAATGTTAATCAAAATACAAATATAAAAATTTTATTTAGCACAGATTTAACTTGAGTTGACATAAGATGCTGTGTATCTTGTGTTATTAGTACTAAGTTCCATACTTTAGCATATGTAGTATTTATCTACTCTGTGACCAAGCAGAGACTGCTTTGAGCAGGTAGACAGTGTGACTGACATGCAAGCCTGCATTTATAACAGAAACATGAGGCTATGAGTATGGAAGACTACCCTAGGGTCTTGTGGATTTACATCCACACTGGGGTTTCCTATCCACGTGTCCTGGAAAACTATGAAAGTGTTTGGTGTAGAGAATAGCGTATTTTAAGTTTTTATTGGCTATTTTCTTTATTTACATTTCAAATGTTATCCCCTTTGCAGGTCTCCCCTTTGCCCCCTCCCTATACCCTCCCCCCCTCTTCCCTCCCCCTGCCTTTATGAGGATACTTCACCACTCACCCACTCTCTCCTGTCTTCCCACCTTGGCATTTCCCTACACTGGGGCATCGAATCCCCACAGGACCAAGGGCCACTCCTCCCACTGATGTCCAGCAAAGCCAATGTAGTCACTTGGAAATAAGTACTTGTGCCCTAACATGTAGTGTCAGCTGTTCAGTGTCATTAAAAACGGGTCATGTTTGGAACGTGCTTAATTTTCCACTATCACTGACAAATCACATCTAAGTAAAAGAGGGACTGAAAACACAAGTCTTAGAGATGTGAGGGGAAGGGTAGGTAAATAGTGCTATGGAAAAAAAAAGAGAAAACAAAGAGACTGCATAATTATTGATGCAAAAGCTAAATGTGTGATGTCAGGCCTCGCTGTGTATTTAGGTACTTAATTTAACATTTGAATCAAATCAAGCACAAGCTTGATTAAATAACTTAAGAATGGGTATAGATAGTATGAGGAGTCAGACTTGAGCCTTGGATCTGAAATGTCAAGGAAGAGAATGAAGCCATCGAAACAGTGAGTGTAAGGAAACACATGTCCAGGAATGTGATCAAGAAAATGCTCTAAAATCCTGGCAAGTGGGGCTAGGTGTTTAGCTCTGTTGCTAAAGTGCTTATGCAGCAAGCTTGAAGCCTGGTGCTCAGTCCCAATGCACAATACCAGAACTCACAGATGAAGGCAGGAGAGTCTGAAATTCAACTCTTCCTCAGCTATATGGGAATTTGAAGCTAGCTAGCGTAGGACTCACTTGTAAAAAGACATTAATAACAACAGTGCTGGAAAACATGGGTAGTCTGATGGTCTTGGACACTCAATAGTATTAGGTACAGCCTGTGGCTTCTGGGGAAAACCCAGCAGGAGACTCACACTGGCTCTAGTTTGAAGTCAGTCTCCAAGGGAATCTGTGAAGAGGATAAAGCAGTGGCATACACTGAGTTTCAGGTGCTTTGAACAGGACCAACCCCTGAGCCATTTTTCCAGTTGGCTCCATGCTGTGGGTGCTTACAGTCTCTCTATATTAGGCCTGGTGTAACTGACATAGCAAGGCCTGTCCACATTTCCCTTTTACCAGTAATTGACTTCAAGCTAACGGACCAGTCTAGCTCTGGGAAATTCCTTACTGTTGGTGGAATTAAAGCATAAATATGTTCTACTTCACTCTATTGCAAGCAGTTAATTTTTGTCTCCTAACACCACTTCCTGTCAATCTCAGCCCTCCTTCTTTCACTCTAGCCACTTGCTCCTTCCTTAACAAGCCTAGTTCATATTCCATCTTCATCAGAACTTTATTTTAAGATATGAAAAAATAGAAATCCCCAGTCTTCATCAGTTATTTGGAATGCGTGGTTTTCCCAGACAAGCTGGAGACTGTGCTGCAGGGAGCTTGTGACACGTGGGAGTTCAGGTCATGAGAGCCACGGTGCATGGCTGCCATTCAGGGGTTCCTCCTCCTTGTTCCCCTCTGACACAGGTTTATTCAGAAAGTCATCTACTGTCAGAAAGTCATTGAGCGGCAGGTGAAAAATTCAAGAACCTGAGCCAAACTTTGGGTTTCTATCTTGTAGGACTCAAGCCCAGGCACCATGCTTGTTCCCTGTTTTATCCTCTCTTGTGAATGAAGTGTTTGTTCTTTGATGTAGGGCTTTTTTTTTTCTGAAAGTAGAATATGATTGAAAGAGTTAAAAAAAGGAGACCTCTGACATGAAGCCCCATCCCCCATCCACGTTAACCTTATGAAGTAATTGCAAGAAATTCAAAACAAACAGTTATCATTTCTGTGGCATTCTGCTTCCCCATTCCTAAGTATATAAACCCTCAAATCAGTATCAAACTGGATGCAATACCAGCCTTCTATTTATGTGATTATATTTAAATCACTTTGAGTTCCTGATACCAGCTTTTCTGAGTAGATTGTGGTTGATATAATCAAAACCTTATGCTGAAACAAAAAGCAGGAAGGCAAAGTACAACATAAGTGCTAGATCTGAGTACTTAAGCTTCGATTTGAACCATTTTTAAAACACTTTTTATATGAGTATGTGTGTTAAACCACCAATGTACTTTGTGTATGTTTGTATGTTATGTGTGTGAGTGAGTAACGGTACTTGATATATGAAGTAGGGAAAGGCTTAGCAATTTTAGAACCTTGCCTCAGGCATGCACACCCACAAATACATTCAAACACAGAAACAAAATAAACTCTTTCTTCCATAAGTTCATTCTCTTCATGGTATTTTATCACACTTTTAAAAGATTGCTTAATTAAGTGAACTACTTCTCTATTACTCCTACGTATGTATGTATGTATGTATGTATGTATGTATGTATGTTTGTATGTATGTTTGTATGTATGTATATGTAATATATATATGTATATGCTTATTTATTTTACTAGGCATTTCATCTTAACTGATCCAGGTGGCCAACTATTTACTTATTTTGAGCTTTAAACTATTTATTGCTTTTACATTTAAATGTAAAATTCATAAAATATATTCTGACCATGACTTAGTCTCATTAGATCCTTGAGATCTCCATTCATCCAATCCATATATTATTTCTCTCTGTGTGTTTAGAAAACAAACAGGAAAACAAACAAACACAGGACTTAAAAAACAACATTAAGCATGACAAGAAACACACATACACAAGAACATACTCATGAACATCCTCAAACATACCAACAGTGAGCACACAGAGAACACACAGCACACATGTATACACATGTGTGTGTACATACACAGGTGTACACAGGAACAACCAAACCAAACTAATATAGCAATGCAAAATCAGAGACTATAATACAAAATCAAAATTGTAGTAAGATAAGGGATGATGAAATCAAGCAATATGAGAATCTACAAAAGCACCACTGAATTTGTTTCCTGCTGGTCATCTGCTAGTGGACATAGTGCCTGCCTTCTAGTGTGTTTTATATACCTTATGAAATTCCACTAGAGAATAGGTATTATTTTTTCCTTTGCAAGTAGTTGTCAATTAGTGGTAGTCTTTTGGTTAGATATGAAAGAATGTTTCCAATTCTTCTGCTCAGTGCAAGGACACCTTCTGGCTTGAACCTGTGCAGGTCCAGATCATGCTGCTACCGTCCCTAGGAGTTCATTTCTATATCACTCACACAATATCTGTAAAAGCCAATTTTGTTGGTATCATCCATCACTCTAGCTCTTACAATATTTCAGACTTTTCTTTCCCATTGTCCTCTGAGAACCAAAGGCCAGGCTGTAATGATATCACCCATAGAACTGAATGATCCAACGTTTCTTACTTTCTGGTATAGTGCACTTGTGGGTCTCTGTATTTGTTGCCATCAGAAAAGCTTCTGATGATGG
This sequence comes from Mus pahari, assembly GCF_900095145.1. Classification (NCBI taxonomy): domain Eukaryota; kingdom Metazoa; phylum Chordata; class Mammalia; order Rodentia; family Muridae; genus Mus; species Mus pahari. Next base: position 67,833,365 of record NC_034593.1, read on the forward strand.
CTGAGCAAGATACTGATCTATGATCTATGGCAAGATACTGATACTATCTATGCCATTAGGAGTTGTTTATTGCTACGTTCCCTTAGCAGAACCATAGTATTTATAATTTTGCTTTTTCCCTAGGCATATGTAGTCTCAGGTTTTTAGCCACCTGTATTCCATCTCATAGAGTATGTCTGAAATTCAATCAGATAATGGTTGCTGACTTCTACATTGTGTATGTTTATGTATCAACCAGCTTATGATACAGACGGGTCATCTTTGTTGATCATAGCTTTTGTAACTGGATCGGTGGTCACCTGTCTCCTCCAGTAGAGTGAAGAATAACTTCCAGGTACATTAACACTATTAAATAGGGGTTAAGGTTCTATTTAGGTGCCAGATCAACTTCTTCATGCTAATAAAGTACGTAAGTGTCCTTCAGCAATACAGCATCACCATTGTGGAAAGCAATCAGTATCCTTGGAAATATCTTGGTACTTTCTGTGTCACTCCATTGGCAAGCACCTAAAATAGAAATACATCACGCTCCTGGTACTAGAAATTTCATCTGGTGGCAAAAGAATTATATTTAGGGCATTATCTTCTCCACTATTTGGTGAATGCATTTAGTTTTCTTTCCTAATTGTATATGTTTTTATGAAGTTTCTACAGTCAGAGGTTTCCACTTAATCTATCAAATGGTCATTCTTATTAGTTGTCCTTCCTGCATTGCCTCTCTTATATCCTCTTCTCCCCCTGTCCCTGTTTAATACACAGGTTCCAGTCTTCCTATTTCCCCATAACATTATATTTTATTTTACCTTCCTGGTAAGATTCCTCCATATTATTCCCTTTCTATACAGCAAACATCTGATCATATAGATTGCAGCCTGTTTATGAAAGACTTACAAACAAAAATCCACAGCTAAGCAAATATAGTCTCTCTCTGTCTTTTGGGTGCTTTACCTCACTCACAATGGTTTTCTTTTATTTTTATCTTTCTTTGCTTTCTTCAGCTCCATTCATTCTTATGCGAAGATCATACACTCCCTAAACTCACAACTCTCTCTCTCTCCCCCTCTCTCTTGATAAATATTTCATTGTATAAGGGTCTCACATTTTCTTTATGCATCCATTTGTTGATGCATATCTAGGCTATTTTAATTTCTGGCTGGCTATTAAGGATTGCAAACAATGAACATGAATGCGCATGTATCTACGTAGCAGCAAGCAGAGTTCTCATGCCTAGGAAGAGTGTAACTGGATCTTGAGGTAGATCTGTTTGCAGCATTCTGAGGAAGTATCTCATTTGTTTTCACAGTGCCTCTACACTTTGTAAGTATGAATTTATTTGCATTTTCTAAATATAGCCAACATGTTAAACCAGCACCATTTGTTAAACACGCTCTTGTTTCTCCAATGTGTATTAGTAAATTCTTTGTCAAAAATCAGGTGTCAGCTGGTGTGGGGACTTGCGTCTGGACTCACATCTGATTCCATTGATCAACCTATCTGTTTTTTTGCCATAGCATCCTGTTTTTACTAGTATAATTTGACAGTACAACTTCAAATTGAGAGCAATGATACTTTCTGAAGTTTTATTATTTAGAAATTTTTAACTATCCTGAACATTTTGTGATTTCATATAATGCTGAAAATGGTCCTTTCAATTTATGTGAATAACTTAGGTGGCATTTTGATAGCAATTGTGCAGAGTCTGTTGAAGGATTTTGGTAGAATGGACATTTCACAATATTAATCCTACAAATTCATTAGCATGAGAAATCTTTCCTTTTACTAACATCTCTTTCAATTTCTTTCTTAAATATTTTAATGCTCTTAAAATACAAGTCTTGCTTACTTGTTAGGTTACATACACTCACACACACCATACACTTATATAACATGTATATAGCATATGTAATATTTATATTATATTAATATATAATATTGATAATAATATGTTACATATTACATAATACAATGTGGGTGTAATTTTAAAGTAATTGTGAAAGTCATTTCCCATAATATTTATCATTTGCAGAAGTTTTCTCTTGAGTTTGTATGGTATTTAATTTATTTTTATTTTTATTCTTTAATCCTTTTTTTGAGCTCATACTTTATCCCCCTCCTGGTACTCCCTGGGGCCCCAGGTCTCTCGAGGTATAGGTGCTTCTTCTCTGACTGAGTCCAGACCTGGCAATCCTCTGCTATATATGTGTTGGGGCCTCATATCAACTGTTGTATGCTGCCTGGTTGGTGGCTCAGTGTCTAAGAGATCCCAGGGTTCCAGGTTAGTTGAAACTTCTGGTCTTCCTATTGGGTCACACTCCTCCTTGGCTTTTTCCAGCTTTTCCCTAATTCGACCACAGGGGTTACCAACTTCTCTCCATTGGTTGGATGTAAATATCTGTTTGAGCCTTTCAGAGGGTAGTCATGATAGGCCCCTCTTTGTAAGCACACCTTAGCACCAGTAATAGTGTCAGGCCTTGGGACCTTCTCCTGAGCTGGATCTCAGTTTGGGCCTGTTACTGGATCTCCTTTTACTCAGGCTTATCTCCATTTTGTCTCTGCAGTTCTTTCAGACAGGAGTAACTCGGGGTCATAGGTTTTGACTGTAGGATGGCAACCCCATTCCTTCACTTGGTGCCCTGTGTTTTACTGGAGGTAGACTCTACAAGTTCTCTCTCTCCACTGTAGGGCATTTCATCTAAGGTCTCTCCCTTTGAGTCCTAAGAGTCTCTCACCTCTCAGGTCTCTGGTACATTCTAGAGTGTCCCCACACCTCTTACCTCCTGAGGTTGCCTGCTTTGTTCTTTCTGCTGGCCCTCAGGGTTTCAGTCGTGTTGCTCGCAGCCATATCTGATCATGTTCCACTTTTCCCCTTCCTGTTGCCTTTCCTACCCAGGTCATTCCCTTCCTCTCTCCCTTCCTGTGTTGGCTTTATTCTCCCTCCCAAGTGGGATTGAGGCATCCTTACTTAGGTCCCTTGGCTTGATAGCCTTCTTGAGTTCTGTTGATTGTATCCTGGGACTTCTGTACTTAGTGAGTATATACCATGCATATCCTTTTAGGTCTGAGTTACCTCACTCAGGATGATATTTTCTAGTTCCACCCATTTGCCTGCAGAACTCATGATATTCTCGTTCTTAATAGCTGAGTCCATTGTGTATCTTGATCTAGTTTTTAGTCACAAATAAGTTGTTCACGTTTCATGAGATTTTATACTTTTGTTGTTTCTTTCTTTCTTTCTTCTTCTTTTTTTTTTTTTTTTGTTGATATCCAGTTTTAATATATTGTGGTCAGAATCCAGTAGTTTTTCAATAGTATTGTATCCTTCAAGTTATAAGCTGTGTAGAAGTATGTAGGCAGTTTTACAGAATGTTTCATGCGCTTCTGAGAAGAAGCTATATACCTTGATGTTTGTATGAAATGTTCTATAAACATTTGCTAGGTCCATTTATTATAGGACGTAATAGAAATTAAATCCACAGTTTCTCTGTTTAGGCTTTGCCTAGATGAGCTGTCTTTGTTGAGAGTAGAGTATTGAAGTCACCCACTATCACTGGCATATGCTAATAGAATAAGGTACCGAGGAAAAAGATATGCCATTTGGGCTTCAAAAGATTTCTCCAAGTATCTTGGATATTCTGCTAATAATAAACAGTTTAAAGTATAAAATAGATGGCATATGACCCACTAAACTTTTGTACTATTTAGGGATTCAATAACTATGATGATAGACTACCAGGAGCCAAATCAACTCAAGGAGGAAAGAATTTATTTCATTTTAAACTTCGATGTAATAAATAGCCACTCGTGGATGTCAATACAAGAACTCAAGTCAGGCACTAGAAGGCAGGAACTCAAACAGAAACCATGGAGGAATTCTGTTTACTAAATGCTCCCCATGGCTTTAGCGTGTTATGGTTGCTTGTTTGTTAGGTTAGGTTTGGTGTGGTTGGTTGTTATTGTTTAGTTGTTGTGTTGTTGTTTAATAATCAGGGCTGCCCTGCCCAGGGTTGGTATTACCCACAGAGAGCAGGGATTTTCAACATTAAACATTAATCAAAAATTGTTCCATAGGCTTCTCTGTGGATCCAGGGGCATTTTCCAATTTTCTGAAGTTCCCTTTTCCTAATTGACTCTAGCTTGTGTCAGATTGACAAAACACAAGCTAGCACAGGGTTCCTAAGAAATTCAGTAGCTCAAGTATTTTAAATTCGTTTCCTACTTCTAGCCTTTGGGAGGAAAAGAATCATAGTATAAAAAAATACTGAGTGATTGAATTCAGCCATCAGGGTCCACAAACTTCTACCAGAAATACGTTTTAAGGATTGTAATATTTAATCCCATTTGGCCTTAAATGGCATCTCTGAGAGGGGAGGCCCTTAGTCCTATGGAGGCTTGATGCCCTAGCATAGGGGGATGCTAGAGCAGTGAGGCAAGAGTGGGTGAGTGGGTGGTGGAGCACCCTCATAGAGACAAAGGGGAGGGGAAGAGGAGATAAGAATGGGGGGAATAAGGAGGGGAAACCAGGAAGGGGATATCATTTAAAATGTCAATGAATATAATGATGTTTTTAAAAAAAGAGATAGTAGCTAGAGAATAGGAGGAGGAATGGGCACAGGAGCTGTTGGAAGGAGGCTACCAGGGAGGGGGAGGGGAGAAAGTGATAGAATGTGCTTCCACTTAAAAATCATAAAATATAAATAAATAAATAAATAAATAAATAAATAAATAAATAAATAACAAAACAACAACAACAACAACAACAACAACAAAAGAGCCAAGATGTGTTTGCTCTGTGCACTGTGGAGCTAAACTTACTGCTGTTCCATTAGCATCACAGAGACCTCCGTTTAAGAGTAAACCTTGGTCAATATTACCAAAGTTCAGAGAAAAGTAAAATATTTCTGCAAGCTCTAAGATTCAGAAAGTTGGAAGAAAGAAGCTACCTGCCCCACCATGCCTCAGAGGCACGTGTTCCAATATGTTCATAGCAGCCTTATTTGTGATAGCCAGAAGCTGGAAACCACTTAGATGTCCCATGACAGAAGAATGGATACAGAAAATGTGGTTACTGTACACAGTGGAATACTACTCAGCTATTAAGAATAAGGACATCCTGAATTTTGCAGGCAAATAGATGGAAGTAGAAAATATCCTTAGTGAGGTAACTCAGACCCAAAAGGATGTGCATGGTATGTACTCACTAATAAGTGGATATTAACTAAAGGGGAAAAAAAAGTACAGAATACCCAAGATAGAGTTCACAGAACTAAAAACAGAATCTATTTTCAATTAAAAAAAGAGAACATAAGAACTTGAAAAGTCTGTGGAGAGAATGATAGATGTAAAAACTATGGCAAATTCTAAAAATACAAATTAAAAATATAAAGAAAGTTTACAGAAATGACTTTTATTGATAATGTTAGCTATATTTAAGTTCAGGAATGTATTTTTTTATGCATGCTAATCTCTCTCTCACTGTTTCTCTCACACACACAAGCACACACACACATTTATACACATGACAGTGATAGTTATATTTGCCTATGACAAAATATAGAAATTTCTATAGCTACTATACATCTTTAAATGTTGTTACAGTTAATAACTTCCTGTTAGCAAGCATTGAACAATAGACTATGTCAGGGTTCCCTGAGCTCTGATAGGAGGGATCTGATGGAGATAGCTCATTATGGGATAAGTGTTCCAATGTCTCTTACTCTATACATATTTTCTGGATGTGAGTCTCTGTATTCATTCCCGTTTGATGCAGGAGAATGCTTCTCCTATGATAGCCGAGCAAGGCCTTGACTTATGAGTAGACCAGAATGTCCTTTGAAGGCATTTTGCTGCTATGTTCTTTTAGCTTAACAGTAGTATTTGGTGTTCCCTTAGGTCTCTGGGATGTCTAGTTGCAGGTTCTTGGTTTCTCCAGTGTCAGGAACAGGTTTGCTCTCATGGAGTAAGCTTTCAGTCATAACCTGATTTTGATTTGGTTACTCCAAAAACCTTGCCGCCACAATTGCACTAGTATACCTTGTAGTCAGGACGTTATTTTAGATGAAAGGGTGTGAGGCTAAGTTGGTATTTCCTCTTCTCTTGTGGTTTCATGTAGAGAAACTTTGGTACCATGAACAATACTCAGGAGGGCTGAAGAGTCTATGTAGCCACAAGCTCAGCTTCTCTATGTTTAATGATTTATATAAGTGTTGTCTTCAGCAATGGGGCCTTGTCAACAGTTTAGAGAAGGCAAGCTGTATTCTTCTTCTGAGTTATAGTCTACATTCTTAGGGAATTTTCATAGGACCAAGAACTCAAATAAATACAACCCCTTCCTGGTACTGAAAGCTTCATTTGATGACAAGAGATTTCAATTAGGTCCTCAAGTTCCCTATTATTTGCCAATTTCATTTATACCACTTTCATATATACTTCTACAGTATGAGATTTCCATATTACCCCTCAAATAGAGCTCAATTTTAGCTGTCTATTGCCAAATTAATCCCTCATTCATTACTTCCCTTCTCATTTGATCACATTATTCCATCCATCATCTACTCATTCCTTCTATTTCCCTTTCCTACAGAGATATATTTGACCCCTCCCACCCCTAATTTCCCCCTCTATAGCTAACTTCTGTGGTTGTAGAGATTGTAGATGAATATCATTGACTTAAAAGATTATATCTACATACAAGTAAACTCATATTATATTCATTTCTCTGAGTAGACTCATATAAGGATGATTTTTTTCTAATTCCATCAGTTTACCAGCAAATTTCATTATTTCATTCTTTTCAATAGCATAGTAATATTCTACTGTGTAAATGGACCATACTCTCTTTATTCATTCATCCGTTACAGGATATCTACATAGAATACCATTTCTGATCTTTATAAATAAAGGAACAGTGAACATAGTTGATAAGTATCTCTGTGGTAGATTTCACATCATTTAGGTATAATGTCAAGAGTTGTATAGCTTGATCTTGAGGTAAATCGAATCCCATCTTGTTGCGAGACTGCCATGCTGATTTCCACAGTAGCTGTATTATTTTGCAATCCTACAAGCAATGTATGATTGTTTCCTTTATTCCATTTTATTCTCAACATGAACTATAACTTGTTTTTCTGATGAGTGTGAGATAAAAATCTCAAAGTTTTACGATTAGCATTTCCTTAATTGCTAAGAATTTTGACCATTTCTTTGAGGGTTTTTCAGCCATTCAAGTTTTCTGTTTTGAGAACTGCTAGTATAGATCTGTACCCATCTTTAAAAATTGTTTTTTTTTTTTGTCTTGGTATCTAGTTTATTGAGTTGCCTATATATTTTGTATATTAGTCTTCTGTAGGATATATAAATGGTAAACAAATAAACAAACACCTGTTCCAATTTGTAGCCTTATATTTCGTGTGAATAACAGGATCCTTGCCTTTTAAGTTTTAGGAGGTTTGATTTATTAATTGTTGATCTTAGTGCTTGTGCTAATGGCTATTCCTGTGCCAATTAGTTCAAGATTATTCTACACATTCTCCTCTAACAGATTAAGTATATCCTGTTTGATGTAGAGATCTTTGATCCATAATTTTTGTGCTAGGTGATAAATATGAATCTATTTGGATTCTTTTATATACATCAATCCAGATTAACCAGTACTCATGTTAAAGATGATTTCTTTTATCTAGTGTGTATTTCTGGTCTCTTTATCAAAATTTAGGAGCCCATAGGATATGGGTTTTTAATCCAGGTCTTCAATTCAGTTCTATTAAAGTATGTGTCTTTGTAGAAATACTTTGCAATTTTTATTACTTTAACTCTGTAGTACATCCTGAATTTGAGGATGATAGTACCTCTGGCAGTTATTTTGTTATTTGGGATTGTTTAGCTATCTTGTTTTTTTTTTTCTTTTTTTTTTTAGTTTAGTTTTGTTTTGTTTTATTTTTGTTTTTTCATGTTTCCATATGAGGCTGAAAATTGTCCTTTCAAGTTCTGTGAAGAATTGTGTTAGAATTTTGATGAGGACTGCATTGAATCTGTAGATTGCCTTTTGTAGGATGGTCACTTTTACTACATTAATCCTAACAGTATATGAACATGGAAAATCTTACCATTTTCTGACATTCTCTTCATTTTCTTTCTTCATTGTCTGAAAGTTTTTATCATACAAGTCTTTAACTTCCTTTGTTAAGGTTACCCCAAGATATTTTATATTATTTGGGGCTATTTGGAATGTGTTAAATTTCTGATTCTTTATCATTCTTTTTCTCATTTGTATATAGGCAAATCTAGTGATTTTTGTGAGTTTATTTTATATCTAATTGCTTTGTTGAAGTGTTTATCAGCATTAAGAGTTTACTGGTGGAATTTTTAAGGTCACATATACACTATCATTTCATCAGCAAATAAAGGTATTTTGACATCCTTTTTTGATGTTTGCACTCTGATCATGTCCTCTATTGTCTTATTGCTCTATCAAAGGTTTCAAGTATTATATTGACTAGTTATGGAAAAAGTGTACAACATTGTCTTCTTTCTGATTTTAGTGGCACAGGGGCTTAGGTTTCATTTAGACATTGCCTTACGGGGTTTCTTTAACCAAACTGGTTATCTGGCATTCATGTTATTAAACTACTATTCAATCTTATTCCTCAGCATTTGGATGTTACATGATGCATTTTGCTCTTTTTGTTTTGTTTTGTTTGTCTAATGATACATTGCCTTTTTAGCTTTGTTTTTCATTTGTACTGCAGTTGACTCACGGGTTGGTAGAGGGTTTCTAGTTTAAGCGTCGACCAGACATGACAGCACCACACAGCACAATAACAGTACTTGTTGAAATTCCAGATTTGGTAAACTACTTATCACCTTTCCATCAGGTAAAGTGTACAAATAAAAGCAAGCTTTGAATGTCTCACATTGCATTTTCCCTAATTATAGAAAATGTGTGTGATGTGAGGGAAGCATTTTACTTTTATAGGTTTTATTTTATTGGATATTCTCTTTATTTACATTTCAATTGTTATCCCCTTTCCAGGTCTCCCCTTCAGAAACTACCTATCCCATCCTCCCTCCCCCTGCCTCTATGATGCTGCCCCCCCATCCACCCACTCCTACCCTCCAGTCCTGGCATTTCCCTATACTGGGGCATTGAACCCCCTCAGGCCCAAGATTCTCTCTTCCTACTGATGTTCAGCAAGGCCATCCTCTGCTACATATGCAGCTACATATGCTCTTTGGTGCATGGTCTAGTCCAGGGGAGCCTCGGTGGGGGCAAGCATATTTTTGCAACAGTTTCCAAATGAGTTTCCCAAGGAAGGCCTTGGGGACTTCTACTCATAACACAATAAAATAGCCAGGGGAACGGAAGCTGGGAAGATTTTATAGTGAAGCCTTAGGATGATCAGGAACAATCCTGCCCTCTTGTCAGGAGTACCAATCACCATGTTCTACCACATGGTCTTTGAGAAGGGTAGCAGGCTGAGTTTAAAGTAGAAAAGGGAATATGTGCAATGTACATGTGGCCTGATGTTTCCTTAAGAACATTGTATTCACCAGCTTTCTTGAGGGAGGAATGACAAAGACTACTTGTAAGGTGACACTTAAGATCCCCACATTGTCTCCCTGGGAGCAGGAGGTTTGAGATCTAATGCTACAATAGAATTCCATATGCTTGTCAAGTTGGGTGCACAGCAATCCCAGCAATCTCTGTAGAAACTCATTTGGCACACATACTTTGGATGATTTTTGAATCCAAAACTGTGATTAATGCTTTAGAAGGGATTATTGCAAGCTTGCACCCCACTGACCGCTCTTGATGTAGTCTTGTCTTGAGTTACAAATGTTCTATGCTTTGATTTGTTTTTATTCTGTTGCATATTCTGTTATGTCTTTCCGCTGCTTATACTGCTCATTTTCCATTTGTTCTCCCATTTTTTTTTCTCCCAGGGGAGATCCATCTTTAAAGGCAGATTAGCCACCTTTTAAATCTTTCTTGGAAGGAACTTCATAAAAAATTTTATTCTTCCCTATTTTTGATGCTTTTTTTCCTAACTCAGACAGCATTGGACTTGTGTCTCTTTCTGTTGTCCTATGGGATATGTCACAGTAAGAGACAGTAAAATATTACATCTTCCTGCCAAAAGCACTCACAGTTGAAGCAAATATTTCCACCTGGTCCTTGGTGATTTGACTCTTCCCGCCCAGAAGCTTTTCTTTGTAAACCACTTTGTAACCTACTCTCAAACAGAATCTGGTTATTCTGTTCCCCAGATTACTTTTTTGTATATTTTATCTTGGCTGTTCCTAACCTCAGAGTCTCAGCTCCATAGATTCCCTAGCCTTGTGCCCTTATGTATGGAGGAGAACTTAATACAATCCCAGCCATCAATGTCACTTTGAAATAACTTCAGAAATTTTGAGAGAATTTTAGACTGTTCTTTTTATATTTTTTGTACAATTTTATCTATAATTTATGTAAATGCTTGGCATGAATCTTTGAAATAGCCAAACTATTAAAGTAATATATTGATTATTCTTATTTATTTAGTTTGTGAATGCTACTGTCCATATAGGGAAATCAGAGGACAATTGGTGTCAGTTGCATCTCTCCTTTCATTTGGGTTCAGGTCATCAGACCTGAGGACAAGCACCTTTATCCTTTCTCTCTTCTTTGAAATCTCTTCACCTATTTTTGTTAATATTTTTGTGTAACCCTGACTACATATTTCTGATAGCATTGTTTGTCAGATTGAAGGTAAGTGTGTGGGACTCCCTAGAAAGCTGTGAACATGCATACCCATTTTCATCCTTGGCATCCATCAGGTAAAAGCCTCCTCAAGGAAGGAATGGTCTATCCTAATGCCATTGATGCTCATGCCTTTCTCCACCATGATATCATCCAGTCTCTTCATTTGGCCATTCTCTTGACCTAATAGATAATTTGGCAGATATCTAGGAGATCTAAATCCAAATTCTTTTTTTTTTAAAAAAAAACGTTACTGTCTCTTTGAAATTTAGCAACACAATTTAAAAATTATGTACCACTTAACCCTCATCTCCATTTCCTGTGATTAATTTCAACCAACTTGCTATATCCAAAACACTACCACCTTCTAGCATACTGCACACCTGACAGACATGCAACAGTACATGTTCCCTCCCTATCTTATTACTTTTAAAAGAAATATTCATTCTACTAAATTGATTAAAAGTTAAAGAATTATTAAGCTGATCACATTTGTCTACTACTACTTATATCAATAATAGCATATCTAATTTAGTTAGATAAAGAAAAATATTAAATATTAAATATAATTAAATATTATTTATAGATTAGTCTTTCTAGAAATACATTCTCGCTTTCTCGGTCTCTATTTTTATGTCTCTCTTTCTCTTTTTTTCTTTCCCTCTTGCTTCCCAGCTACTTTCAGAGATCCCACTGCATATGTACCTTGAGGTTTCTGGTTCTTCTTTCTTGACACATTTTGGGGTCTTACGCATACTTTTACCAATTAGACTACTAAAACACTTTATCAAGTTCAAATGATATCTTTATGAGTCATCCCTAGTGTGTATATGTTGGTCAGGGCAAATTCAGAGCTCATACTTTTCATTTATATCTGGTTGTGTTTTGTTTTTCTTAAAATCATCTTCTTATTAATTTGGGAGCTACTATGCATTTTATTCTTTCTTTGTATCTTCATTCTCTAATCTTGACATCTTTAGCAATTTTAATTCTTAGACATTCTTAGAGACAATGAAGCAACAAATTTTCATTGCTGATTTAGCTTTCAAGGTTTTAGTGGGTTCATGAAGTTATTTCTTAATCAAACACTTTAAGCTGAGTACATTTAATGGCTTAAAAGTTGTGGATATTATTTGTCCCCAGGAACACATTATAGCTGATGACTTTCACATTTATCTCCATAAAATTCTGGTATTTAGGGACTGTATCTTGGGTATGAGGAATTTTTCTTTGGTATCCATGGGTTTTGGTTGGAAGTTTTTTTTTCATTAATTTTAGAAAGGTACATTTTCTTTGGGTGAACAAAATGTAGATTTGGTCACTGATCATCACATACAATATTTGTGTTCATGTAGGCAGAGCTGTCTAAAAGATTCAGATCTTAGGAAGCAGGTTACCTTTTGTATATGCTGTCATTATTCAGTTTTGAGTTGGAAAGATCCAGTGTTCTGTTATTTTTAATATGGGTGAATTCAATTATTTCTTTTAAGATACCATTCGATATCTTTTTTCCCCATATATATCTATAAATAGGATGGGGTTTTGTGTTTTTTTTTTCTTTTCTCCTTTTAAAACCCAGTTTCCCCAAGAGCTACAAAACACAAACCATAATGCAGCGAGTTATTAGCAGCAGTTCTAAGGTAGGCAGTAGTGAAGAGACTTGCAATGCTTTATTATATTGCTGGCTCTTCCAGGCTATAGTGGCATGTGCCATGCCTCTTAAGCAGCGTCCCATTGCTATGTGGCAACCCAGCTTTAATTATGATGTTTATGTTTGTTGTACCAAGTCTATATTATTTCTACCCAAAACCAATGTGGTCTTGTAAGTTAATGAGAAAGTACTAACCAGTTTATCAAAGTTTCGTACATTGTGTGTGAAGAACACAAAATAGCACAATTCTCTTTTTTCCCTGTTTTTAATTTAATGACTAACAGAGGGCAAATGCAGTAATACAGTCATAACAATGACAAATGTTATCTGGATTATGGATGGTGCTGCTCTGAGACTTATAGGCATCTCTGCTCACAGACCTATTCACACAGTACCTATTCCAACTGCACCAATGTCATTTCTAAGGAAAGCAAAGCAGATGAAAAAAATCATGAGCTGATTGTATCCTCTCTTCCTATAGCAGACTAATGTGATTCCTTTTTTTTGAGTACTTTGGAAAAAATAAGTACTGAATTCCAAATATGTCAGAGAAATATGCATAGTCTTCTTACTAAAATCAGGCAATTCATTCATAGGTATAATTACCTTAGTCTCACTTTGATTACTTATACTTGTGTTTTATTTTGTTTTTGTTTTTGTTTTGTTTTGTTTTGTTTTTATTGTTGTTTTTTTTGCCAGAATTATTTTTAACAGGGGCAAGCAAAGGTACTGAGTTTTAATTAGATATTTTATTATCACATTTGTTCATAAAACTATAATCTGATTATAATTAGAGATTTATATTTAAATTGGTATGATATAATTCACTATGCTAGCTAGTATGTAGCACTCCACAGGAATATTCCATGTGTAGATTATTGCTGTGTTTAGAAGTAATGAGAAAGCTCCAAAATAATCACGAAGTGGCCAACACTTTAAGAGCAGCATAAAGACTAATTAATGTAATGATACTTGTGTAACAAGAGAGTCAAAAGGAGGTTAATGTGGTAATGATGCTGATTTGAGCTTAAAGATTTAACATGAGGACATTCCCAAGATAGCTTAATTAGAATTTAAGCACCCTTTGCAATTTGCATGTGCACTTGTTAATACCTGTGATCTAAAAATAAATTTCACTTCATCCATTTAAACTAATAATGTATCTACCTTGTTTCCTGGGTTTGCTTTGCTGTTATTGGTGGAGACATCTCAGATTTTTTTCATCACTAAAACTAAAGTTTGTGATTATTTCTTCTGTATTTTACTTGAATTGCAGCTCAAGTCAAAATAGTTACAATGACATCTTTTAATTTCAAACAATAGCTTTGTATAACTAATAGAATTATGAGAATCTATAGTTACACTCATGTAATTAATTCTCATGTGTTTAGAATACTTTATTGAACTATATATCAGCAAACTTCTTTATTGTTTTATCCAGATAGCATTTTTAATTGTGATCAAATAGATGGCTACAGAAATTAATCTTATAGAGAAATAGACCAATATCAGTTCTACAGATGTTACACAATCAATATTATACCGTTTTCTGGCATTATGGTCAATGGATAACATTTTACAATATACATATAAGCCTTTATGATTTCGTCAGATTGATACATTTTGTCCTCCTTTAACACTTTTTACTAAATGTAAAAAAAGACTTGCATGGTCTTTTATCACTTTCTCTGTTGATTTCTCATAAGATATAGGAATTTGTACATGAATTTGTGCCTATGAAAGTATAAAGTAATCACTGCATGGTGACTGGCTTGAATGTCTCACTTCCTCCGGCTGATGTCACAATTTCCTGAGGTCTGTCTGAGATTTCATTTCTCTCCTCAAACATCTTAATAAACATTGCAATTCAAAGTAATCCTTTTCACTTCAGATAATTGCCATTTCAGTTTTTTCATCAGTCAATATTTAATTTGAAAATTTTACTACTGTACTCTTAAATTTTAATATATATGCAGATGTTTATTAGATTTAAGTATAGCCTTGATCCATAAATTCTTTGTTTCCCTTTATATATTTACGTTGACTAGAAAGCTTCATATTATTAACTATTTTTATCATATCAAATAAGCAAAAAAATGTTTTTCACAAAACATAAATTATCTACTCCATGTAACAATTATATTTGTTCTGTTAGCAAAAAGATGTACTGTTTAAAAGGCCTTTTGAAGCTTGACATGACAAACAATTTCATAAAGAGGTATGCAGTTTGAAAGAGAATTCTGTCTCAACTTGTGCCAAGAATATATCCATGGCTTCTTTAAATGTTCTATTAATAAACAAGATTGCAGCACAGAACGCTAAATAATTATAGATATCTGGGTAAAGTTTCAGACTTGCAGAATTTTGATTTCCATTGAAAATTGCCTGTGAATGGATTTAAGTGTTTATTAAGATTATATAAAGTGTAACGAGGCTTCATGTTAGTTGAGATATTTAGACAAATTAACCTTAAACAATTTAGTGTCAATCAGAGACGTTATACTGATCCAGTGAAAAGGGTACTGCTTTTCTGGTTAGTACCATGAAAGTGATGATGCTTACAAGCAAGAAAGTCCAAAAGAGCAGGGAAAGTCATAATGGATATGTATCTTCAATGGCATTACTGTTGTTAAGGATATATCAAGCTTGCCATCCCTGCTTCCCACCCCTCCCACTCCTGCTTCTGAGACATTACCAGCTAATACACAGCAGTTTAAGATTGTTTTTCAAAGGGAAACTGGGATTCTTTTTTGGAGCACCTCCAATACATCTCCAATAATTATATGAGGGTATGCTTCAAAATCAAATTCAACCAGTCTCTTATTAACATTCTAGAGTAGATGCTGAGCATCCCTAAGGCACAGCCCTGAAATCCCAAGTGCCCCAGCTCTGCCCACATGCAGCATTTCACACTAAACCTCATGTTATGAGTCATCAATGAATGTGAGACACACTAAAATACTGCATGAAGTTACTTTCTGACATTATGATAAGTTATGGTAAACATAGCTGAGTTTTGTATTTATAGTTGGGTAAGATCCCCAAGCTGTCTCATTACATATAAACAAATGATCTAAATTCTACTAAAATAATCTAAAGATATTTTATCCTAAATTTTGAATAAATGATGCTTACCACGTGAGGCATTTGTGGCTATTAATATAATTACATAACTCTGAATAGATTATTTTTACTATTATAGTACTGGTAAACAGTTCACCTTTTGGTTGAAGGTCACTAGTTATTTCAAAATAAAACAGCCATTAGCCTTAATCTCAGGAGGATTAGGCAAAAATAAAACTCAGGAGTTTGCAAGCTTGCAGGTCTAAAAAGAGAGTACAGGACATTCTGGGACATATCAAGATTGCATCAAATAAAATAAATTAAGATGCAACAAAATAAAATATTAATAAATATGCAAGGTTCTATGACAGCATTACTACTGCAATGCACGATGGTCACCTATTCTATAAGAAATCCTCAATCAGATGCTTGAACATAGAAACAAAAATTTCAAAGCAGTGGTCTTGTCAGAACAATGAAAGTGATTAATAAGGTACTATGTATTGTAAATATTAGGAGATAATTTTGAAAGTGAATATAATATATAGAACAAAGACGTGCATAGGTAAAGAAAGAATAAACTCATTAATGACAGTAAATTTTAGAAAAGCAAAATACATACATCAAGTTTATTATATTAAGGTTATATTTTTTTATCAGTTGATATGTTTGAGTAAATATCATTACTTTTAGTAAAACATATTGTAAATGGTCTGCCATCTATTGATAAAGCTGAAAACTGCAGTTTTGCTTTAAATAAGGACAACTCACACTTTGATGTTGATAGGACTAGGCTTCTAAGGCTACATATTCTTTGCTGTTGTGATTATCATTCTAAATTATTGTTAGATCAGGTCAAAAATGAAAAATGTGTTAAAAATAATTGTACGAATTCCTATATGTGTGCACATTTATATAACTATGTATACATGTGTAAGTTTAATAATGATTTCTGTGTATGTATTCCTAAGAAGGCTGATACTTCTGATAATACACATTAGTTTGTATTTACTTTAATTAAGATATGATTAATTTTAATAATATTTTGAATAATACATGTAATCATTCTTTAGATAAATTAATTTAATACTTATTTCCTTTTAAAATATAATGAGGAATGAATCATGATTTCATTTTTACCCAGTTTATTTTAACATATCTGTGATATTTTTGAATATAGTAATTTATTTACTTTTAAACACACTACTATGGCATCTTTGCATATTTTGTTTTAAAAATTTAGCTTAATTATTTGCATTTGACAAGAAAACCTGTAAGATAAATCTATGAATTACAAATTTAACCTTTTAAATTTGCTGTGTAATATTTGGCAAGAACCATATCTATACTTCTTGATCAAATTGTTAGAGAGATATAAAACACTTTAGGAGAATAAAGGGTTATTAAATATAATATTTTATTAACTACATGTAAATTGCATATATTTTGATCATTTATATCTCTCACTCTTTCCACTAATTCCTTCAAGATCCACACACAAATTCTCTTCCCCTTTAACATCATGCCTTTATTATTCAATAGCTCATGGATTCCAGTTTGTGTTGCCCCTATAATTAAGGAAATGGTGTCATCCATTGAGTATGGTTGACCTACCAGGGGCCACATCTTTAAACAACACTGACATTACCTCTCTCAGAAGCTATCAGCTGTTAATATGGCCCCAGTTCGTGGCCATGATCATGAACCCCTTCCATCCCCATGCTAAAATTTTAATCTTTGCAAGTCTGGTGCAGGAGTTGCTGTGAGTCTGTGAGTGCTGAGGTCTGATCATATCAAGAACACTGTATTTCTCTGGTCTTCTAAGACCCCTGGCTCTTACAACCTTTCTTTGCCTATTTTATGGTGGTTCCTGAGGGTTAGGGAGGTGGTGTGAGATAGATATTCCATTTAAGTCTGAACAAACTCTCGGTATATTTTTAATAAGCACATTGAAGAGTTGTAAGTTTCTGCACTAGCAAAATTCTACTACACTAAGAAATTTCTCTGATAAGATCCGAAATATAGAAGAATGTATGTACACAGAAATAAGAATCTAGAAACAAGATTGATAATATTAAAATGTCCATTTAGTAGTAAGTCAGGCTGAAGCCTGTGGTCTTTCCAACTATGATCACTGAGCCATATTTACAGTAGGATGTAGGCTTAGATTTTTCAAAACACACTTTAATTAGGGTTTTCAAACACTCACCCTCCTTTCTAGCCAACTGATCAAAGGTAGAGGAAGAAGGTGGTTAATAGGGCAAGGGGGATGCAGACCTGTTAAGAAGTAGTTCTTTGGAGTTGATTCCGATCTTCATTATCAGGATATCAGCAGTCCAGTCCAGAAAATTAAACATGAATCAGGAGCAGCAGTCCAGTCCAATCAGAAAATTCCAAACATGAAGCAGTAGCAGTGGCTCAATTCAAATGTATATATATATAAATTTATATATATAAATTCTGCAGAAGCAGCCAGAATACCATGAGGTATTTTCTTTCTACAAAGTCATAACAAGTAATGATCAGTGAAGACCAGCAAAGTGTTGCAAGGTGTACCAATTCAGGAGCTTTATTAACTGCCTATTGGGTTACACTTATACTCTTTCCAAACATCATGTATCCTCTTAAGTGACTGCCTCAGCAAAACATCCTCTCACATGTCTGCTTCAGCCAAACCTCCTTTCATTAAGAGAGCTTCCAGAAAAACATCACATGACACAACTGAGTCTTCAAAAACTCAAAAACGTCAACTTCAGTATGAAGCATTGGTTTCAATCTGTAGAACCGGCCTTAAATCCAATCAGAAAGCATGTAGTTACCCACTTAAGTTTCATGGTACTACTGTACCACAGAAACTGCCATACTGTAGTTTCCTAGTTTGTATGGATAAGCTTGTCTAGATATCACTCATTAAAAGACAACTACCTTGGCTCAAGTTGCATCTTATTACAGATAAAAGTCAGCACGTTAATGTTCAGCTTTTATGTTAACAGAAGTTATATTTTTCTGAAATAAATGCTTAAGTTTGACTAATTAATAACATGGTAGGCTTTCATTTACTCTCTACTTTATTTTCATGAGAAACATAAATAGCATTAACATTTTGTATTCTCACTAGCAATGTGTGAATGACTAGGTTGATTTAGTTTTGACAACATTTGGCATTATCACTATTTTCATTTTAAACATTCTAATACATCATAGTCTGCATTTAATTAATGGTGTTTTCTGGTGTGAAAGATGAGCCCCGGGTGCATGTGTTTCTAGTCCAGTGTTCTATGTTTGAGCAACATCTCCAGTGCCTGCTGAGTTTGGTAATACATAAAAAAAATTAAAACACCATTCTATGTAGTAGTAAAAAATGAGAAAAACATGCATTGCTATTTTTAAAAGCCATATAATAAAATTTCTTCTTTTCTCCCACAGTTTTTATAATAGTACACCCATATATTCATTTTAAGGCTCCTTTTTATTACCTTAGTTTTATAATGCTAAGATTGCTTTTGAAAGTAAATATTTTGTTAATCTGTTAAATATTAGTTTCAACAATCATTTTGAGAGCTTTGTTTAAGAGGGTCTTTTAACTAAATTAACATCATAGCTATTCCTTAATTCAAATAGTATTTATAATTCATATTAAAGATTTATTCTGAAATGAGGAAAATATATTTATAAATCTCGAAACATTATTCTATTTTAAGGTGTTCATAGGTAAGTAGTTTCCAAAAAAAAAAAAATCTTTCTCTTGACAATTACAGCATGCCACAAATCTATACACATTTCCTTGGAGTGATAGGGTAGATAAATTAGAGTACATTTGTAGATGAATTTAACCTATGCTACTAGAAGTTTTCAATGTTTGGTTTATTATATGTTTCCTTTCAAAATTCCAAAGTAAGTTTTTTAATTTTAGTATTTCTATATTTTCTCTATTGAAAAAGCTCCTAATAATACTGTAAACAGCAATGACATCAAGGTTTAATTTCTACCTATCTGTATAGGATTTTGTATCTTACATATCTATTACAGATTATTGCATTAAAATGCTTCATATTTCAAGTGAGGAAAAAAGTCATTGAAGTAGCAGAAATGAGTTTTCCCTGTCACCTATCTAGGTAGGAATAAATTTTGTTGAAAATCTGCAACCTACGTAATTTTCTGTAATACATTTGGGCATGTGGGCTTGTGTCATCATGTGTGCTACAGTTTTACCTTCTGTATAAATGGCAGAACAAGGTTAGTAGGCCAGTGGCATTTTCAACTTCATTGGATTAAGAAATGTGCTCATCATTCATGCTACATACCTTAGCATGTCTCAGTGAGGACATTCTATGTATAACTGCTGCCGCTTGCTCTCATTATCATGGCTTCCCAGCCACAAAGGATCCCAGTACTGATAAAAGTGAGCGCATGCCTTTCCCTCAACAGCACATTGCAATGCTGTTACATGAATGCATGTAAGCTTTCGCCCTTTAAGATGCTTTCAGTCAGGTGTGTGCCACAGACCCAAGGAAAGTAACTTACACACTTAGTAAGGCCACAAGCTGTGGAAAAGGATGAATAAAACTTTCCATGATTATATACCTCTTAACCTGCTTTTTAATATAATGTTGAAAGATAGGATTATTTGTTTAAGTTTTAGCATATTAGTCATTAATTAATTTTTTACAACTTCCTTATTTTAGTTTCTACTGATGTGCTATGCATTGACCCAAAGCAGCCCAGGGAAGAAAGGGTTTACTTCATTTTACACTTCCAGGTAATAATCACTCACTGAGGGAAGATAATGTAAGAGCTGAATGCAGTAATATAGACATGGGGATTGGAGGAGAGGACACTCAACAGTGCTACTTACTAACTTGTTGCTTTCTGGTTTTCTCACCTTGCATTTTATGTAACTCAGGACCAACTGCCAATGGTTGACACAGAGACAGTGGTCCCAGCCTCAACAAGTAGTCAAGAAAATCCCTACAAACATGCTCACAGGCCAGTATTATAGAGGTGGATTCTCAATTGAGGTTTTCTTTTTGCAAATGACCCCAATTTAATGACAAAAATTGACAAAAATCTAACCAGCATAGAGCCAGAGCCTCTCTTTAGTGAAAGACACAAATCTGCTCTCTCTCTCTCTCTCTCTCTCTCTCTCTCTCTCTCTCTCTCTCATCTCATTTCTAAAAGTAAGAACTTTTGAAACTTTGAAACTGGAGTGTAAAAGCATGAGCTTTCACAACATTAACCAAGAGTAGAGCAGATCTAACTTAATTAAGCTAAGATAAACTATTGTAACCCAGACAGCTTAAAAAATTGAGTGATTTCTCAACATATCATGGAATAGGAAGACCTAATAAACAGACATCACAAAAGATTATAGCTGTATGTATACTGATCTTAATTTTATACTTTACCTTCCACATTTGTTACCGACTATCCTTTCATGGAGACTGCAATAATGTGATCAGAGAGCTCTGTAATATTGACAAGAGGCAGTGTGAATCTCATGAATATAAAAAGACTGCTTTGGGACAGTGTTAAAGAGAAATTGATGGCTTTAATAATGTCAGAGACAAAAGGCATTGGACAGGCTCAGTAGCATTTAAAATATTTATTAAACCCAGTCTGTAATTTTTCATAGGAAAGTTGCTTTAATGACAAAGAAAGTCATAATACAAACAGAACAATCCAGATGCCGCTGTGAATCAGCACTCGTTCAGACACATTTATATTCCTACCCTCAAGCTTTCTCAGAATCCTTCCTAACAGTTGCAGCTGTTTGAATAATTTGTGGGAGAGCTGTGATAGAATTCTTCAAAAGAGTTGAAGAAGTTGAAGATAATGGCATAAAACAAATGAAAAGCAATCAGTGACCTGACTGTGGACCTTCAGTTGGAATGAAGTCATCACTTTGGTATACATCTTTGACTCTAGTTAAAATCTGGCTCCCGTAGCAGTCAGGTTCGGCTGTTTCCATACTGACTAGACAAATGCAGCAACTTCTAAGAAAATTCATAACCTGAATATATAGATATCGAGGCAGAAGCATCTTTTAAGGCTATGGAGATCATATATTCTCTTTAGATGTTTTCCAATGTTAAGTTAGAAAATTATTTTAAGGTAAAATTGCTCTGTTAGACTTTCCATTTTCTGTCATCCAAATACAATGAGTATTGTGAGCCTTTGAGAATATATTCACATGCTTGACAAATTCATGCATATTTTTATTAAATACAGTATCATTTTCAGTTGATTATAGTAAGTATACTTTCATATTAATACCAAAATTTCCAGAAAGACCTAAGTAAATACAATTATAATTATCATACTTTATTTTATCTATATTGTAAGTTCTCCATTTTGAGTATCAGGGTCTTATTTATACATTAAAGTTTATGTAAAGATTCATTAATATGTCTCACATTTTACTCTTGGACAGCTGTTTATCCCTATGCAGTATTTTTTCATTTACATTTCATATATGTGAACTGTTACACAATTTTTGATTACCTTTCTCCAATTTATTTATGATGAATATTTATTTTAACAAAATAATTGAATATTATTCAATTTCCTTGAAAATTTCCACTGCAATTCATTGAAAAATTCTATATATGTATTCAATTAACAGACAATGATACTTTAAAAGAAAAACTTTAATATGTTTTTTAATATTATCAGTCTGCCAAATGTAGTACAACTAAAAGTTTATCTAAAAAGTTTTAATACAAACTAATTGAGGCTCAGTAGAACCATAGAAGGAGCAATATTTTATAATCAGCACCAGATGATAAACATTTCATTTAGAAACACTATATTTTTGTTGGTTGTTGTGTTTGGCCATTGCAAACTCAGAATACTTCAATGTGTGTAGTGGTTTGACTTTGCTTGGCTTAGGAAGTGACACTATTAGGAAGTGTGGCCTTTTTAAAGGAAGTGTGTCATTGTGAGTGTGGGATTTAAGACCTTTACAATAGCTGCTTGGAGGCCAGTCTTCTAGTGGTCTTCAGATGAAAATGTAGAACTCTCAACTCTGCCTTCACTATTCCTGCCCTGGTGCTGCCATGCTCCTACCTTAATGATAATAGACTAAATATTTTAACCTGTAAGCCTGCCCCAATTAAAAGTTGTCTTTATAAGAGTTGTCTTGGTCATGGTGTCTGTTTACAGCAGTAAAAACCTAACTAAGACAACCTCTTAATATAGAAAAGAGAGAAACAGAAGATGGATAGTAGTGTAAGTTTAGTCAATTTAATTTTTTTCTTTGAAAAATCTTTTTAAAAGGTGCAAATCCTTTTTGGTTAAAAATTTTACATGACTAAAATTCATGCATTCAAATCATTTGTGGGCTCTTATATTTTATAAAAATTCAGTTATGTTTTTTGAACAACTTTAACAACATGTAATCTAGTAAAGACTTTTGGATATGTACACAACTTTATATCATTCTCTATTATTTTTCAGTACTGTTCTGTGTATGTGTGTATATGTATTACACATATGTGTATTCACATGTGTTTATGGGTAGATCTAGGTGTTCATGAATTTTTGTGTGCATTAATGTGTGGCTTTAAGCTGATATCAGGCATCTTCATCAAGAATTCTTCAATTTACTGAATCAGATTCTCTTGTTTACCTTGAACTCTCCAGTTCTGGCTGTATAACTTGACAGCTTACCTTGGGCTGTCCAATCAATTTATCCACTGGGCAATTTTGTCAGCTCACAATTTGGCAATACTGTATGGGATAAGTCAAGTATCTCAGACTAGTGTGGTTGAAAATAATCCATAAGTTGGTTTGTGATTTTGAGTTTTTTAGAGAGATCAAATATGAAGAAACATTGAATTTACACATGATACCGTTGCACAGCTAACATCTCTGTGTGCAAGAGGCTGAGGAAGGATTATAAGCATTAATTTCATCCAAATGGAGAAAGGAGGATACAGCCTTAGCTCCTGACTGCTGGTGATTCGGAGAAAAGAAAGACACAAACTAAAAAGGAGAATTAAAAAAAAGGGCAACAAAGAGAAAAATCAGAAACTTACTATACCTTTGTGTGCACTCTTGGAAGTTTGTTGAAAAACTTCCACGTCAGTGTGGGCAACTGGTTGTTCAATCCACTCTGAAAAGTCTTGCCTTTGTTAGGGTTTCTAAACTATGATGAAACACCAACACCTAAAGCAAGTTGGGAAGGGAAGTATTTGGCTTACATTTTTACACTGCAATCCATCACTGCAGGGAGTCAGGATAGGAATTCAAACAGAGCAAGAACCTGGAGGGAGGAGCTAATCAGAGGCCATGGAGTGGTGCTGCCTACTGGCTTTCTTGCCCTGGCCTACTCAGTTTAATTTCTTATGGAACTACAGCCCAGAGATAGCAGCACTCAGAAATGGACTGGACCTTCTCCCATTTAATTGCTAATTAAGAAAATGGCCTGCAGCTGGATTGTAAGGAGGCATTTTCTCAATTGATATTCTTTTTCCATACAACTTTAGCTTGTGTCAAGTTGACATTAAACTAGCCAGGGTCACCCTTTTACATAGATATGATTCCTTCCCTATGCACTAAGAGTTAAACAAAATGACTAGTTCATAGTGACTTCCTACTAAAAATGTCTGTCCTGGAAGAACTTGAAATATTCTTTGGAGGATTATTAACTTTTGAATGTAAACTGCTACCAATCCTCATGTATACTATATAACATGTTTATCAGGAATGAATCCATTTTTAAAGTTGTTGCTGGTTGTTACTGAGGTTCAATATTTGCCATACTAATCTCTGATTACCCTCTAAATCTGTTGCTGACCATCATTTAATGCCAGTAGAATGCCTGAGATGTATATCAGAACAAGAATCTGGTGTTTTCTCCAAACACAGTTCATCTGAGGATTAAAATTCAATAATGCAAGTTTAGTATTCAATAGTTCTGCTTCTCTGAAGTCAGAATACTTGGTAAATCGGTGCCGGTAACAATTCAGCAAGAGATTGATCTTCTTTGAAAACCTTTCCTTTGGCAGTAAGGATTAGTGTAACTGGAGGCAGCCTTCATATAATCTATACATTTTACATGGATAATGTTGAATCTATCTTTTTCTTTCTGTTGATTGATATTTACTTTTTAAAACTATCTAATATATTTATGCTGTGTCTTATTTGCTGTCCCGAAACAAAAAGGCCACAGATTGTATTGATTCTCATTTTGGTCATAAATTCTGTGGCAAGATACACTTTTATTTATTAAATATTTACTAAGAATTGTTTTCCCTTATGGATCTTTATATAAGCCTTTATTAAAAGCTTATTTCCAGACTCCCTGGTGATTAGGAGATGAGTGATGGGGTGTGCTTTAAAGATATTTTGTCCATGTTTGTGTGGGCTTGACTATCATTTTAAAAAGCTGTTTGTTTTAAATTTAAACAAAATAAAATGCTAAGAAGGCTACTCAGTGGCAGATATAGGAGACAGATATGCAAATGAGACCAGGGTGAAAAGCATCATGAAGACCTTGGAAAATGTAACTGATATATCCAGATTATGTAAGTTGTACTAGATTTGGAAAAACAACTAGTACTGCCTCCCCCATTATGACTAGGTTATGTTTTTTGTTTTTTGTTTTTTTGTTTCCTTTTTCTTTGAATTATATTGCAGGAGATGGGATATAGTAAACTTGCTGCAGTTATGGATTTGGATATCTAAGAGGTTTCCATTTTTAAGAATGCTAAAGATAGTATCAAGATATTCCAGCATGCAGAACTTTCTAAGATCTTCTCTCAATCCTGTTTTATTTTCATTACAGCTGATGACAGCCTACTTTTATATTGTTACAGCATCATTAGAAAGAGAACTAAAGATTCTGGAATTATCAATATCAGTGTCCTTACAGTCTTTACCTTGCTACAGAAACTACCATCTGATTTACATGGGGTTTATAGTGTCAGTAGATCTTGAAAGATGATACATTCCTTGTACCATCAAATTTTTATTAGCAGCAGAGCACTACAAGCAGGTGCCATGAAATTAAATTTTACCCAGATTTAAATACTAAGGAGAATCTTAAATTTGTTGTAACTTTGAATTTTGACATTAAAGCACACGCAACCTATTAAGCAGAAAGGGTATAAGGTGTCCTGTTTTTTAAATTTTATTATTTATTTATTTGTTTATCTATCTATCTATTTATTTGTTTATTTATTTTGGTGTAATAACATATTATTGCCAAAAGACATAAAACAGTTTTACTTTTTGTTTGTTTTTTGTTTATTTGGGTTTTGTTTTTTGACTTACACAAGAGGGAAAGCCTGCAGTGTCACAGAAGGCATAAGAATAAATGACAGGAGAAGAAAACACAAATTTCCTATCTTTATCCTCAAGCACAAAGCAGGGAAAGTGACCTGCACGGAAAGTGACATGTGAGGAAAAACACTCAAATCCTGACCCTGATGGCATACTTCCACCAGCAAAGATACAGGTGACAAAGGTTCCATGATAATCCCAAGCAATACCAACAAGTGGGACTAAGTGCCAAAATATACGAGCCCCTCTGGGGCATCTCACTAATTTTGCTTAGTTTTTATTTTAGGGAACATAATTTAATTAGGATAGTTCTCGCTTCCATTTCCTCCATCCAGCCCCTCTGATATAACCCTCACTGCTCTCTTTAACAATTCATGTATTCCTGGTAGTGGTGGGGAATACCCTCTCAGAGGCGAGAGGGAGGAAGAGTGAAATGAGGAACTGTGAGGGGGGATTGGAGGGGACAATGTTAATAAGTAAAATAATAATAAAAAAATAATAAGGGACAAAAAATTTAAAAGAGAATATTATTTTTACAGTAATTGGTACTGTATGCATGTATATGTATATATGTATGTGCATATATTCCTTAATATAGCCTATCTAATCCATGTATTGTTAGTTATATATTATGTTACCACATAATGTTTCTTATCTGACATTTTGAAATTTCTCATTAAAACAATCATATTCTATAAATATAAATGTCCAACAGCACCATCATGCTCATAATGAGAATGTATTTATTCAAAAAGTTCCCTTGGTCTTTAACTGTCTCAATATTTCTCAACATCCAAAGTCCAAATACTCTTTTCAGAATCAAAGCTATTATGGGTACCCATAAAATCAAATAGCGAATTACAAACAAGCAAACAGCCAAATAAATTAACAATGAAACAGAATATACCTCCCTATTCCAATAGCCCAGCATGGGAAAATTATGAGGAAATACTGGATGGGACAAAGCAAGTCCAAATCTCAAGAAACCTCATGACTAATGTCTAGGACTTTAACCACTCCTACTTCTCTAAATTTTCTGTCAGCAGTACTTATCTTTCTATGGGCTGGTTCCATTCTCTTTATTCAATTCTCCCTGAAAGACTTCTCACTGTTCTGATATCTCCTATATTTTTAGGTCTCTATTGTAACTCAGGATTCATATCCACACCTTCATTCAATGGGTTCTCACAGCCCTGTTATAGCAACAACGCTACCACATGATCCATAGATAAGTCTGGCTCGGAAGTACCCTGCAACCTTGAAGGAAGTGTTAATGACAGTCTCGTTATTGCAACTATCAAGGCCCAAAGGCCATACCATATGACAGACATTGCCACATTCAGCTCCCAGATTCATGTAGAGGTTTATCTTCTTTGTCCACATAAGCAGCAACATTTAAAAACAAATGAACAGAAATCTAATTTTTAATTAACTAATTAATTTACTTTCTATCCTGACTACAATTGTTCCTCCTTCCTCTTCTCCCAGTCCTTCGTGCTTCATTCTCCTGACATGGACATCCACTCAGCCCGCATTTCTCTTCAGAAAAGAGGGGGGTTTCTCATATCAAATTGTCATAGGACAAGGCACCTCTTCTCCTATTGAGGCTAGACAAGGCATCCTAGCAGGAAGAAACAATCTGGAAAGCAGACTACAGAGTCAGAGACAGCTCCAGTTTTCACTTTAGGGGTCTCACATGAAGATGAAGGAATACAACTGTAACATATGTGCATTGGGCTTAGGATAGTCTATGCATGATCTTTGGCTGAAGTTTCAGGCTCTGTGAGCCCCTATGGTACCAAGTAAGTTGACTCTGTAGGTTTCCTTGTGGTGTCCTTGAAAGCTCTAGCAATCCTTCCTGTTCTTACTCGGAATTTCCCAACCTCCACCTAATGCTTATCTGTGGGTCTCTGCATCTTTTCCCATCAGTTTCTGGTTGAGGCCTCTCTGATGACAAATATGCTAAGCTCAAGTCATAGGGTGGCTTCTCCTTCCAGTCCTGCTCGATCTTTTCTTTACCATTCTGTATCTGGTAGGCAGGACAAATTGTAGGGAGAAGGTTCTGGGACTGGGTTCTTGTTCCAGTCCCTTCATTGGAAGCCTGGCCTTGTTCTAGGAGATGGCTGGCTCAGGATCCACATTCTCCATTGCTAGGATTCTTAGCTAGGGTCCCCTACATAGACTCCTGAAGGTTTCCATTTCTCTTGATTTCTAGCTCATCCTGGAAATGCATCTGAGCAGCTGTATTTGTAACAGCATGAAACTGAAATCAACCATGATGTCCCACAACCAGAGAATAGATAAAGAACACACACATAAGAGTTACATAATGGAGTATTACTCAGCTTGTAAAATCCACGACCTCCTGAAATTTGCAGGAAAATGTATGCAACTGGAAAAGATCATTCTGGCTGGGCAGTGGTGGTACAGACCTTTAATCCCAGCACTTGGGAGGTAGAGGGAGGTGGATTTCTGAGTTTGAGGCCAGACTAGTCTACAGAGTGAATTCCAGGACAACCAGGGATACACAGAGAAACTTTGTCTCGAAAAACCAAAAACAAAACAAAACAAAAAAACAAAAAACAAAAAAAAACAAAAAAAAAACAAAAAAAAATAAAACCAACCAAAACCAAAACCAAAAAAAAAAAAAAAAGAAAAGAAAAAGAAAAAAGAAAGAAAAGAAAAGAGAGATCATTCTGAGTGAGTTAATCCATACACAGAAAGACAAACATGGTACGTACTCACAAATGGTTATTAGCCATAAAGTAAAGGAAAAAGATGCTACAATGTACTGCCAAAAGATCTTAATTAATTAGGAGGAAGCAAGGGGAACCAGTTGAATCTCACTGAGTATAATAGAATAGACAAATGTGGAGCAGGACTGGACTTGGTAAGGGTAGGTATGGGAGCAGAAAGGATCAGGTCAGGAAAGGACATAAGGAGAATGTAGCAGCAACTTTTGAATGTTGAATTGATGACTTCTTAGGATCAAGCAAGCTTTTAGTCTTTCTCCTTTCATAAGTTTGAATTTTGACTATGGAGATTTTGATCCGAGGTCACTGTTGTGTTTTATAAAAAAAAAAAATGAAGCCAGGGAAATGTTTGATAGAGTGAGGTATGAGGTATGGTAAGATGGAAGAGTGTGCCTCTTGTGTACCAGCCATACAACAGATATAGTATGCAATAGAGTTTATGTTTATTTAGGGCATAGGGAAGGGAAGTGAGGGAGTAGAGGCAGAAAGGGAGGGAGAGAGAGAGACAGAGACAGAGACAGAGACAGAGAGAGACAGAGAGAGACAGAGACACAGAGAGACAGACAGAGACAGAGACAGACAGAGACAGAGAGAGACAGAGACAGAGAGAGACAGAGACAGAGAGAGACAGAGAGACAGAGAGAGACAGAGACACAGAGACACAGAGAGACAGAGACAGAGACAGAGAGAGACAGAGAGACAGAGAGAGACAGAGAGAGACAGAGAGAGAATAGAGAGAAGAGAGGCCAGCCAGGAACACTTGAAGAGAGAAGGGGCAGGGAGGGAATGGGGCGAGATGGAACAGAGTGTGTAAGAAAGAGAATAAGAGGCTGAGAAGAGGGTGAACAGCCCCTTTTATATAGAATCAGGCCTACCTGACTATTGCCAGGTCACTGTGGGGTGGAGCCTAGAAGGAATACTGACAGCCTTTCCATTGTTAGTACTGAGCAGGAGGCTTCTCCTTCATGGGGCTAATCTTTTTTTGTTTGTTTATTTGGTTTTTTTTTTTATAAAGACAACATTTATTTTTTTATACATTTTTTATTAGATATTTTCTTTATTTACATTTCAAATGCTATCCCAAGAGTTCCCCGTCCCCTCCCCTCGGCCTGCTCCTGCAGGTAGTGGTCATGGCGCTAACCTTAACAAATAAGTCTCATTTTCCCTCGTTCCCTTGGCTGTAACTTGAAAGTTTCTGTGGCTTTTTAATTGTTTTCTCTACAGACTAGAGATTTTGATTTTCTGCCCCACTTACTCCTTCTATTTGTAAATGTTCAGAAGAGTTACCAGTAATAGCCATTCTACAAACTCAAAATCAAAAAATAGACTTTTCA
Source organism: Mus pahari (assembly GCF_900095145.1). NCBI lineage: Eukaryota > Metazoa > Chordata > Mammalia > Rodentia > Muridae > Mus > Mus pahari. The sequence goes on from NC_034593.1 coordinate 67,863,188, forward strand.
TTATTCAAGCTAATTTGTATGGAACAAGCACCTGGCAGCCATATTATCTGTGAAATTTTACAAAACCCACTTCTCACCCAGTCGTTAGTGTCCTTGCTTCTCTCTGGTGCCCTGAAGCTTGACCTCAAGGAAGCCTCAGTACTGGTGCTACTGATGTGTTCAAGTATACAATACCTATTTGTCAATCTTTCTTAATTTCTTTATTTTTCAAACCCACCCAAAGAATTTCTTTCATTGTAAATTGCTCAAACATGCCCTTGTAAATTATTGTTATATACTTGATTATGATAGGAAAGTATGTTCTCTCTTTCTGTTCTAAAAATAGAAGACTTTTCTGGAACTACTGAGGAAATCAAATCCATTTCAGTCTTCCTTAAAAAGTGTATGTGGTGACTATGTTGGGTGATTATTTTTATTCATCTCTCATATATTACATCCCAACTACAGTTTCTCTTAACTTCCTTCTTCTTTGTCATTACCCACAATTCCCCTCTCCAACCCCTCTGTTTTGCAGAGAGAGAGAGAGAGAGAGAGAGAGAGAGAGAGAGAGAGAGAGAGAGAGAGAGAGAGAGACATCCTCCAAGGGATATCTATTGGATATTGAAGATGGCTTAGAAGGTACAATAAGACTAGACACAAATCCTTATATCGTGGAAAGAAAAAAGAAAAAAGAAAAACTACTCATTCCTATTTCTGGGAATCCCCCCCAAACACCAAGCTACATAAGCATAAGATATATGCAGAAGACCTAGCTCAGACACAGAAAGAGTTTGTGTTTATCCATTCAGTCTCGGTGAGCTACCAATGAGTCCTTTTTCACTGATTCTTTGAGGTGTTTTCCTCTGGGTCCTCTGGTCCTCCTCCTCTTCTGTGAGATTACCATGGCCCTGTCCAGAGTTTGTTCATAGTTCTCTGCATCTGCTCATTGTGTGATAGAAAGATATTGAGTGAATTTTAAAAATATCTTTAATAAATCTAATAATTTATGATGGGCTATCACTTTAATATTTCAGTGGATTTTTTGAAAATATTTCATGTGGTATTTTGATTTATTTTTTATTGAGATTGTACGATAATTATTTTCTCTTATTATACTTATATGGGATGGAAATTTTATTTAAGCATATTATAAGTTGTATCACAAGTTACCTAAATAGTGGTTTAAAACAGTATGTATCTGTTATTTGATGTTATAATTAAAAGAAAGTAGAAACATACTGTAACAAGTAGAAGAAAGACAATAAGTTGAGAATAGCTTAGCTTGGTGCATTTTTTCATATATTGACCAAATCTATAGTCATCTGAAAACTTGAGTTGAGTGTTGGACCTGTTTCCAAGAGGCTCACACATGTCTCTTCCCAGGAGGACTTATGGTGTGACAGCTGAGACCATTATAGCTTTTCTGTTTCCTTTTATATATGAACATCTCTATGTGATCTATTGAGTATCTTTGTAACATAGTAGTCAAATTACTCAAAATCAAGTTACCAAGCAATAACTTAGGAGAGTAGCCCCTTATCTATAGATTATAACTTTTGAGACCTTGAAACAAGCTCTGGATAAAAGTAAAGTTTATATAAACACCAATGTATTGTCATGGCTGATCTGAGAGTCAGGACAGCTGATCAGTGACTAATAGGAGGTTAAGGTGTTAGGCAGATTGCATGCCTGAGACAAGACTCATGTCATTGATAGGACAAAAAAGGGTAGTATGAAATTTCACCATGTACTTATAAACAGCATGGCATTCTGAATTCATGAATTTTTACGTTAGCCATTTTTTCCTTTCATGTTTTCAGAGAACAGATGGGTATGATTAACTGAAACCATAGCACATAGAACCAGGAGTAAATCAAATCTTCTCTACATGTTTATGTCCTAATGTTCCATACTTTGCACTGTTGCCATGTAACTGTGAAGCATTAAGTAGAGCCTACCCTGAAAGGTGAGGAGAATGTGTCTTCACATTTTAAAGGCAACTGTGACAAAGAAAGTAGAAAAAGATGTTGATCCCATTAATGACCTATTCCCAACACAACATTTTTTCCCCTATTAGCTGGAATACTTTTGATAAGAGGTCATTACTTCTCTATTTTAGTGAAACAATACAATCACCTTTAATGGCTTTGGCTAGTAGGTTTTATTTTGGTAAGTGTTATAACGTTTTTAGATGTTGAATTATGTGTGTAGATTCTGGTAGAAAGTCTGATATGCTACATATTCAGTTATACATATATATTGTACATATTGTACTTATAGTACAATAACAATATTGCAAGATCATAATTATTATATAATTGTTACAGGACCACTTCCCAATAAGTCTTATGCTCATCTAATTAGTAGATTTTCTGTTTCTTCCTCCTAGCTTTTGCAAATTTGTTTTTGACATATTTATCTGTTTTGCTGTTTTTTCAAACAGCTGGACTGTTATTGTATATAATCTTTTCTGTCAGACTAATTTCTCTTATCATTAGATCTTCAATATTTGTGTTATAGCAACTTTAAAAACTCTACCCTGCTGAAATTTTTGTATAATGTAATAAATCCACAAGTTTTCATTCACTAGCCAATACTGATTTGCAGTTTTAAATTTTCTTAATTTGTCTTTGTTTTTATTTTTGTAATCCCAATTGAAGCTCCTAACAATGGTTTTGCAAGTATAATTACAAACAGGTTAGCATCTACAGGAAGCTAATCCTGCAAGAGTTCAGACGGCAGGATCTGGGTAGACAGTTCATGCCCCTTCAACTTTGAAACATAGTTTATTGGTTTCTTAGTGATATTATGATGAAATACACTGATAAAACCAGCTTGAGGAAGAAAAATTTAATTGTGCTCATTGTTCTAGACTAAGGGTTCATAATGATAAGAAAGCCATGGCAGCATGTAGCAGGAACAATAAGAAGATCAATCATATTTCAATCACATACAGGAATCAAAGAGAGTGAGTGGGAGTGGAACAAGTTTACAAACACTAAATCCACTCTCAGTGATATTCTTCATCCATCAAGGCTACATCTTTTATTTTATTTTATTTTATTTTATTTTATTTTATTTTTGTTTTTATTTTATTTACTTTCTTATTTTTTATTTATTCACTTTACATCCCACTCACTGTCCCTCCTCCTAGTCATTCCCTCTCACAATCCTTCTCCTATACCCCCTTGCCTTCTCTTCTGAAAGGGTGATGGCCCCTGTGTATCCCCCCACCCTGAAGCTTGGGTATCCTCTCCCATCATGTGTGACTAGGCACATCTTCTTCCACTGAACCCAGACAAGACAATCCATCTAGGAAAACATCCCAGGGACAGGCAACAGCTTTTGGGATAGCCCCAGCTCCAGTTGTTTGGACCCACATGAAGACTAAGCTTCTCATTTGTTACCTATGTGTGCACATGTGAGGGTGGAGTGTTGACACAACCCATGTATGTTCTTTGATTGGTGGTTCAGTGTGTCTGAGAGCCCCAAGGATCCAGGTTTGTTGACTTTGTTGGTTTTCCCATGGAGTTCCTATCTCCTCTAGGCATAGTCCCTTTCACTGGCAGTAGCTTACCAAGCTAGTCTGGATGTCTACTGAGTGCAAGGATCTTCAATTTATTCTCAATTACTCAGATACTTGCCCCTCTATACCTGACTTTTTATTAATGTGCATTCTGACTATTTCACTCAAGACCCACGTTTGTGTGTCTAGCATATTAAAGACTAAAACTGTCTCCTAGCTGTCCTCCTTTCCTTTCATTCTTATTGCTATAGATTTATACTTATTTTATATACCTGAGTTTTTCACCTCTATGTATGCATGTATACCATGTGTGTATTTAATTCACACTAAGGTCAGATGAGAGTATCAGATTCTCTAAAACTGGAATTTATGATTGTGAACCACCATGTCAGTGCTGTCAACTAAACCCAAGTCTTCAGCATTTGGCACCATTGGTTTTAGCCACTGAGCCACATTTTCTACTACCCTCTTCATCTTTATTGATAATTTCCTGTAATGATCCCAAAAAATTGTAATTCAATTGAGATTTAAGTTATTTGCTTGTGTGTTGGTGCTTGCAATTATGTGAGTGATAACCATGGCATTTTCATCAAATTCAGTGATAGAATGAGTTACTATGCTTTCTTTCTTTTCCATTTTTCCTGAAATATGCTATTTATTCCATAAATAGGGATAAGTTATGTATGAATACATTAGTAAAAGACAACAATTTATCACTTGACTGCAACTTGGTACTTTTTTCATTTTATTAATTTTATTTTTGTGATTATAACTTAATCATATCTCTCCCTTCAGTTTCCACCCTATAAACCTTCCCATATGCCCTTCCCCATTTCCCTTCAAATTTATATTCTGCTTTTTCTCTGATGGTTATTGAATGCATGTATGTATATGTATACACATATGTATTCAAAAATATAACCTGTTCAGTTCATATAATGCTACTTTTTGTACCTCTGCTTTAAGAGCTATTTCATAGGATTTATAGTATTTGATTTTTATATTTAGAACTATGATTCAACTTTATTTAAATAATATATACAAACATATAATATATATAATTTAAATATTTTATGAAGTTTGACTTATAATGTTTGACATGTACATTTAGAGCTATGATTTAACTTGAATCAAATTATATACATATTATATATATCATGTATATATACATTTAAATATATTATGAAGGAGTCAAGTTCATGTACCTGGATGGATTAACTGTTATACTGGACATTATCTAGACGTTATGTGAAATAACAGTTGACCATAGTAGTGCCTGGTTATTTCTGGGCTTTCAACCACACTCCACAGTTCTCTGTGATTATCCTCATGTCAGGATCTCACAGCTCTGACAACCAACATGGGGTCCCTTTAGTTTTTATTCTATTTTTTGAGATTATTTTGCCCACTTGGAGCCCATTTTAACTCCTCGTGGAGCTGAGAATTATCTATTACATTTCTATACAAAACTGTATTTAAAGGTTTATTGAGGGTGACTTACATATTCAGATCAATTTAGGAATATTAAATTCATCAATAATGTTTTAATTTTACCAACCAATTGTCTTTATTCATTTTATTTACTTTAAATCTTTGTAATAATGTTTCCTTGTGCTTAATGTAATGTATTAGGTGCTTTAAACAAAATTTATTGGTAATAATTTGGGTCCAGTATAATATTATGTATAACATTTTATTAATTTCTAAATGTACTATTGCAAGGAAATATATTCCTTTCTAACTATGTACTTACTTATTCAAATAACTCAATCCATAAGGTTTTAGTTCATTATAATGCATTTTAAGTGTTAATTTAATGACTAAGTGATCCTTTAGTTGGCCTATTTCACTATTATTTTTTTCAAGATTTTATAGTTTTTGAAACATTATATATCATGTTTGAATTGTGGGGTTTTCTTTTATACATAGACTCAGAATTACCTGTTATCCCCAAATCCCTGGGACATTTTAGTAGATACATATACCAGTAAACTAATTATAGAACCTAATAAAAACATCTAATTCATAAGTGATCATCTTACATTTTTTTCTTCATTTTCAGAATCAAATGTTAAATTCTGATTACTTACCCATGTTTTTCTCCTGTTTAGTTCCTCCAGTTATCCGAGTGTATCCAGAGAGTCAGGCCAGAGAACCTGGAGTAACTGCAAGCCTTAGGTGCCATGCAGAGGGCATACCAGACCCTCAGCTTGGCTGGCTGAAGAATGGGATTGACATTACACCAAAGCTCTCCAAACAGCTCACACTTCAAGGTGCCCGTTTCTTACATTCCTTTAATTAAATAAGTGTGCGCATCTATTTGAGTAAAATTTAGACAAAATTCAAGACAGAACAAATGTGAGAGAATGAGTTACTGCAGCAACTCTTGGGAGTATTAAAACATGGCTGCAGCTAAGATAAAGCTGATAGAATTTTCTAATATGCTTATTGTTGTAAATAATAGTCTTGTCATTGAGATTAATATAGGGTGCCACTATTTTGGCAATAAATAAGCTGTCTAATTTATACGTCATTTGATTAATTGGTCTTCAATTGTTTCTTTGCTCCCTGGTGACATCTTGAGTGTGTTTATCAACCTCTTCAGATTGAAGTGTCACTTCTGGAGTTCTCTGAAGAACTAGGGTTGATGTAGTGGTTAAACATTCCTTTAATCTGCTTTTTTTTTTTTTTTTTTTTTTAATGTAGAAGGTTTTTGTTATTGCTGCTTTTTGTTTTTGTTTTTTATTTCTCCATTAATTTATTGTGTAGTGTTCTGAGTAGTGTGGGTTGCGAGTTGTGGCCTTTCAAAACTTAAAATACATCTTTCTAATCACCTTCTGGCTTTAAAAGTTTCTGTCAAATAATCAGGTGTTATTCTGATGGGACCACATTTGTAATTGACATCTCTCTCTTGCAGCTTTCAATATTCTTTTATATAGCTGTGGCTTTAATACTGCAACCATTATATGTGATAGAAGTTTGCTATGAGATATTCATTTCGTGTATTAGTTAAGCTTTTTAATGATGCCATCAGTTTTTATTGGATTATATTTTCATAAGTTGCTATGAATTTATTATTTATTTATCATTCATTAATTTATTTATTTTTTTTTTGTTTTTGTGAAGCACAGCCATGTCATCTTGATGTTCTCTGGACCTACTTATAATCATTTGCTGGAATTCTTTTTTGAAATTTATTATTTTATCATTCTTGGAAATCATTTTTGCAAGTTCTTCCAGCTAGTTCTCACTGGGGGTCCACATTTGTCCACACCAGGTACAAAGGTACTGGGAAAACTGGACATGTGTGCCAGGTCTTCATGATCCAGTGACACTCACTAGACACCATCAGAAATTTGACCTGAATGGTCAGTGTCTGGAGACTCTTTAGCTGCATACATCAAAAACTAGAGTATAAAATTTATGTATTTATACTGCTTACATATCTGTGTCTGTAGCCTAGCCACAAAGGCTAATCAAAATAATATAAATAGAATAAAGAGAAGTCCAAGCACCCTTCACTCTTGCCCTATTTTGCCCATTTGTCACAGTAACAATATTTTATACATACTTGTATCTGTCTTCTTCCAGGAAAATCAGAGAGATAAATGTTACAAGTTCTTCATTCTATTTGGTTTTTGTTGTTGTTGTAGTTGTTTTGTTGTTTTGATTTTTTGAGACAGGGTTTATCTGTGTATCTCTGGCTGTCCTGGAACTCATTCTGTAGACCAGGCTGGCCTCGAACTCAGAAATCTGCCTGCCTCTGCTTCTCAAGGGCTGAGATTAAAGGTGTGCCCATTCTTCATTCTAAACTAAAACATAAATGTGGAGTCTCAGACAAAAAAGTTATTTTCAGTGATAAATATAAACATAAGAAAGTAGTTTTAGAGAATAAATAAAAATGTTAGATAAGAGGAGGAAGAACAACTTAAGAGAAAAAACTGTAAGTATGCTGCAGATGATGTAGCTTATGAGTTTAGTTCAATACTATGGTTATTTATTTATTTATTTATTTATTGTTATGTTCTTTTGCATTAGTGTTTTAAATCAAATTCTATGCATGGACTGAGTAATTATGTACTATATGATAATACGTGAATGACGGGAAATAAAATATTACCATAGAACAAACATTTTATCAGCATAGAACTTTAAGATATATAGTAAAAAAGAGGAAAATTCATCAAGGAGTCAATCCCCAGGAATATCACGGAAAAAAAGAGAAAGTTAAAATGAAGGACATGTTTAGCACTGTTAGATACATAGAAAGTTCAGAGGAGAAACCTGAAGTCCATCCCAGCGCTGGTCTTCAGCTTGCGGTGATAGTGTTTTGAATAGAAGCATCGGCAACCTTCTCTTAGGTGAAACTGGAAATGAGAAGGAAGAAAGACATATTTTCCATTCCAGGCTCTGGCCCTAAAACAGGATTAAGAAAAGGTAGAATCTCTTGGTGGAAAGTCACTGATTTGAGTGACATATTCTAGAGATTCAGGTCAGGAGAGAGGTGACAGCGCAGAAAGGACCATAAACATCAGGAGGGAAGCAGGGGATTTTATGTTGAAAGAGGCAAAATTTTCTTCAAGAAGGACATGAAAGCCAATCCCCTTTGATGGGCTCTGAGTATCCTTCCTACTTACTGATTTATTGAGAACAAGACATGGCTTCCTGATCATTTCTATTTATTTTGTAACTTAGAAAACAAGGACATTTGCTTTTAATGATAGATAAAAGTTATGCCTTAAGTACACTACTTGAATATTTAGATATTTCCTCAAAAAATAGAAGTCTACAAAAGAACATGAGAGTTTAACTATACCACAGGTCAGATGAATTTATAGCTCTCTTCACAGTATACTAGCAAATGTGATTATATATATACATATATATATATATATATATATATATATATATATATATATATATGTGCAATTATAAAATATAATTATAATTATATATGTGATTATATATATATATATATATATAATTATAATACATATATTTTTTTTCTCAGTGACCCATGTAAGCTTCTCTGTGGAAGATTTATCACAAGCCTTATAAAAATTGTAATAATTCCTTGTCTCTTATCAGATTAAAGTATAACCAGAAATCAACAGGAAAAACTACAGAAACTATCCATATACTTGGACACTAAATAATATTCTTTGGAATATCCCTGGGTCATGGAGTAAATTGGAGGGAAAACTGAAAATTCTTGTAATTAAATTAAAATAGTAGGTCAAGAACCAGGCAGTTTTGAGAGAACAATTTAAAGCTCTAAAGTTATTTCACACACACACACACACACACACACACACACACACACACACACACACACTATACACAGAAGAGAATATAAAAAGTTTGAGAGATCTCAAATAAATAAACTAATGATTAACCTTAAAAAATATCTAGAAAAATAAGCAAAGTCAAATAATAGACAGTAAAATTTTAAAGCTAGTAAATCTAGTAAATGTATCTTGCAGATTTTCTGAGCAGTGAATAGATTTATAGGCTTTTTCTAATTAAGAGACAATGAAGAGGAGATGGAAAATTTCGGGTAAGTGGATAATGGTAAATGAACAAGAAAACATATGGGTCACAGGTATGAGAAACACTCATGAAAATGATGTAGAGTATTGGCGAGGAAAAGAAGCCTGTTCAGAGGAGTGATCAGCTAAACTACAACTGAACAGTGAAAGCTCAAGGCTAAAGATAATTAAAGAAAAAAATGAAAATTAGCAAATGATGTGAAAGAGAAATAAACCTCAGTATCAGTTCTTCCTTGGCGACTCGCTCCCCACTGATTGTTTTTTGGCAGTATATCTACAGGAAAGTGAAGACTGTTGATCTCAATCACTAAGATAGACAAGTTGAGCCAGCTGTTTTCTTCTGTATTAGTTACTTGTGGTTGTTGTGACTGAATAGCTAACAAAAGCATCTTAAGGAGAAATGATTTACTCTGTCCTCAGCTTGGAGGCATACATTCCATTATGGCAGCAAAGGCAAAATGGAAGGAGACTGGCTGGTCATGTTGCTTTGGCAGTGAGGAACTCAACAGTGGGAAGGAAATAGTCTGTTCTATTAAGCATCATGGCTTCTTCCCACTATATTTCCCTTAGAGAGACTATACCTGCTAAAGATTCCACAAACTTCCAAATCAGTGCCACTTTCTGGGGACCAAGTGCTCAAACATATGTATCTATGGAGGCATTTCACATTCAAGCTACACTTTCTGATAGTTTCTGTGGGGGAAGACACCCCTACCTTTTCTCCGCAATCCTTCTGTCTCAAACAACCCGTCTTCTCTAATTCAACCACACCAATTTAACTGTTATTCGCTTGACATGTAAAGTTGTGTTCTAGTCCACAGTACATTGTTCTTGTGGCTGGGAAACAAGGAGCAAATATACAAGATACCAGAGAGACATCTCCATAAATATGAAATGGTGAAAAGAAACATAAAAACTCATGACAGCAGTAGATTACAGCTGTAGAAGTGTGTTGCTTTCATAAAAATCAAATCATTTTACGTGAATGATCTGTAAGAATTCATCCTACAAATCTCAGACTCATCTTATACTTAAGTATCACTTGTATAGATTATTAAATAAGATGTATGAAGGTCCTCAGCATTTGGCTAGCATGTTATACATGATTAATTGCACCTCAGTTTTGCTGTTGGAAAATTCAACTTATCTTTCAAGGATTAGATTAAAATGTTCTCTTTCCAGGATTTGAAATTTTATTCATATTTAAAATAATTATATTTCTGTATCATAGTTTATTTTGGTAAGTTTTTGGTAAAATTTCAGACAGTTGTGACATTATCTCACTGCCCTCTTTAATATTTCCAAATATGTAATAAAGTTTCCTAATGACAGTAGTACACTGTAAACTTCCTTAATGAAACTTGAAGATAGAATTCACTGAATTCATGACAGATTTTCACATGTGTTCCTTTAAGTGAACAGGATTGCTGTTGTTTATTCTAGGAAAGCTGTGTTTAAACATTGGGTTTTAGCTATAAACACATGTAGGATGATAGCTATTTATATGAAATATTTCATATGTAATATAGGGAAAGGTAATGGTATAAAATGTAAAATGTTTGTGCTTGCAAGTGCAGAGCTCTCATCCATGGAATGACGTAACAATGTACAAACACTTGAGAGCCTCTGCAGCAATTTGGCATATCTCCAAAGTATGGAAGCAGGAAGGAAAACAGTTTAATTAGGACAAGCTTAGTGAGCTGTGTGGCTGTGTAATCAGAATGCACTGTACCAAAGCTGAGACTGTAGTTTACAAGTTGCTTTTGCCTTCTGTTCACAGCAAATGGCAGTGAGGTCCACATAAGCAATGTCCGTTATGAAGATACAGGAGCATACACGTGCATTGCTAAGAATGAAGCTGGTGTGGATGAAGACATCTCTTCTCTTTTTGTGGAAGATTCTGCTAGGAAGACATGTATGTATTGAGCCCCACCCCACCCCAGCACACACACACACACACACACACACACACACACACACACACACACACACAGCATATTTTATAGATTTGTACTTTGCCATTTGTAACATGCACAGAACATAAAAACAAACAATTTCTGTTTTCAGGAAGACTGGAAATCTTAAAACACTTAAGTAGTTTGGATGATGTTCGAGAGCAGGTGCAGTTTTCCCTGCAGCATCTGCAGCAGTACAGCAATGGACATAAGATGGTCCAGATCCTGACACCCTGTGTGCTCATGCAAGAATTTAAATCCTTAAAAAATCCCTTTCCCAAACAGTTTGTGAAATTTAAGGCCCTGAAATAATCATCACTGTGTTTATATGTGGTTTTAACTTTGCCTCTTTCTGGATCTGCCAGTGACATAGCAGCCTTTGAAGCAGCAGCTATGCTGTGACCTCTGCAGAAGATCCACCCTATCCCAGTGTCGATTATAGCAAAAATTCTTTGTCCTCATGGCATGGGCCACATGATCATCTCTTGGGATTGGGTAAAAGTGTACTGTACATAAATATCCAAAGCTATTTCACCTATATACCTGTACATATTTATAGTTCAATGGACACTTGAATTTTTGGATTCTGGAGTTGTGATGAACTCAGGCTAATTAGAGTATCCTTCAAATTAAACAGTTCATAATTTCTCCTGATTACAGTTAAATGTATCTCTATTCTGTGATACGGGATAGAGTATTGTTAATTTTATCCATCCTGTTGTGTCATGGCAGTGGCTACAGAAAGGGAATAATTAAAGCAGTACATATGTGTTTGTTAGAACTGAAGGTTTTTATTAAGTGAACTCTGGGCAAAGGCTCAGGTATTCAAGCTCACATTGACCCTAGGGTGGCAGTTTTATGACTTGGACTGGATGCACTTGAACAAGTTGTCACCTCTGCTCATTGATCACTCTTTGACAGTTGTAAATTTTGCAAGTTTCTGATGTTTTGTACCTCTTGTTTGGGCTGTATTTCTCTGAGCCTAATTTGAAACATGAACTGTGACATCAATGAACTCAGGTGAGTATGAGAGAGCAAGAGGAGGCTACTGAGACCTGGCAAGCAGTACAACATTTTCTATACATTGTTTCTGGGAATAACACTCATCATTATAAAGTAATATTTAAGTAGAAAAGTTTTAAGGCAGAAAATGGAAAATGAAAATTAAAGCCAACTTGCTAATAGAAACAAAGGCTGTAATTTCTTTATTCCTTTTATTTTTTCTACTAACTACATTTTTTAACTTGATTTTTCTTAAAACTTAATTATAAAGAACTAAAATCTGGGCTTTTATTTGCTACTTATGATTGTATTCATGAAACATTTTACTTCATTATTCTGATTTTCTTTTTATTGCCATGTGTATGATGTTGCTGTAAAAATATTGACTTTTAGAAAGTACTTATAAAGTTATATTTGGTATTACAGTTATAGAAGAATGCGAACTGATTGAGCTTAAGTGTGCCTAAACTAGAAATTTATTCATCTTTATGTGATAGGTTTCCATGGTCCTAGTGGTGTTTCAGGTACAGTGTACCCTTTTGAAATTCTGAACAGCAAAGTAGAGCTGAACTTAAAGAGGCTATGCTGTGGAAAAGGATATATTTTGGTTATCCCTGTTAAGGCTTACTTCTGGTTTAACTTAGGAACTTAGACACACACATTTCCCCTTGCACATCTGTCTTTTAGAAAACCAAAGAACGTGACAGTCACAGTAGTTGTTTTTCTTCCTATTTCATGCATTTACAAGAAAAATAATAACTTTTTATCTTTTATTTATTTATTTTATTTCACTCCATATTTTATCTTCCCCCCCCCCCACCTGTGTCCATCCTCCAACTATTCCACATACCATACCTACTCCCTACCTCCTGTCTACATTAGGATGTCCCATCCCACGAACCCCTACCCAACCTGGCCTCTAAACTCCATGGGGCCTCCAGTCTCTTGAGTGTTAGGTGCACTATATCTGACTGAACACAGACCGGGCAGTCCTCTTCCGTATTATGTGTTGGAGGCTTCATATTGGCTGGGTCCAGTGTTTGAGAGATTTCAGGGATCCAGGTAAATTGAGACTGCTGGTCACCCTACAGAGTCACCCTCCTCTTCAGCTTTTTCCATCCTTTCCCTAATTCAATCACGGGGTTCAGCAGCTTCTCTCCATTGGCTGGGTGCAAATATCTGCATTTGACTCTTTCTTCTGCTTGTTGGATTTTCCTGAGTGTGGTCATAACAGATTCCTTTTTGTGAGTGCTCCATAGCCTCAGTAATAGTGTCAGGTTTTGGGTCTCCCCTTGAGCTGGATTCCACTTTGGGCTTGTTTATGGACCTTCTTTTCCTCAGGCTCTGCTCCATTTCCATCCCTGAAGTTCTTTCATACAGAAACAATTATGGGTCAGAGTTTTGACTGTGCAATGGCAACCCCCTCCCTCACTTGATGCCCTGTCGTCCTGCTGGAGGTGGGCTCTACAAGTTCCCTCTCCCTACTATAGGGCATTTCATTTAATGTCCCTTCCTTTGAGTACTGAGAGTCTCTCACCTCCCAGGTCTGTGGTGATTCTGGAAGGTCCCTCAACATCCTACTTCCCAAGGTTGCCTGTTTCTGTTCTTTCTGCTGGCTCTCAGGGCTTCAGACCTTTTCCCTCACCCAATACCAGATCAGGTTCCCCTTTTCCTCTTGGCCTCATCCACTTTCCTTCCCAGTTCCCTTCTTCCCTCCCCACTTGTGATTGCTTTCTTCCCCTTCCCAAGTGGGACTGAAGTGTCCTCTCTTGGGCACTTCAGTTTGTTGACCTTTTTGAGTTCTGTGGACTGTACATTTGGTATTCTGTACTTTTTTTTTTCACTTTTCCAAAAGCAATTTCAAAGCAATATTCACTTTTAGACATGGCAACACACACACACACACACACACACACACACACACACACACGACTGGTATAATGGAAAAGAATTCTTTTTGTAATAGAACAGGGTTGGGTCACCTGCCAGTTCTGTGATTTGAACCTGTCACTTGCCCAATTAGAGCTTCATTTCCTTCTACGATAGTAGAAAATAAAAATGAGCAAACTAAGAAGTTTTGGTTGGAATATATATACATACATGTAATTAATGATGTTCTTATCAGACTGGTAAACACACAGGAGCAGTCATCTGACTCATGCTAACTTTCTCAAAATAGTTTTCTGGATCCTTGTTCACAAGTTTTTATTTTAAATAAAAAAAAAACCTGGAAAATCCAGTGACTGGTAGAAATCAGAGCTTCTACACCCAATGATGCATATAAATATAAAATACATGTAGTTTTTGAGTGGATTTTGTGTGGATTTGAGTACGTAAGAATGTTATTGACACAAAAACATATGAAATATTTCTTTTCATATCTAAGAAGAATAAACTTTGCTCTCTGAAAACAAACATATTTTTCTTTAGTACAGATATTGAAATATTTTAAATAAAGGTCAGATTCTCTTCACTCCACGAAATCACTTGTGTTGGAGAAAGTCAAGTCAAAGCTGCGAGTGCAACCACTTCCCATTTAAGAACTGTCAGTGAAGATGGCTGGGTGTTCATCTTCAGCTTCCTTTCTGAAAGTTGTGGTGAAGTATGGAGCTTCAATTTACAGTTTAACACTGAAGGAAGATTTAGTTGCTCAATAAATTGCAAAATACATACTTTGTTTGGTGACGGCCTTGCAGCTCTAACCCAGTTATTTCATACATGATAGGACAGTCGCAATCCTATCAATCACAATTTCCCCATAGTTCATTTTCTAGCATCATGACATTGTGGGGAGAGTAGCTCGAGAAAAGCATCAGAAGGGCAGCAACTCAGAAACGACTTTCAAGTTTAATCTTTTAGGCCACAGAGCTTGATTTTTGCCAGCAAACTCCACTGTAAGTTTTTTTCAGTAGGTAACTGAATTGCAAAAAAAAAAAAAAAAAAAAGGACTCCTAAATGAAACCCTGGCTTTTTTATTTTAAGTTTACAGTGCAGTAAGTAAGATTCAATGGGTGAGTCATAGGTAAACGGGTGATGCTTATAACAGGAATTTGAAGAGGATAACGTGAAGTGCATGTGTGGATTCAGACAAAGGACATATGCTATTTATAAGGAAACATCTTACATTTGGCAAACACTTAACAGATATCCAATCCCAGCAGTGCTCAGCTGGCAAAGTCTCGCCTTAAGGGTTAAAGTACATGAAGAACAATCTGTTGGCCATTGGGAATGTTGAAGCTACTGGCTCCATAAACCCCAGCAAAAATTTTATCATACCTGGCAAAGGATTTTAGAAAAAAATGGGGTTAATATAGCTAATTGATCATGGTAAAACATGATTTATAAGTGTACTATGTTGTAGTTATTTTGTATATTGTATATTGTAGTCTAAAAATATTAAACATGCATTTACAGAATTGAGTACCACTCAGCTATTAAAAACGATGAATTTATGAAATTCTTAGGCAAATGGATGTATCTCAAGGGTATCATCCTGAGTGAGGTAACCCAATCACAAAAGAACTCAAACGATGTGCACTCACTGATAAGTGGATATTAGCCCAGAAACTTAGAATACCCAAGATACAATTTGCAAAACAAATGAAAATCAAGAAGAAGGAAGACCAAAGTGTGGCTAATTTGTCCCTCCTTAGAATGGGGAACAAAATACCCATGGAGGGAGTTACAGAGACAAAGTTTGGACCTGAGACGAAAGGATGGACCATCCAGAGACTACGCCCGGGGAACCATCCCATAATCAACCACCAAACACAGACACTATTGCATATGCCAGCAAGATTTTGCTGAAAGGACCCTGATAGAGCTGTCTCTTGTCCCTGGCAAATACAGAAGTGGATGCTCACAGTCATCTATTGAATGGAACACAGGGCCCCCTATGGAGGAGCTAGAGAAAGTACCCAAGAAGCTGAAGGGGTCTGCAACCTCATAGGTGGAACAGTAGTATGAACTAACCAGTACCCCCAGAGCTTGTATCTTTAGCTGCATATGTATCAGACAATGGCCTAGTTGGCCATCATTGGGAGGAGAGGCCCCTTGGTCTTGCAAACTTTATATGCCCCATACAGGGGAATGCCATGGCCAAAAAGTGGGAGTGGGTAGGTGAACAGAGCAGGGGGGTATAGGGGACTTTGGGGATAGCATTTGAAATGTAAATGAAAAAAATATCTAATAAAAAAATTGAAAAAAAAATGGTGTTCTGAGACAGAGCTGCTGTGCATACCTTTGGCTGTCTTGAAACTCACTATGTGGACGAAGCTATGCTCAAACTAATAGTGATCTGCCTCTGCCTCCTAAGTTCTGGGATTAAAGGTGTGTGCCACCACTGGCTGACCTCAAAGAGCCCATTTCTGTTAACAAGAGCTAATATACTTGTATAAGTTTTTAATTATGAAACAAAAATTAAGATGCTTGAAGGGAGTTTTATTTTTAGAAGTAAATTGGTTCTAATATTGGATGCCTACTCTTGTTAATGCCATTTACCAAATGGCTTCCTCTTCTGAATTCATTTGTAGCACTGTATCCTCGTATTGCCAAAGCTCTTAAAGGTCAGTTCAGAATGTATTATCTCTTCTGCCATCAGTCTCCACATCCGTTGGTATAGTATAGACTTTCTCTACCACTGTGTTGCCTGTGCTACAGCCCATAAAAAGGTTTACAAGCCTTAACTTGGGGATTCCAATAGAAAGTTTACCATTCTGTCACTTTATAAGAATGATTTAAATGGGTTAAATTCTACATCAAGTTGCTTATATGAATAAACCATTTAGACATGAAATTCAATATGTAAAATTGCAGTAGCTGTAATTTAACTATAAAGACTTAAATATATGATAAAATGCAGTTATTTGTACAAAAAAAATCTTAAAACACAATTTTAAGATCATAGTTTCTTTAAAATGTGTGTGTGTGTGAGTGTGTGTGTGTGTGTTTGTGCGTGTGTGTGTTTGTGTGTGTGTGAGTGTGTTTGTGTGTGTGAGTGTGTGTGTTTGTGCATGTGTGTTTGTGTGTGTGTGTTTGTGTGTGTGTGTGTTTGTGTGGGGGGGTGGGGGGTTGGTGGGGGTGTGTGTGGGTGTGTCCGCATGGGTGCAGGTGCCATAGTAGTCAGAAGACTGTTTTGGATCGTCTGAAGGTAGAGATACAATGCTGGTTATAGGCTGTCCCAGATGGATGCCGGGACCTGAAATCTAGTTCTTCAGAAGAATAGCAAGCTCTCAAATCCCCTAACCCTTTCTCCAGCTCTGCCAAACCTTTGAAAGATACAGAAAAGTTTATGGTATGTTTGTCTATTTTAAAAGAAGAAGAAAGTTTCGAAGTGGCTTAAAGCTTGCAATTGTTTGAGTATGATGATGCAAACCTGGAGGCAGAGCTGATTCTGGTATTCCAAGCACATAGACCCGTCTATGAGAAAGGGGACATGCATAAAGGAAGGCTGTATGGATTAAAGGAAATATTGTGCATGGCTCCATGAAAATAATATAACCAAGTAAACAGTAAGTTCATTATGAAATAAATATCTGATAAGCTTTTATTATTCTATAGGATTTATTTTTTTCACCAGGGAAAATATTTATGATATTTAATTTGGCCAAAACTATCATATCCATTAAGTAAATTATATAATAAATCTTTTCAATTGTTTCTACCACATGCTCAAATGATCTGCCTTATCATTCAGTATCTGAAGTCTATACTTATAAAAATAACATTGTTTCCAATGATATTGATTTAAACCATTTCTAATATGTGATCAATTTTTATGATAACTGCACTGGATCATGTAAAATGGAAGTATATGATCTGAATGTTACTAAATTGTCAGGTTTATAGCAGTTGTGAACAGTTACAAATCACTATTCCCCATGACAAATAAACATGAAATCTATCTTATTTTACTATATTTCCTTGAGTTTATATGTACTTATTGTACATTTGAGATTTGCTAGCCTGATAACATATTACAAAAAGCACATTTATTATTTAATGATATATTTTATTTATATAATTTTGGGCATGATAATTAATTTTTATGCAGTGGCATTGTTCAATATAAAAATCTCTATAAAATTTGAAGTAAAAGCAAAAAATAAATAAGAGCAATAAGAAGAAGTTATGGTTTGTGTATTTTAGTGAATCTGAACAGCTATCAGAAAGAAATTAGTTAAATAAATGTGTAGAGCTTTGCAATGGAATGCTCAGTTATTATTAAAATTAATGATGTGTGTCTGTGTGTGTTTATATTTAAAGATGTACACAGTCTTATGAAAACAAAAGTGTACATGTACTGGTTCTCTAAAATTACATTTAAAACTTCTAAAATATATTATAGAAAAAAATCCAAAAATAGTGCTTTGAAGATATCACAAATAAAACCAATGTTTATTTATTTGTATTTTAGAATTATTGAAATATTTCTAGTGATAACCTTAGAAAACAATTTACTCTTCTCAGATAATTTTTTTAAAATCCATGAGATTTTTGTTGATGGTGTTGAGATAATTGCATTCCCTTTGAGTGTCTCTATTTCTTTTTCTTTCAATTTTTTATTAGATATTTTCATTTATATTTCAAATGCTATCCTGAAAGTCCCCTATACTCTCCCCTGGTCCTGCTCCCCTACCCACCCACTCCCACTTCTTGGCCCTGGCGTTCCCTTGTACTGGGGCATATAAAGTTTGCAAGACCAAGGGGCCTCTCTACCTAATGATGGCCAATTAGACCATTGTCTGCTACATATGCAGCTAGAGACACGAGCTCTGGGGGTACTGGTTAGTTCATATGGTTGTTCCACCTATAGGTTTGCAGACCCCTTCAGCTCCTTGGGGACTTTCTCTAGCTCCTCCATTGGGGGCCCTGTGTTCCAACCAATAGATGACTGTGAGCATCCACTTCTGTGTTTGCCAGGCACTGGCATAGCCTCACAAGAGACAGCTATATGAGGGTTCTTTCAGCAAAATCTTTCTCGCATGTGCAATAGTGTCTGCATTTGTCGACTGATTATGGGATGGATCCCCAGGTGGGGAAGTCTCTGAATGGTCCATTCTTTCGTATTAGCTCCAAACTTTGTCTCAGTAACTCCTTCCATGGGTATTTTGTTCCCTATTCTAAGAAGGAATGAAGTATCCACATGTTGGTCTCCCTTCTTGATTTTCATGTGTTTTGCAAATTGTATCTTGGGTTTTGTTTTGTTTTGTTTTGTTTTGTTTTTTACTTTTTTTGAGACAGGGTTTCTCTGTGTAGCCCTGGCTGTCCTGGAACTCACTTTGTAGACCAGGCCGGCCTCGAACTCAGAAATCCTCCTGCCTCTGCCTCCCGAGTGCTGGGATTAAAGGTGTGCGGTACCATGCCAGGCTATCTTGGGTATTCTAAGTTTCTGGGCTAATATCCACTTATCAGTGAGTGCATATCAAGTGACTTCTTTTGTGAAGAAAAGGATGATATACTCCAGATACATCCATTTGCCCAAGAATTTCATAAATTCATTATTTTTAGTAGCTGAGTAGTACTCCATTGTGTAATGTACCACATTTTCTGTATCCATTCCTTTTTTNAGGGACATCTGGGTTTTTTTCCAGCTTCTGGCTATTATAAATAAGGCTGCTATGAACATAGTGGAACATGTGTCCTTATAAGCTTAGTGAACTCTCTGTATATAACTGTGTGCTTAATTTTCTTTTGAGTTATCATTTTATTCGTTTATATTTCAAATGATATTCCCTTTCCTAATTTCTCCTCCGCAACCCCCCATCCCATCTGCCCTCTCCTCCCTCTATGAGGGTGCTACACCCACCCACTCCTGCCTCACTGCTCTAGCATCCCCCTACACTGGAGCATCAACCCTCCATAGGACCAAGGACCTCCCCTCATATTGATGTCAGATAAGGTCATCCTCTGATACATAAGTATCTGGAGCCATGGCTACATCCATATATATGCTTTGGTTGGTAGTTTAGACCCTGGTAGCTCTGGGTGGTCTGGTTAGATGATAATTTTCTTCTTATGGGGTTGCAATCCCCTTCAACTCCTTCAGTCCTTCCCCTATAACTTCCAATGGGGTCTCTGGGCTCATCCAATGTTTGGCTGTGAGCATCTGAGTATTAATCAGGTGCTGGTAGATCTTCTCAGGGAACAGCTATACCAGGCTCCTGTCAGCAAGTGATTCTTGGCACCAGCAACAATATGGGGCTTTGGTGTCTGCAGATGGGATGATTCCTGGGTAGGGTGGCCTCTGGATGGCCTTCCTTCATTCTCTGCTCCATTTTTATTTTAAAAAGTACAATCATAATTGTTTCATAATTTTCTAAGAGTACTCTGAAAAGAAATAAGTCAAATATAATATAAATATACAAAGAATAAAGATAACATGTGTATCTTTGAAACAGCCAGGTAGGCATGAGAGGTTGGAATGAGATACCTTGCTTTCAGTTTTGTGATGTCAACCTATGTCATGTATATTTATTAACAATGTGCAGAAATGTTAAGCTACTACATACATAACCACGTGCAGATGAAATGTCAACCTGTGCTGTGCATTCTATTAACCATGTCCAGAAATGTCAACCCATGACATGGATTCTTATTAACCATGTACATGGAGGCCAGTTATATATCCATGTCCTTTTGACCTATGACTTCTTAACCAGTGACCGTGTTGGGTCGGTAGAAATCTCTTTGCGAATGTGGACAACACACATATTCTCCATAATTGTCTCTAATTCTGACAGGGATGGACTGTGGGGGATGTGCATGGAAGAATGATTACTCTGAATCCCTATTTTACAACAGCATTCATGCTTTCAGATATGCATTACACATGAAGTTTTAAATATTAAATATCTAAAAAAAAAACCCCTAAATCCTTCATGAAATTATATCCCCAGTGTAATGGCCCTCATTTACTTTTATCACTGTCTTTCTTTGAGTGTATTTATTCTCATTCCTACCATTTTGAATGCTGAATCTGTGCAAAGAGTAGATGAGATACTTAGGTTCCCATCTTTAA
>NC_034593.1:67884228-67890232 GCF_900095145.1 Mus pahari
GTATCTGTCTAGGAATTCGTCCATTTCATCCAGGTTTTCCAGTTTTGTTGAGTATAGCCTTTTGTAGTAGGATCTGATGATGTTTTGGATTTCCTCAGGGTCTGTTGTTATGCTTCCTATTCCATTTCTGATTTTGTTAATTAGGATACTGTCTCTGTGCCCTGTAGTTAGTCTGGCTAAGGGCTTATCTATCTTGTTGATTTTCTCAAAGAACCAGCTCCTGGGTTGGTTGATTCTTTGAATAATTCTTTTTGTTTCCACTTGGTTGATTTCAGCTCTGAGTTTGAGTATTTCTTGCCCTCTACTCCTATTGGGTGTATGTTCTTCCTTTTGTTCTAGAGCTTTTAGGTGTGCTGTCAAGCTGCTAGTGTATGCTTTCTCTAGTTTCTTTTTGGAGGCACTCAGAGCCATGATTTTTCCTCTTAGGAATGCTAACTTTGGGTATGTTGTGGCTTCATTTTCACTAAACTCTAAAAGTTCTTTAATTTCTTTCATTATTTCTTCCTTGGCCAAGGTATCATTGAGCAGAGTGTTGTTCAGCTTGCATGTGAATGTTGTCTTTCTATTACTTATGATGTTATTGTTGATCAGCCTTAGTCCGTGGTGATCTGATAGGATGCATGGGATAATTTCAATATTTTTGTATCTCTTGAGGACTGTTGTGTGACCAATTATATGGTCAGTTTTGGAGTAGGTACCATGAGGTGCTAAGAAGAAGGTATATCCTTTTGTTTTAGGATAAAATTTTCTGTAGATATCTTTTAAATCCATTTGTTTCATAACTTCTGTTAGTGTCCATGTGTCTCTGTTTAGTTTCTGTTTCCAGGATCTGTCCATTGATGAGAGTGGGGTGTTGAAATCTCCCACTATTCTTGTGTGAGGTGCAATGTATATTTTGTGCTCTATTAAAGTTTCTTTAATGAATGTGACTTCTCTTGCATTTGGAGCATAGATATTTAGAATTGAGAGTTCATCTTGGAAGATTTTACCTTTGATGAGTATGAAGTGCCCCTCTTTGTCTGTTTTGATAACTTTGAGTTGGAAGTTGCCATGCCTACTTCAGTAGTGGCTTGCAACAGGCCTGAAACCTGGAATGAGTCCTGAGGAAAAAGAGTCTCAAGGAGATTCAGCCTCCTGGAGTCCTGGCATTTCCAATAATCTATATACATGAACCCTATCTGCATGCTAGTATGGTGTATGCTCTCTTTCAATATTGTTAATGCCTTTAAATATTGAATTTTTACCATAGGTAAAGTTTCCACTAGTGTTCCAAAGTCCTGAAAATTCCTTAAAGCCAGGAGCTCAGAATTCAGCAAGAAGGTTACCTATTCATTAACATTCTAATTTACTTCTAGTAAAGACAGGTGAAACCGATTAAGCATCACAAAGAACAGAGCCAAGCTCAGGGCAAAACTTACCAAGGCCTAGGAAGTAGGAGGGTTGTTGTTTTGTATTAGCAGAATACCCCCCAACAGGTTCTTCTGCTAGGCCCAAAGGAACAGCATAATCGAGGATTTCCTGGAGAATCCTGACAGTGGGGTTTAACTATTGACTAGCCTTGCACCTGGCTTCCTCCTCAAGCTGCCTGGTCCTACCTCCTGGTCTTTTGTCCTTTGTTTTGTGTCACTGTATCTGCGGATGTATCCTGTCCCACTTTTCTTGTTTGATCTGTATTAAAGATGTGGTGCTCATTTTGATCAATACATTCAGTTTTACACCATCTCTCGTGTGAACTGTCTGTCACTCTTTCGCCTAATCCTCGCTCACCCGAAACCAAGAGACCCACTTCCACACAGATTGGGAACCCAAAGTGAGGCCTGTCTGTGGCAGGAAGTCAATTCCATTCAACATTAGAATGGCTACTCCAGCTTGTTTCTTCAGACCATTTGCTTGGAAAACTATTTTCCAGCCTTTTACTCTGAAGTAGTGTCTGCCTTTATCCCTGAGGTGGGTTTCCTGTAAGCAGCAAAATGTTGGGTGCTGTTTGTGTAGCCATTCTGTTATTCCATGTCTTTTTAGTGGGGAATTGAGACCATTGTTGTTAAGAGATATTAAGGAAAAGTAATTGTTTCTTCCTGTTATTGTTGTTGTTAGAGCTGGGATGTTGTTCTTGTGACTGTCTTCTTTTAGGTTTGTTGAAGGATTACTTTCTTGCTTTTTCTAAGGTGTAGTTTCCATCTTTGTTTTGGTGTTTTTCCTTTATTACCCTTTGAAAGACTGGATTCATGGAAAGATATTGTATGAATTTGCTTTTGTCATGGAATACATTGGTTTCTCCATCCATGGTAATTGAGAGTTTTGCTGGATATAGTAGCCTGGGCTGGCGTTTGTGTTCTCTTAAGGTCTGTATAACATCTGTCCAGTATCTTCTGGCTTTCATAGTCTCTTGTGAGAAGTCTGGTGTAATTCTGATAGGTCTGCCTTTATATGTTACTTTTCCTTTTCCCCTAACTGCTTTTAATGTTCTACCTTTATTTAGCGCATTTGTTGTTCTGATTATTATGTGTCAGGAGGAATTTCTTTTCTGGTCCACTCTATTTGGATTTCTGTACTTCTTGTATGTTCATGGGCTTCTCTTTCTTTAGGTTAGGTAAATTTTCTTCTATCTTTTTTTTGAAAATATTTGCTGGCCCTTTAAGTTGAAAATCTTCATTCTCATCTATACCTACTATCCTTAGGTTTGGTCTTCTCATTGTGTCCTGGATTTCCTGGATGTTTTGAGTTAGGATCTTTTTGTAATTTGCATTTTCTTTGATTGTTGTGTCCATGTTCTCTATGGAATCTTCTGCACCTGAGATTCTCTCTTCCTTCTCTTGTATTCTGTTGCTGTTGCTCACATCTATGGTTCCTGATTTCTTTCCTAGGGTTTCTATCTCCAGAGATGTCTTTGAGTTTTCTTTATTGTTTCTGCTTCCAGTTTTAGATCTTTGATGGTTTTGTTCAGTTCTATCACCTGGTTGGTTGTTTTTTCCTGTCATTCTTTAAGGGATTTTTGTGTTTCTTTTTTTAAGGTCTTCTACCTTGTTAGCAGTATTTTCCTGCAATTCTTTAAGGGATTTTTGTGCTTCTTCTTTAAGGTCTTCTACCTGTGTAGCCACATTCTCCTGTATTTCTTTAAGTGAGTTATTAACGTCCTTCTTAAAATCCTCTACCAGCATCATGAGATATGATTTTAAGTCACAGTCTTGCTTTTTGGTTGTGTTGGGGTATCCAGGAATGGCTGAGTTTGGGGTGCTGGGTTCTGATGATGCTGAGTGGTCTTGGTTTTTGTTAGTAACATTCTTATGTTTGCCCTTCACCATCTGGTAATCTCTGGTGTTACTTGTTATAGCTGTCTCCGGTGGACCTTGTGCCTCCTGTGATTCTGTTAGCCTCTGTCAGCATTTCTGGGAATCCAACTCTCTCCTGAGTCTCAGTGGTCAATGTACTCTCTGCAGGCATGCTCTCCTCTTGCAGGGAAGTTGCACAGAGGCCTGAAGCTCAGCTCTGCTTCCTGGTTGAAGATGAAGGCCTGAAAGGGACTCTGTCCCAGAAGTTATGTTGCTTCTGTGGCCTGTGCGCTCTCCTGTGTAGACTGGTCTCTGAGGGACCTGGGATACAATATCACATTCTCACCCGGTTCCACAGTCAGAGCCCTCTTTGGAGGCCAACCTTTGGCGGGGAAAGTTTGCAGTGGTCTGGATCTCAGTCTGCCTCCTGTGTGAAGATGTAGGCCTGAAGGGGACCCTGTCCCAGAAGCTATTTTGCTTCTACTGCCCATGAGCTCTCCTCCACAGACTGGTGTCTGAGGGACCTGGGCTACCCCTGTATCTATTCAATATAGTACTTGAAGTTCTAGATAGAGCAATAAGACAACAAAAGGAGATCAAGGGGCTATAAATTGGCAAAGAAAATGTCAAGATATCAGTATTTGCAGATGATATGATAGTATACATGAATGACCCCAAAAATTCTACCAGAGAACTGCCTTGTCTGGACTCAGTGAGAGAAGATGCACCTAATAATCCTGTAAAGTTGAGGCCCCAGAATGTGAGGGGTCTGGTTGTATGGGATGAGTGGGAACATCCTCTTGTAGAGAGGGGGAGGAGTGGGATGAGGATCTGTCATATGGCAGGAGGGGCATAATGACTGGACTGTTAAAAAAAGATTAAAGAGAGTTAAAAAGGGGTATAAAAGAGATATAGATAGCTAGATGATTGATTATAGGTAGAAAATAGATTGATTATAGATAGATTATAAATAGATTATTTGATAAAAAGATTGTAGATAGGTAAATTGTAGATTATAGCTAGATGGTAGATGATAAGTAGATGATAGATAATAGGTAGATGATAGAGTGTAGATAATTATAGATAGATGATAGACAGAGAAATAGAGAGATAAAACAGGAATGGGCCTGATGAGTCTCTTTAGAGAAAAAAACCTTCAAAACACTTGCCCCAGTACCTTATTCTAGACCAAGTTTTAGAACAAAGGAAAAATCTGACATATATGATGTTTTAGGGATGGTGGGAAGTTTCACATCATGAGATTTAGTTCAATCTAAATTATATGATAAAAAGCTTTGAGGAGGAAGGTACCATATACCAAGAGATGCCAACTGACATTACAGATGCTCCTTAACTCTATGTCTTAGACAGAGTTGCAGGAAGACTAGACCTCAGGTAAGCTCTGGGTATGGTCTACATGTGCATGTCCATGTTCTAACAGTAACAAGTCACTTAGACTATTACATATAGCATACTACAAAACTATTGGTAAATGAATGCTGTGTTGGCCTTGATATTGTTGCTGTTTTCCTTTTATCCACAAGTTTATACATGTACCTTTTCATTGAAACCACACACACACACACACACACACACACACACACACACACACACACACATACAGACACACACACGGCACAAATCATTCTAAATTTTGATGACTTCTCACAAATGCTTATACTTAGCAAATTATCAATGGCATGCTGACATAGATAATACAGGGATGAGACAAGCCCTAGTGAGCTAAGATGAGAAAGGAAATGAAAAGTCATGTACAACAGTACAGCCCATCCCTGAGACATGTTGCAGCTGCATGCCTGGGTATGCCATTCCGTCGAAGTGAGTGATTTAGGAGGGGTGCTTGGATTGAATTCTGAGAACAAACTTGGCAGACCTACTTGCTTTAAACTTTTTTTCCATCATTGTACAGGCTGTATTCTGTCTAATGATATCTTTGACATTATGATCTCATCCCATACCTTCTTGCTTCCCTGTTTACAACATTAACTCTTCTGTCTTAATTTCTATAGGGAGATCTTATGGGAAAGACTCTAGTGTAAGAGAAGTTAAGCCCCTGTGGAGACATGAGCTCTGTCACCAAGAGTCCAAGTTTAAGCCTTTTTAGATCTCACAAAATAGAGAAATATGCACACATAGTGATTTCAAGTTCTGTTCAAAGAGACCACTGCAGCATATGAGTGTCTGGAATTTTCCAAAATCAGTGCTCTAAGTCATATGTATGAATAGGTGGCTTGGGGGCATGGATTTTAATGAGACAGAATGACTAGATAAGAAAGTGTAGGCTCTGTTTGAGTTATGTGCTTGTCCTTAGTTTTTTTTTTTTCTTTAAATTTCTCCTCACTGACCTTCTGCAAGGAATCTTCTGCTGGAGACCATCTGCAAGGAACACCTCAGTGCTCAGTGATCATAAGGCACAGCCAAATCATTTGTCTCTTTAGGTTTGTGTTTGATAATTTCATTTGTTTTCATTCAGAGAGAAGAACAAACACAATATTAGAGATCAATAGTTTGCTGCACTTACCATCGTCTACAATTTCTTACTAGAACACTTGGGCACCGAGGCCTGTGCTTACTGTTCTCAGCTGGAGGCCGAAGGCTAATGAATGAAATACCAACTGTGGCACTATTTGAGCTTTTTCAAAGAGGCTAGCATCTGTATGTTATTGATAGAACAGTTTCTCAATTGTTCTTTATCACTCACAGTAGTATGTTTT
>NC_034593.1:67890350-67891501 GCF_900095145.1 Mus pahari
TTTGGTTTTTTGAGACAGGGTTTTTCTGTATAGCCCTGGCTGTCCTGGAACTCACTTTGTAGACCAGGGTGGCCTCGAACTTAGAAATCCTCCTGCCTCTGCCTCCCAAGTTCTGGGATTAAAGGCGTGCGCCACCACGCCCGGCCATGTTTTACGTTTTTAACACACACATATAATCTGTTTATATTCCTTCTCTATGTATATTCTCACCCAGTAATTTCATATACTTATGATCTATAGTACATTTCAATTTACTTTTTTAAAATTTTCTGACAGGGATGGGCTGTGGCGTATGTGCCAGGAAGAATGATTACTCTGAATCCCTATTTTAAAACAGCGTCCATGCTTTCAGATATGCATTACACATGAAGTTTTAAATATTAAATATCTAAAAAAAACCCTAAATCCTTCATGAAATTATATCCCCAGTGTAATGGCCCTCCTTTACTTTTA
The DNA here is from genome assembly GCF_900095145.1 of Mus pahari. NCBI lineage: Eukaryota > Metazoa > Chordata > Mammalia > Rodentia > Muridae > Mus > Mus pahari. The sequence continues at coordinate 67,890,804 of NC_034593.1, forward strand.
TCAGTTTCTTTCTTTGAGTGTATTTATTCTCATTCCTACCATTTTGAATGCTGAATCTGTGCAAAGAGTAGATGAGATACTTAGGTTCCCATCTTTAACATGTTATACTGGAAAGCCAATTTTTCTAAATATATTTTGACTCATAACAATGAAATTATTCCCCAGTGAAAAACTGTACATTGTAATTTTCATAATATATTACTGTTAATTAAAGAATAGAATGTGTATGTGTTTAGGTACATAGTANAATTTATTTACTAATTATAATTATATTATTTTTAAGGTTAGAATATAATTTCTGAGTTATCTCCCATAGTATTGAATGAAATGTCAGAGGAAACAATGNGGATATATTGGCCATATGTTATCTTTTTATTATTTGTTTATTTATCATANAGATAGACTTNATGTNTTGTCTAGAGCCTCCACTTCCTATATAGATGTGATCTTCTTCTCTTAGTCTGTATAGTGCAGAGACTATCAGTGTATGCTATGTGTCTGAAAAAAAATCCTAATCCTTAAAAGGTTTACTAGGGACACANCAATACAAGTAATATATGGGTTAGTAGATAAATAAATATACAATATTTATTTATTTGCTAAATAAATTTATGTGCTAAATAAATTTATATTTATTTATGTGCTAAATAAATATACAATATAGATGAATCTACAACCAAAATGCAAACTTCCATCTA
>NC_034593.1:67892876-67899365 GCF_900095145.1 Mus pahari
TTGATTTTATTTGCATAAACTCTTTACAATATCTTTAATTTGATTAATATAATATTTATGAGAGAAGACTTTGATTGTATAGTACAATCCAATCTCAACTCTTGATCCTTCTGCTACTGCCTACAAAATGCATGGCTAATTTATGTCATATAAATGTCTGTGAACCTAGTTACCTTGAAAATTGTCTTAATTATTAAACCTTAGACTTTGCCATTTATTTATTAATTGGCATCTGAAAATGAGCACTCAGAAAATTTAGGTTCTCAGTAAGAACTTTTATTTTACAGAGAATAAAATATCTATGGAATACAATACATTGGTTTATTCATGGTTTTACCTGTTTTGAACAAACATGTTGCTGATGTGTATTGAACAGTGAATAAATCACTTCTCCATATTCAAAAGCCTCAAATTTAGTCCAGGATGCATCTATAATAAAGCACTGTATAACATGATAGCATCATAACCACTAAGACCAGAGTGAGAGTCACTGAAACAGAAACCAGTTGAAGTAAGTTGATCAATTCTTCCATGTGGGTTAGAGACCTAAGAGAAAATTCAAGCTGGGGAAGAATCATGAAGCACATTCTGCATTAGGTTGCCTTTGGGATTACCCTGTAATATTGTTACAACATAATCACCTGCAATTTGCAAGACTAGATTAATGCAGACTAATAGAGCAGGACTGGAGTGGTTCACACTGAGAAAGACAGTTATATTCTGAAAATGTGAACCAGCTTTGTACTCATTTATTATTGAGACTTTTTGTAAGTTTTATCAAAATATGCAAGATTTCATTTCTTTGTTTTGCTGGATTTTACTTTTAATATAACAACATCTTGTGTGTTTATTTTTAATCATCTGAGTAGGAGTTTGCCTAATTTCAATCTCCATGATAGTAAAATAGAGTTTTCTTGTGTATTTTCTGTTTAATCTCAGAGGAACATTTATATTAGAAACTCTGTACACATCTCTGCTGATATACAGTAATGTGGGCTCATGGCATAGAGTTGGCTTATCTTCTGTCCATCTTCTAACCATTGTTAGGCATAATACAGAATTTTAAAAGCTACTACAATTTTCTTTATTAGCTTACTCAGACTTCTAAGAAGAAAATCGATATTTCTAAAAAGAGTACTTCATAATGCATAAGCATATAAAAATAATCAGGGACTAAATATTTGTCTTCAGGCTTCTCATGTTTGTTTAGTTCACTGTGAACATAAAGCTATTTCCACACCATAAAGAGCCTGCCATGACGAAGCCTAGGAGAACATCCATGTAACTTTCCATGTGCCTATGTGACTTGGACAAACCTTGTGAGGGGATACTTTTGGCAGGAGAGCTTCACTTAAATACATTTTGTGTAATGTTCAAGAAAATTTCTGGGCCAATGCATCCATTGACTTTCAAAACATTGCCTTAATTCCAGTTATTTACTTCCTCCATTGGATTTTAAGAAATCCATATGCTATTTTACACTTTTAGATTTAATTGTGGCACAATTAATGCCATTGAAGATATTAGTATAAATAAATATCTAGAGAATCTGGTGATCTGAAATGCTTGACAGTGTCCAGCACATGCAAACAGCTCAAATGTTTCATATAGTTGTTATTATCATTATTGCCCTGCTTTAAATAATAGATAAAATTCAACATTTGAATAAAACTCTAAAAAATAAATTCTGGATATGCAACTGTACTTGAGGTGTTCATTTCTTTGTGCTGGAGAATTCCAAACTTCTGTTACTTGTTTTGGAATGAACTGTAGGTTGTTGTGAGCCATAGCACTTCTATGTGTTAGGAATACTGTGTTAATATGTCATACGGACCAAGGACTATCATAGGCATTGTGCAAATATCCAAGAAACAAACAAACCTTTATTTCCATCGCTATGTTGTTATGATGGGTTACATTTTTGTGTCTGGAAATACATTTTGTAATAATAAAACAAACGGTAAGGGTCAGAATCACTGCTCTAAAGTATGCTGTGGTAGCATCTGTTAAGGAGTCAAGCCTCTCTCATGCAGCACGTTAAGTTTCTTTTAGTTTCTGGAACAATACAGAGACCAGAAAATATTTGGATGTTGATGATAATTTCTTGAGTAATTAATGATTTCATAAACTTTTGGAATAGGAATGGAGTGGAGAAAGTGAAGTGAGAGAACAGAGAGAGAATAATGGAAACTCAAATCACAGTCCTCTGATGGCCCTCAGGTGGCCTTTTCCGTAAGCCACCATGGTCAGAGGGATGGGCATTGATTTTTACCCCTCAAAATATCATATCAGGGTAATTGATAACAGAAATGGCTAGTATTCATCTGGGAATAATTTAGTATGATTGCAACTAATTCACACAAACTTAAGGTATCATTTACCATAAGCACGTTTCAACTACAACTTCCTTTGTTTGTTTATAAACAATGTTGTTACCTTTAACAGCTTTATCCAATTCTACTAGTTGAATGCAGTGAATAGTAGAAAATATATCTAACATAGACACAAGTAGCATATAGACTGAAAAGGTTGCATTTAGGAATAATATGTATATGCATATATATATAATCTATCATTAAAAAACTATTAGGTAGTAAGAATGTATCTAAATTTTTCATTTTTACTCATAATTGAATGATTACACCTTTATGAAAAATTTTGAGTTAGGTTCATAAATATTAACCTATGTACTTTATTTTCATGATCATAACTTTCATATTTACCTAACATTACATAATGCAGGTGATGCTATAAGATTATATAGAGTTAGAGTATCTTTAGAAATCATTTTCACTAACTTTAAAGCTCAATATAGAATATACAACTTGGGATAGAAAATGGACTGCATTTTATGTGTTAGGTCAGATTTCTTAGCAAGAAGTCCGTTCCTCCATTTCTTTTTCAAGGGCTCGTTAATGCAAGTGGTTAGGCATCCTTCAAGTTGTTAATTGTGACGTTGGTCTCCTCCTTTCATGCTCTGTATTGGGATCAATGCAGGCTGGAGCTATTTTACTGGAAGTTCATTTGTTGTACACTATGTCCCTGAGAAAATACAGGACTTGACTCCTGCAGTGATGGGACAGAATGACAGCTCTGTGGTTGAGTTCATCCTCTTGGGTTTTTCTCACCTCCCTGAACTCCAAGTACACATGTTTGGAGCTTTCTTAGTTATTTATCTGGTGACTCTGACAGGAAATGCCACCATTGTCACTGCCATTTTTCTGGACCACAGCCTGCACATTCCCATGTACCTGTTCCTGCAGAACTTGTCTGTGGTGGAAGCAAGCTTCAGCACAGCAATTATGTCTGTGATGCTGGTGGTCCTGACAACCGAGAAAGCAACCATTTCCTTTGGGAGCTGTTTTGCACAGATGTACTTCATTCTTCTCTTTGGTGGAACTGAGTGTTTTCTCCCGGGGGCAATGACTTATGATCGATTTGCTGCAATCTGCCACCCTCTGACCTACCCAGTGATTATGAGCAAAAGGATCTTTGTGAAATTGGTGATGTCCTCATGGGCCTTGGGTATCATGACAGCCACTGTGGAGGTCACATGGGTGTTTAGCTTCCCCTTCTGTGGTCCTAGTAAAATTAATCATATATCATGTGAAACCCCAGCAGTGCTGGAGCTTGTCTGTGCAGACACGTTCCTCTTTGAAGTCTATGCCTTCACAGGCACCATGTTGATTGTCATGATCCCTTCCTATTGATACTCTTGTCTTATACTGGAATTCTCTTCACCATCCTGAGGATGCCATCCACTACAGGGAGGCATAAGGTCTTTTCCACGTGTGCCTCTCATGTCACCTCTGTCACCCTCTTCTATGGAACAGCATGCATGAGTTATTTGCATCCTAAATCCAGGTACTCACCAGACACCAAGAGACTGATGTCATTGGCTTACTCTCTGCTCACCCCTCTCCTGAATCCACTTATCTACAGCCTGAGAAACAAGGAGATGAAAAGGGCTGTGGTAAAATTATGCCAAAGAAAAGTGGTTTTCTTACTTGCTGAGAAGCCATTTGAGATTTGGAAACCACCCAAAGAAATTTAATTTAGTAAATAATGGCAAAAGGGATCCCAGCAATTTTAGTCATTTGTTTTTATGACTATATGGTTTTTATATTATGATGTAGTAATATGTTTGTGAATTGTGGGTATCTAGTTTGTTATTACAGCATTGTCATCAGGTGATGCTTCAATAAATCTAATTTTACATATTCATATGTTTGATGCTTTGTTTTCTGGGCTTTTGTTTGCGTGAGTGGTGTCTTTCTATGTATCCTCTCTCTAATCTGTCACTTATCCTATTATCTACTTTTGTGTTGTATTTGTATCTGTGTTTGCATGTCCTTCCAGTTTTGAGAATCAACTTGTACCCATACTCCAGGTCAGCTGCCTCTCTAGCCCTGTGCTACTACCCCAGCTCGGTGTTCCTTAAGTTGAATAACCATTTCAGAATTGCTTTTTATAATGATTATAAATGTCTATTAAGGCTCACTAACACCCAGATTCAAGAAAACAACAGATATATTGTTGATATTTGTTGTTTCTTTTTTTAAATGTTAATTTTTTATTAGATATTTTGTTCATTTACATTTCAAAAGCTATCCCCTTTCCTAGTTTCCTCTCCCAATGTCCCCTATACCCTCCCCCACCCTGCTCCCCAACCCACCCACTCCCCCTTCCTGGCCCTGGCCCTGTACTGGGGCATATAATCTTCAACCATCAAACTCAGACACTATTGCATATGCCAGCAAGATTTTATAGCTATCTCTTGTGAGGCTATGCAGCGCCTGGCAAATAAAGAAGTGGATACTCACAGTCATCTATTGGGTGGAACACAGGGCCCCCAATGAAGGAGCTAGAGAATGTACCCAAGGAGCTAAATGGGTCTGCAACCTTATAGGAGGAACAACAATATGAACTAACCAGGACCCCCCTTCCCCCCCAGAGCTTGTGTCTCTAGTTGCATATGTAGCAGAGGATGGCTTAGTTGACCATCAATGGGAGGAGAGGCCCTTGGCCTTGCGAAGATCATTTATTGTTTCTTGAGTGAAACTATAGCAATTAAACAATAAAACCCGCTGGGCAGTGGTAGCACATGCCTTTAATCCAAGCACTTGGGAGGCAGAGGCAGGCAGATTTCTGAGTTCAAGGCCAGCCTGGTCTACAGAGTGAGTTCCAGGACAGCCAGGGCTATAAAGAGAAACCCTGTTTCGAAAAAAAAAATCCCCAAAGTTATTTTTGAGGCCCAAACTAGTCCTCATTTCTGTCATGGCCTCCACTTGCTTATAGAGGGGCTTCTTCTTCTTTTTGTTGTTTGTTTTAATTTATATTTAATTTTATTTATCATTTTTTATTTATTCACTTTATTTTCCACTCACTGCCCATCTCCTGGTCATCCCTCTCACAGTGCTCCCCCGCTCCAACCCCCTTCTCCTCAGAGCAGGTAGGGCACCCTTGGGTATCTTCTGACTCTTGTAAATCCAGTCTCTGTGAGGCTAAGTACGTCCTCGCTTACTTAGGCCAGAGAAGGCAGCTCAGCTAGAACATATTCCACATACTTTTGGAATAGCCTCCACTTAAGTTCCTTGGGACCCACATGAAGACCAAACTGCACATCTGCCACACATGTGTGAAGACCTAGGTCCAGCCCGTGTATGTTTGTTGGTTGGTGATTCAGTCTCTGAAAACTGCAAGGGTCCAGGTTAGTGGATTCCCTTTGTCTTCCTATGAAGTGCCTATCCCCTTAAGGGCTACATCCTTCCTATTCTTCCATAAGAGTTCCCAAATAACATCCACTGTTTGGCTGTGGATATCTGTATCTGCCTGAGTCAACTTCTAGATGGAACCTCTCAGAAGACAGCCATACTAGACTCCAGTATGTCTGCAAGTATAACAAAGCATCATTAATAGTGTTAGGGATTGGTGCTTGCCCATGGGATGGGTCTCAAGTTGGGATGGTTATTGGTTGTCTCTTCCCTCAGTTTTTACACCATCTCCAGTCCAAGCATTTTTTTGTGTATGGGAAACCAAATAGTTTACTGATTGGGAAGTTTCAAGTGTTCTCTTCTACATCTCTTTCATCACTAAAGGTTGGAGGAGGAAAATAGACAAGTCAGAAGGTCACTCAACATCACAGGTCTTAAACATAGCCTACTAGTCTTTGTGTGATGTTGTGAGAAGCAGAAGGAATTGACGAGACAAGATGTTGAAAGCAATCAACGGTTTTAATACAATCCCCATCAAAATTCCAACTCAACTCTTTTTTATTATTATTATTTTCTTTATTTACATTTCAAATGCTATCCCAAAAGTTCACTATACCGCCCCCCCCCACGCCCCTGCTCCCCTACACACCCATTCCCACTACTTGGCCAAGGCCTTTCCTTGTGCTGGGTCATATAAAGTTTGCAAGACCAAGTGGCCTCTCTTCCCAGTGATGGCCAATTAGGCCATCTTCTGCTACATATGCAGCTAGAGACA
>NC_034593.1:67899376-67964030 GCF_900095145.1 Mus pahari
TGAAAAAAAAAATCCTAATCCTTAAAAGGTTTACTAGGGACACATCAATACAAGTAATATATGGGTTAGTAGATAAATAAATATACAATATTTATTTATTTGCTAAATAAATTTATGTGCTAAATAAATTTATATTTATTTATGTGCTAAATAAATATACAATATAGATGAATCTACAACCAAAATGCAAACTTCCATCTAGATTAAGAGGACATTTCAGGGACAAGGAAGTNTGAATCTTCAATGCCCTGATTCACATTGAAATACCCCTTAATTTTAAAGGGAACATCTACTAAAACCAAATGGTAGTAGCTCTTCAATTTTACANTAATAAGAAATGCTGAACAAAATTTCACTGAACATGGAAGCTGTGGTGGAATGTTAATCCAGCAGCATGGCTGCTTCTACAACANATTGCATCCAAAGATATGATCCAACTGGAATGTAGACATGTCACATACCTTAATCACCCTGGCTGGAATAAAAGCCTTTAATCCCTCTGGCTAGAACACAGGCAGCCTTTGTATATACTATTGGTCTCTCTGGCTGGAATACAAACAAGCCTTTAATGCATACCTTTATTCCCAAAAAAATGATGTCTAATTAGATGCAGACAAAGTGATGAATCAGAGAAAGATTTAACAGAATGAGTCAAAAATAGTATAAGCANAACTCTCATAAGAATAGACAGGAAAGAGGGGCTACGTAAATAACAGTGAGGGAAAGTTGACTAATTTCAGTAGATCAGTTCAGTTTAGTAAAGAACAAGAACGGTTGAGTTTGAAGCAATCTTTCCAAGGAATGCAAATCCATCAGAAGTGGAGAGAAGACAATTTGAATCAGTCAGCCTAGAGAGGAGTTTGAGCCAGAACAACTGAGTTGACCTAGCCAACCAAAGATCGGGGTGAACTAGAAAGCATGCGTTTATGCATCAATAAGTCTTAGAGGCTGAAATATTCTAGGCCTAGGTTAACAGATGGAGGCCAGATGCTGAAACTTTCAGTGCCCAATCTTGTAGAAGATTAGATTGTACAGAGGTTAGAAGCTTCTAGGNCTACTCCTAGAGATAGGTAGAACCACTCTTAGCTCACCTCAAACCACGAATTTGTAAAGGTCTCCTTTTATCACTTCATCTGAAGAAATAAAAGTGATATTTACATTTGCAGAAGAGATATTTATATTACAGAGAACAGAACTAGGTACAGACGGCTGCCACCACTCTCATGTTTGCATCCTTTGCAAATAGCATTGGCATAAACTTCTGGACTTAATTTTCATACACCTCATAGACAGAGGTCACACACANTAGAGTCATGAGATTGCTTTGCATTTTGGTACTATTTAGGAAAAAATAAATATTTTTTGATTTTCATTGTTTTTACAGTAAGCTCCCTTTGCATTTCCTTTTCAAATTTCCATTACAAACAATTTGATTTTATTTGCATAAACTCTTTACAATATCTTTAATTTGATTAATATAATATTTATGAGAGAAGACTTTGATTGTACTTTGATATCAACTCATGATCCTTCTGCTACTGCCTACAAAATGCATGGCTAATTTATGTCACATAAATGTCTGTGAACCTAGTTACCTTGAAAATTGTCTGAATTATTAAACCTTAGACTTTGCCATTTATTTATTAATTGGCATCTGAAAATGAGCACTCAGAAAATTTAGATTCTCAGTAAGAAATTTTATTTTACAGAGAATAAAATATCTATGGAATACAATACATTGGTTTATTCATGGTTTTATCTGTTTGGAACAAACATGTTGCTGATGTGTATTGAACAGTGAATAAATCACTTCTCCATATTCAAAAGCCTCAAATTTAGTCCAGGATGCATCTATAATAAAGCACTGTATAACATGATAGCATTATAACCACTAAGACCAGAGTGAGAGTCACTGAAACAGAAACCAGTTAAAATAAGTTGATCAATTCTTCCATGTGGGTTAGAGACCTAAGAGAAAATTCAAGCTGGGGAAGAATCATGAAGCACATTCTGCATTAGGTTGCCTTTGGGATTACCCTGTAATATTGTTACTACATAATCACCTGTAATTTGCAAGACTAAATTAATGCAGACTAATAGAGCAGGACTGGAGTGGTTCACATTGAGAAAGACAGTTATATTCTGAAAATGTAAACCAGATTTGTACTCATTTATTATTGAGACTTTTTGTAAGTTTTACCAAAATATGCAAGATTTCATTTCTTTGTTTTACTGGATTTTACTTTTAATATAACAATATCTTGTGTGTTTCTTTTTAATCATCTGAGTAGGAGTTTGCCTAATTTCAATCTCCATGTTAGTAAAATAGAGTTTTCTTGTGTATCTTCTGTTTAATCTCAGAGGAACATCTATATTAGAAACTCTGTACACATCTCTGCTGATATACAGTAATGTGGGCTCATGGTATAGAGTTGGCTTATCTTCTGTCCATCTTCTAACCATTGTTAGGCATAATNCAGAATTTTAAAAGCTACTACAATTTTCTCTATTAGCTTACTCAGACTCCTAAGAAGAAAATCAATATTTCTAAAAAGAGTACTTCATAATGCATAAGCATATAAAAATAATCAGGGACTAAATATTTGTCTTCAGGCTTCTCATGTTTGTTTAGTTCACTGTGAACATAAAGCTATTTCCACACCATAAAGAGCCTGCTGTGACGAAGCCTAGGAGAGCATCCATGTAACTTTCCATGTGCCTATGTGACTTGGACAAACCTTGTGAGGGGATACTTTTGGCAGGAGCGCTTCACTTAAATACATTTTGGGTAATGTTCAAGAAAATTTCTGGGCCAATGCATCCATTGACTTTCAAAACATTCCCTTAATTCCAGTTATTTACTTCCTAGATTGAATTTTAAGAAATTCATATGCTATTTTACACTTTTAGATTTAATTTTGGCACAATTAATGTCATTGAAGATATTAGTATAAATAAATATCTAGAGGATCTGGTGATCTGAAACGCTTGACAGTGTCCAGCACATGCAAACAGTTCAGATGTTTCATATAGTTGTTATTATCACTATTGCCCTGCTTTAAACAATAGATAAAAATCAACATTTGAATAAAACTCTAAAAAATAAATTCTGGATGTGCAACTGTTAAAGAAAAAACAATTTAGTCTTTTTTTCTTATTATCAAAATAGTTTAAAGTGAAGCATTTTTGTAAATTACTTGATCAATTTTAGATATTACAACTATTTAATATGCTCCTTTGCATTTTAGATATTTTATTACTGGTCAAATTTATTAAGTTCTTGTTTATAGTTTTATTAAAATTTTGTCATTTTCTGTCCAATAGTGTGAGTGTGAGGAATATAAGCTTAGAGGAAAGTATTGCCATAGAAATAGGGAAAGTGCTTGCTTCATCTCATACACCATGCATGATAATACTTTAGTTCTAGAGTGTGTGTGCTTTGGGGATGTTGCACAGAAAACCCTCATAGTAGATACCAACACTCTTTTTCCAGAAGCTTCTCCCTACTCTGCTAGTAGTCTGAGCTTATTTTCTTTTGGTGGATCCTCTCTATAAACATCTTTGACCCACTTCGCTTGTGGCCTGCATTACTTCACCAGCCAATGCGTCACTGCTGCTGTTACTCATTATTATTACTAATTATTAATCATTCCATTCACTTACATCTCAAATGATATCCTACTTCCCAGTTATCCTTCTACAACCCCCCCCATTCCACATACTCCCTTTCCCCTTTGTCTTTATGAGGGTGTTCCCCATCCACCCATACTCTTCCACCCCACCGCTCCAACACCCCCCTACATTGGGGCATCAAACCTCCACAGGACCAGCGGCCTCTCTACCCATTGGTGTTAGAAAAGGCCGTCCTGTGCTACATATGTACCTGAAGCCATGGATCCCTCCCGGTGCACTCCTTGGTTGGTGGTCTAGTCTCTGGGAGCACTGGGTGGTCTGAGCAGGCAATGTTGCTCATTTTATCCCCTTCTGGTGTCAAGAGTAGATAAAGCAGCTGGCTTCAGTTTCGTTTTAGTTAGATGTTGCAGTTACGGAAGCATGGATGGCAAAGTGGAGAGATGCAGGAAGGACTACAGAAGAACCAGGCAGGGTGTTCCTTTGGCTCTTTTTCAGTATTTGTTCTCTTGGGAAACATTTTGAAGTAGTCATCCAAGAATAGAAGCATTAATATTTCAAGGGGCACAATAGAGAGATATTATAAACCACAGTTTCTAAGTTGTTTAAATTTGTGGGGCAGCACTGTCTTCCCTTTACTCAGTCTTAGATACCAATATTTACTATGCTTAGAAACTCACCTCTAAAATCTATGTGCAATTTGATTATTAATGTATGCACATTAATCAAGATCTGGCCTTGAACATTTTGTGTTTTAATTTCCATGACTGACCTTGACTTGGGCTAGTTTTTCCTGCAGTCTTTCAAGGAGGTTTCATATAGGCAAACTCAATAATAGTTCATGTAGTTCTACAGCAGGTGTTGTTCTTTCTAAGAGTAGCTTGAAAATGACCAAGTATATTTTGGCTCTGTTGAACTTCGTGTTTCTCTGATATTCTGTAAATTCATGGTCCAAAGAGAAAACCCTTACCTATTTTGGTACGAGTGACAAAACTCAGGATTTGTGCATGTTTGTAAGACTTCTATCAGTAAACTATATTGCAAAGTTTTGCCTCCTATCTTTGAATTTTAGAGATAGGAAACAAAACAGCTATGAAGTCTCTAAACTCCCTCTGCCTCTGTCTTTTGAGTGCTCAGAATGCAGGTGTGCTCTGTTTGAAAATCCATGTATGTATTTGTTATATAAATGGAACCTAAGGCTTTACATGATTTCTGTAAGTCCCCTGCTCAGGCGCTTATCCATTATTGCAAAATCCTCAGGTTCCTTGATATTCCAGTCACAAACAAAGCATCGTTGTCTTTGAAGATGTTTCTGTGTATATGATTTGGCTTAAAAATATGTATACATCTATGCAGATGTAAATGTGTTGCATGTTCATAGACACGTACACATATATTGTATGTATGCTAAGCACTGTTTTAAGCACTTTAAAATTTTGTCTTATTTGATGCTCGCAAAGCCAATGCTAGCTCATTTTTATGTCTCACAGTGTACACTGTATATTTTCTTCAAAAATATGGCAGGAGGAAGTTCTTCAAGTTTACTTTGAAATAAGCTTTTTGTTTTATAGGACTAACATCTTTTTTTTTTTCAATAGAAGCATGGCTCACTCAATGTGATACCAAATGTGCTTTAGTTATTTTCTTGTATCTCTTAATGATTCCAGAAGCCACGTGTATAACCTACTTCAGAGATTGTCCTGTTGATGTTCTGTTGACCTTATATCCCTTCACTATTTCTTGTTGTACAACTGTAATGTTATGCCAATTTTACTCAACTAGAAATTGTGTTTCCCAGAATGGTGAAACATCAGTCTTTTTAATTCACGTGTTTTGAAATTACAATTTGTTCCTTTTTGTACAAAATATCTAATGAGTTATTTTATCTTTAAAAATCATTTTTAAAGATGTCCATTTCCTTAAATAACATATATTATTTTGACTCTATGTTTTTTATAACTATATTTGTATGTAAAGTTATATTATTATATAACCGTATTAAACATAGGTTGAATTTCACATAAGTAGTATAGAGCTTAAAATACATGTTCAGTAATAAGAAGTGTTATAAATAAATAATGGTCTCTTACAAAATTGTTAGTATATGCAACATTTTTAGAGACACATGTAATATCCTAATTAGCATATGTACTAATTAATATCTACCTGTTCTTCTGCTATTCTAATAGCTTTATCTCTTTGTTTATAAGAAACAGAGATGGCTATATTGTTAGATTACAATATACTCTTCTCCAATGCTCCAATTTTGATATATTTTTAACAGTTTGATCATCTTGAGTTTTTCTATGATATGTCTTTATATGTCTTTATAGTCAATATCTTCTAAAACAGCTGTTGTTATGCATGTGCTTAATATGTTTTCTAAGCACCTTATTTTACTTTTCTAATTACATTACCACTGTGGTATATATTTTTTCTTTTTTCTTTTTCTTGGATATTTTCTTTATTTACATTTCAAAAGTTATCCCCTTTCCCATTTTTGCCTCCACAAACACCCTATCCCATCCTTCCTCCTCCTGCATCTATGAGGGTGTTACCCCACCTACCCACCCACTGCTACCTCACTGCCCTGGCATTTGCCTACACTGGGACATCGAACCTTAACAGGACCAAGATCCTCTCCTGCCATTGATGCCTGACAAGGCCATCCTCTGCCGCATATGGAGCTGGAGTTTTGGTCACTCCATGTGTAGTCTTTGGTTGGTGGTTTAGTCCCTGGGAACTCTTTGAGGTCTGGTTGGTTGAGATTGTTGTTTTTCCTATGGGGTTGTAACCACTTCAGCTCTTTGAGTCCTTTCTCTAACTCCTCATTGGGGATCTAGTGCTCAGTCAAATGGTTGGCTGCGAGCATCTGTCTCTGTATTTGTCAGATTCTGGCAGAGCTTCTCAGGAGACAGCTATGCTTTATCAGGCTCCTGTCAGCAAGCACATCTTGGTATTTGCAATTGTGTCTGGATTTGTTGACTGTATATAGGATGGATCACCAGGTAAAGCAGTGTCTGGATGGCCTTTCTTTCAATCTCTGCTCCACACTTTGTCTTTGTATTTTGTTCCCCCTTCTAAGGACTGAAGCATCCACATTTTGTTCTTCCTTATTCTTCAGCTTCATGTGGTCTGTGAAATGTATCTTGGGTATTCTGAGCTTTGAGGCTAATATCCACTTATCAATGCATACCATATGTGTTCTTTTCTGATTGGGTTACCTCACTCAGGATGATATTTTCTAGTTCCATCCATTTGCCTAAAACTTTCATGAAGTCGTTGTTTTTAATAGCTGAGTAGTACTCCATTGTGTAAATGTACCGCATTTTCTGTTTCCATTCCTCTGTTCTAAGGTATGTAAAAACAAAAGATGTAATCTTGGCTCCTGGCACATGATGGCAGGGTCTATAGTCAAGCTACAAGCCAACATTTCTCCCAGTTTACCTACAGTCATTCACAAATACATATTTATTAATGTTACCATTTACTGAGTACCATTAAGCAATAAGTTGAGGATGAACTATGAAAGCTCATACGCAGTTCCTGACAGTGATGAAATCAGAAAGTCCATGTCTAGGATATGTTGAGTGGTAGCGTTCTAGATTTGTGGGTGTTAGCTAAAAAAGGTATTCATAAACTTTGTTTTCTTTATACTTAATACATGTGAGGTCCAAGATGACTTGCTCACCACTCGATCACCAAGTCTTCTATCTTGTTATGCCCAAGCTTGGAATCATTTGTGCCACAAAAGCAGTCTAAGTCTAAGTGTTGCAGTTTGGGCATAGGAGAGAGATTTTAGTGCCTTCTATCTGGGCATTATGACTTTTTCCTGATCGCTTTAGACAATTCTTTCCAGAGGAAAATTTCTGCAAGAGTGGGAGAATACTTGAGTGGCCCTGAGCTGAGGGACAGTGAAGAATTATTACTGCTTACCATCATTCAGCATCAAGATGCCAACCATAGCTGTGAGCCTGTTTAGAAGTTGACTTCCCAGCTCATTTCAGTTCTCTAGGTGATAGTGGCTTATGGAAGGATGTTATCTAGGACACACCCACTCCTGCTGATGCCATTTAATGCTTTAATGGGCTGCTAGCTCAGACCTACACATCCACATTGCTGTTAAATAATTTGTTGAGAGACTTCTAGCGAGGTTCTGTCAATCCATACTGATGCCATATTTTTTCAAACCAATTAGACACTTTTTGAAATACCATGATATAACCTCTGTATTTTATATGTTTAATTGGAGGTAGTGGTATTTATTTATTTTTGTTTTGTTTTCAATCCTTTTATCTATATAGCCACAGATCTCACTTCATCTGGGATTTATTTGCCTGGAATTAATTGCCAGGAGTACTCTTGCTGTGTTTGAATAAACTTTTTCTTACTTTAAAACAACTGTAAACTCTAAGCTGACGTTATGTAGTGGTCAGGATGGATTCTTCTTCAGTATCTTGAGAGCCTTGATTCTTATTTAGTATTTTAAGAACCTACATTAGACAATTAGTGACTTACACCATCTCATGGGTGCTTTTCTTGGCTTGCATATACTCTTATTTTCCAGGGTACAGGTTCTACCTCACACCATCATCTGCTGTGCAATCTTAAGGTGTCTGTCCTCTACTCTTCATTTACTTAGAGTTCCTTGTTGCCATTACACCCAGTCCCCAACCCAATACTTGTATTATTCTACTACCTCATCACTTTCAACCTGTGTCTCCCGTTTCCTGGCTGGTTTATGATTATCCTTCAGAAGACATACCAGCCACTGCAGCTTAGTCGGTTATAATAAGACACAGGTTTGGACTCTAACAACTGGGAATTTCTTTCATTCAGATTAGAGAGACAATTAGTTTCCTTTAAATGTATCTTTTAATCAGGCAATTAATGTGGAAGGCAATGAACTTGACATAGCTAATATTTCTAGCCTAAAAATAGGTTTTTAAAATACCTTATTTCATTTCCTATATGTACATTCAAAGAAGTTTCATGTCCTATAACGCTAACCATACATATTTTAAGATACATTAAAGTTTTATTTTAAGCTTGTCTTTTTACATTTGCTTGGTAATGTAAACGTTAAGTCATTTTCTTAAATCTAAAAGGAAAGCAGACAATAACACATTTAGCTTAAATGTTATGCTCACATAAATGCACTTCATCAAAAAAAAATGTCTTCTAGCCATAAAAAGCTGTAAGCTTTCAGAAAAGGAGAAAGGCAAGGAACAGAAGTCCTTCGATGAAACCCAGACAGTTTAAGTAGGCATAGACAAAGCAAACAGCTGTTGTGTACTCAGATACAGCATTATGTCAATTAACTTTCTTGCTATTGTTACTCTGCAAATGTACTTCCTTATAGAGCATAGAAATATGAGAACCATCACTTTAAAGAGAATCTCAGTTTCTTAATATACAAAGTGAGGGAAATCAGTAAAAACAAAAAATAGAGTATTAAAATTCCAAAGCCCGGTATCTGTCCTATTGATCTGCATTTTCAATAGAAGTCATTTATTATCTTTGGTTGTAATCCTGTATTCAAGTTTTTAGTAACTAAGTATTGAACTGTGATGCTTATATTGTTTTTAAAAAATTATTTCCAAGGGATTAAAACTTTTTTACTTTTATGTCATATTATGGAGTAAGTTAAGTCTTTAATAAGATTATGTGAATACAAGTTATTTAGTATAAAATACGTCTATACAGGGCAGCTTTAGGTATCATACAAGAACTACTATGTAAGGAAATGAATAAAATTATTCTTTAAAAGTCTGCTAGTTGAAGAACTCTGGTTGATGATTCAGGAAGACATAACTTCGTGTAACGTTTGCTCATAATATGTGCAAAGATATTTTCAGATGGCTAATTTTCAAACTTATTAATATACTATAATTTATATTTAACTATTCTAGTTTAGCAAGGTTTGTTCATACTTGATTGCACAAAGACACATATCAGTAATCATCTACCTGAACCAACTCTATGAGGAATTTTACATACAGTTATGATGCTGCTGAGAACATTCAGGAAATCTCTTGGCAGAGACAGTTCCTAAGAGAAGAGAACACCTATCAGTTATCCAATAATGAATGGTCATCTCTGAATTGTCATACATACAAGTAACATTATATATACTGATCATATATCATATTGTATTAATTATTTTCCATATTATATATTGTATTTATATAGAATATATATATATATATATATATTTATTTATTTATTTATTTAAGTGTATATGCATATAAATCTGTATACAAGTAACAACTAATGAAAAAGTGGTCACAATTTTTCCCTTTTTTAATTGAATATTTTATGTATTTACATTTCAAATTTTATCCCCTTTCTCGGGTGCCCCTCTGGAACCCCTGTATCTGATCCCTTCTCTCCCTGCTTCTATGAGGGTGCTCCTCCTCCCACTCAAGCCCTCCAACCTCACTGCCCTGGTATTCCTCTACACTGTGGAATTGAAACTTCACAGGACCAAGGGAGGCCTCAAATTTGAAAACGAGCAAGAACATGATTATGAAAGTGTTTGAAGTGAGAAAGGGAAATAGGAAAGTAATGTAATTATAACCTAAAAATTTCAAAAACTGTAAAAATACCCACAAATCATGGAGGAATAGGTATGAATGGAATTAGCTAAGTAAAAGGGCAAACATCATAGCAATCATACACATACCTTAGCTATGCAATGCACATAGTACATATCTTTATGACTGACAGAAGTTTGTGGAGCCCTATCATATTGTGCTGTCCTCATATTCCAGAAATATATTTAGTTTTATACTGATGAAAAAATTAAATACCTTTTAAATGGTAGAAAAATATATACTCTGAAACTTTACAAAATGGAATATTTGAAGACTAGCTAAATATGCCAATGTAAAAGAAGAAGTATGGTACAAATTTTTATTTCCATATAATATACTTATGAATGGATCAAAAATACTTGTCTACTTATGTATATTTCATACAAACATTGAAAAATACTATGGCAATCTGTGAAAAGGAGGGATCTTGGTTATTTGATGAAAATAATTAGAGTGAAAGTGACCTTTTATACACATTGTGGTAACCAATTATAAGGTATGGGTACTATGTGTTGACCTTGACAGTGTTCTGCACTTCTAATCACTGTTATTTGCACTTTTAAATTATGTAACATCTGAAAATTATATTAAATATATAAAATATTCAGAGTCCAAGTCTTGAAAGCAAGCATATATTTAATAAGAGTAGTGTTCTACGTTTTGTATAGCAGGAAATCATCAATATACTCTAGTGTTCATGGGGGAACAAAATTTTTTAGTGTATTCTATTTTTTACGGAAGAAGAATATTAATTTTTCAGCATTTACTTTCTATCTTCCTGAATGACTTCCTTGTATGACAAACTTTATATGTACTTTTATTTAATGCTTATGAGAACATAACTCCCATTTCTCACAGAATGTACTTCTTGGTCAGACAAGCTAGCTTGTACCTGTACTACCAGCATCTAAGGATCCAAGGCAGGAAGACTACTGAGTATCTGAGGCCAGCCTGCTCTACCTGAGGCCAGCCTGGTCTACCTGATCAGGTTCAGGTCAGCCCAGGCTACAGTGTGAGACCCTGGTTCAATCAATCAAATAAACAAATACTGAAAAAAAAATGTATAGTTTTTGGCTTTAAACATGTGCTACTTTGATTAAAGAAAAAGGAACCTGTCAAAGCATTCAGATAATAATTCTATGTACCTGCAATTTCTGTTATTTAACCCTTTGTTTAGTTTATATTGTTTAGTCACAAAAGTTATAAAGACTGAATTTGTAATTATAGAAGTGAACAGCATTTTCCATTATTTCTCTACTAATATTTTAACTGTTTATTTAGTCTCTATTTAATAATTAATAACCCTATTATTCATAAATATTCTGTGTGACCAGAAGTTAGCAGAATATTTTTACATATAGCGTCATTTTGCCTGGTTTAAATCAATGAGTGCTTGTGTTACATAAAAATAACTACAAATTGTGTTTAGAATCCACTGTGTTCCATAAATCTGCTTCATTTTGGGTAGTTCACATTTTGGATGTATGTTACCGATTATCAAACCTTGGGAAATAACTTTTTTGTTTACTTTAAACTGTTAACAAATGGTTTTAACTATCAATGATTCCTCTAAATGTGGTCCTAGAAAACTAACTTAAGTGTTCTAGTTTTAAGTGAAATAAGTGTGTCATTAGGCCATTCCAAAGTCTTTGTCTCAAAAAGTAGACTGTTTCAAACCTCACCTCCTGCTGCGCTCCCGATGCCTGGTAGGTGCCCAGCATCACTTACACATGTTTTTGTCTTTTTCCCCCTAGAATTTTAACCTTGTTAATAATTATTCATATCACAAGTCAACTAAATTTAACTGACTTGATTTTCTTTTCTCTTTCTTTTTTGGCATGCTGCAGTAGCTAACATATTATGGAGAGAAGAAGGTACTAAATTCAATTGATTTTTATATTGTTGTGGCTTTTTTTCCCTTGACTTTTAGTAGATTTGCAGATGATAATTAATTTCAATATTGGGATTATTTTCATGTTGATTCAATATTTTACTTGATTTTACTGCAGATTTTTTTCATATAAGCCTAGCACTATTAAATAATTTATTAATGGTATGGGATAGAAAAATAGCTCAAAAAAAAAAAAGTAGCTCAGTGGTTAACGGCCCCTAAAACCAACCTCGATGACCTGAATTATTCCCCGGGGCCCATGCAGTTGAAGGAAAGCACAAACGTCTGTAAAGAGTCCTTTTGGCCTCCTTCTGTATGCTGTGACACCTATCCACCCCCCCCATACACATACCTAAAGTAAATGTAAAACATAGTACTTATTATTTCATGTCACTTAGATTCATTAATAATAGTCTCTTCCATTATAGAAGTTTTAAAAGTTTAAAAGTAGGTCAAGACGGTAAAATCAATCACAATTACCATACTTTCCATAGAAAACTTGGGTTAGTCTAAATAAGAACAATTATCCAACTGTCTTATGAAATTACAATATTATTTTATATAAAATGAGTTACTAAGTTGAAGGATAATTTAAATAGAGTTTCATTCCAGAGCACAGGTCTACCACTTGGTATAAGTCTTCATATTTATTTCTGAGATAAGTATAACTTCTACTAATATTCATAGGGCTGCTCTTTGCTTTATAACAGTAGTCTGAACTGAATAAATGGTATACAATAAAACTTAGGACCACAATTTTTATTGTCCTCTTCACTTAGTCACAAAAATTGTGGATGATGGCCTTTTCACTTCTGTTGCCAATGGAAAGGGCTCAGCAGTTTAAAGCACTGGCTGCTCTTCCAAAGGTCCTGAGTTCAAAATCCCAGCAACCACCTGGTGGCTCACAACCATCCGTAATGAGATCTGACACCCTCATCTGGGGTGTCTGAAGACAGCTACAGTGTTTTTACGTATAATAAATAAATAAAAATCTTAAAAAAATAAACAGTAAAAGAAAAGAATGAGAAAGCATTGTGACTTTGTCCTTAGTCTCTTGAGCACTTCTTTGTGATCTTCTTTATTAATGGGAATTTTGAAGCACTTCCGGCAAAGTGTGCCCCTTCTATGCACCCTAAATATTTCACTTTGAGTGCACATAGCTCAATTATGCTGAAATCAGCACGGACATGTTTTTAATGTTTATTTATACCATTTTTTCCTCTCCAAAGCAAATAAATATTGATCTGGACATTAAAAATTTTATTTCAACTCATCACTGTGATAGAGAGCACCACAGCTGTAGAACAGATCATCAACCACAGATCTGGGTCTAGTAGTTGACTATCGGGGAAATTAAATGAACTGTGCTCTCTCTGCTGAGCCGGCCACCGCTCATGGCACTACACACACACACTGGGCTCTCCCTCTTTAATCTGATATGCAAACCAAGCTATAGTGCATGGGAAAAAAATCCACATTTTAACTATTATAAATGTCACCATTATTAATTTATAATAATCAATGCATAATGATAATGTGATATTAATATCAAAATTATTCACCTACTGGATTATTTGAGCCAGTAAAAGGCAACTCTAATATAAATCATTCTAGCAAAAGCACTACTAGTGAGGTAATCCACTCTTGTATACTACTACTGCCTGGAAAAGTCTTGACATCATCACTTCTAGAAATATTTACAGTAAAAATGAAAGAATAAGCATGACATCTTTTCTGTTATTCTTGGGACTAAACCCCAGGACCTTATATGTAAGAAAGTCTTACTTTAGTTAAGCATAATATAAAAGCATTATTTTCATATACTATTATGATTGTCCTCAGTTTTAGCTGCAAAATCATGACACAAACAAGGGTAAAAATATGTCAAAAATAAGCAAACAAATATTCTAGTCAAGGAAGGAAATGGTGATATTCATATTTAACTAAAGATATTGAGAGCTTTGGATATATAATCTGTATGTATATGAAAATGTATATTTATAGCTAGTGAATATAGATAGTATTAAGTAATAAAATATTTCATAAATATTTAAATGCAGTAAGACACCTCGATTACTAAATCACCATAGAATTTTAAGTTGTTATGAACTGGTTTTTATGAAATATAAGGTCATTTGGCAGTTTTATCTAGAAAAATTATCCCTACAAGATCCCTGATTCTATTAACTTCAATATGCATCCAATATCCAGAAATGACTTAAGTCATATAGAAAGAAAATTTATCACATATATGTTGTTTATAATTAATAGCAGAGTTAACAGAGTAAAAAATCACTCTGTCAGTGTTCTATCTCCTGTTGCTAGATACAAGTACTCACTGCAGCCACATGTCCTCCAGTGCATGAAAATTGTATTAAATGTTCAGAGTAGATTAGAAATACTTTCTGCTCATAAGAGGGCATGTAATTCTTTCTATGTCTTCTATAACTTCTGTAGAGAAGGAAATGAGAGTACAGAGGAACTAGGAAATCACAAACTAATTTCTAGAGTCACTATATACAACAAAACTCATGTTTGATTTGGGAAAGACATGACACATGTGCTTGTCTCCATCAACACAGAGAAATAGAATTGAAACACAAAGGCTATTGGAGCTAGCATGGCAGAAGGCTTTATGGAATTCTAGTGGGTTTGTAATGTGCTGCAGCACTGGACACACATTAAAGTATAATGTAATTAAAAATGATATGATTAACTAACCTTTAACCTTAGATTCAAGACTACTTCACCTTTATAGCAGTATGTATCATTTACATATACTATATCTAATATTCATTTACACATTAGTACTGGAATAAATGCTGAGGATGTATAAGTTAACTTGTTTGAGTTACCCAGGAGGCATATGACATCATTACATTTGACCAATTACTTAGTATGCACAAAGACTACTTTGAGTCCTACAATCAAACGAGAAAGGAAGCCAAATGTTATCTAAAGAACATATCATTGACTTACAGAAGCTTTCCAGTATCATGAGGTCCCATTTCTCAATTCCTAACTTTAGAGCATGAACCCTTGGAGTTCTATTTAGGAAAATTCTGCCTGTGCCAATGAGTTCAAGGCTCTTTCCCACTTCTATTAGATTATTCTTCTCTTCTATTAGATTCAGAGTATCTTGTTTTATGCTGAGGTCCTTGATCCACTTGGACTAGAGTTTTGTGCAAGGTTAAAAGTATAGGTCTATTTTCATTTTTCTATATACAGGCAGCCAGAAAGACCAGCACCAGAAGATGCTTTCTTTTTTCCATTGTATATTTTTGGCTTCTTTGTCAAAGATCAAATGTCTGTAAGTGTGGCTTTATTTCTTGGTCTTCAGTTCCATTCCATTGATCAACATGTCTGTCTCTATACAAATACCATGCAGTTTTTATCGCTTTTGTTCTGTAGTAAATCTTGAGGTCAGGGATGGTGATTCCCCTAGTCATTCTTTTATTGGTAAGAATTGTTTGCACTATTCTTTGTATTATTGCTTTTCCAAATGAATTCACTCTTTCCATATCTTTGAAGAATGGTGTTAGAATTTTAAGGGAGATTACATTGAATCTCTAGATAGCCTTTGGTAGGATGGCCATTTTTACCATGCTTCTGCCAATCCATGAGAATGGGAGATCTCTCCATTTTCTGAGATTTTTGATTTCTTTCTCAAGAGACTTGAAGTTATTGTTAGAGTTACCCCAAGATATATTGTATTATTTGTAGCTATTGTGAAGGAATAATTTCTTTCTCAGCCTGTTTATCATTTGTATAAAGGAAGGCTACTGATTTATTTGAGTTGATTTTATATCTGGCCACTTTGCTGAAGTTGTTTATCAGCTGGAGAGGTTCTCTGGTACAATTTTGGGGGTCTTTTATGTATACTATCATCATATCATCTACAAATAGTGATACCTTTATTTCTTATTTGCAAATTTGTATCCCTTGATCTCTTTTTGTTGTCTTATTGTTTTTGTTATCACTTTGTGAATAGATAAGGGGAGAGAGGGCATCCTTGTCTTGTCCCTAATTTTAGTGGGTTTGCTTCAAGTTTGTCTCCATTTAATTTGATATTGGCTGTTGGTTTGCTATAAATTGTTTTTATTATGTTTAGGTATGGATCTTAGATTCCTGATATCTTCAATACTTTTAACATGAAGGGGTGTTGTATTTTGTCAAATTCTTTTAATGCTTCTAAGAAGATAGTTATGTGATTTTTTTTTCTTTGAGTTTGTTTTTTATAGTGGATTACGTTAGTGAATTTTCATATATTGAACCAACCTTGCATTCCTGGGATGAAGTCTACTTGATCATGGTGAATGATGCTTTTGATGTGTTCTTGGATTCGGTTTGCAAGAGTTTTATTGAGTATTTTTGTATCGATATTCATAAGCAAGATTGGTATCGAGTTCTCTTTTTTGTTTGGGTCCTTGTATGGTTTAGGTATCAAAGTAATCTCTGTTTTAACTTGTTTTCAAAAATATATTAGCAGACTTAAATTATATTAAATTTTCAAATATTTTTATGATGGGTTTAATAGTAGGCATCAGTTTACTTAAATATTTATGAATCGAGTTGGTATAACTCAGATGACATCATGTGCTATAGTATTCAAGAGCAGTACACTGCTTGTGTAGAATAATGAGAATGGCATTTTATTCCACTATTAACATGGACAGAAATCTCTTGATGTACTCTGAAGTGACAAACTATAAAAAAAAAAAAACAACATACTACAAGAAAATCAAAACTTAAATTTAAGTGGGATCATGAATTCTTGGGGAAATGATATAAAACTGGATATTATAGGTAAGTGAGAAGTTTAACACAGAATGTGGGACCAAATTAGGTTCAAGAAAAAATAAGCATAATGATGAATTGACTTCTCACCCACGTTGCCCATCTTGTTCTTGAGAGCATCATGAAATTTGCAACTATTTTTAAATATTACTGGGTGCTAATCATTCTGCTAAATCTGTGACCCTATATCTCATTTAATACTAATAGCTGTGTGATACAGTTATGACCTCTAAATTAAATATGGGCAATTGTCACACAATTATCATTCTTTACCAAAATTTCATGATGATTGCATAAATCCAGAGGATTATTTTTCTCCTGGAAAAAATTAAAATGAACAGAACAAAGTAAACCACTTTTGATAATATTTATTTTTCATCTGTGACTGGCATCCTGAGGTATATTTATGATTTATAAAATTACTGGTGTGAATTCATATTTAAAGGTAAACAGCATTCTTGTGGGCTTACATGTGTGATTTGGGTAAACTGGTGTTTTAAAGAACAGTTCAAATCAAAAATTGAACAGTCCAGTAATTCGGAGTGGGATCCCACTGAGTATGCTGTGCAAAAATCAGAGTTTAAAAAACTATAATGAGAGAATCGAGAGTCAAGGGATGGAAATAGTTCAAGAAAATTAGGAGATCTGTATGGTACCTAGTTGTCAGTTCCAAATGAATTTCAATTACTGATGAAGGTTGTCAGAAGAAACTCAAAGGAAATGGCTACTCATTCACAACTGAGAGAAGCATTTTAAAAAATACCAAGTGCTGAGGTGCCTGCACAGCTCAGATAGACAGCACAGCATGATTTGGTTATGCTTGATTATAAATTTCAATAGCAATATGCAGGATCTGATAGTAATAAATTGATAGTTATTAAAGTATAACATGTATCAATCTAGATAATATTTACATGTAGGCTTTACTGATACAAATAAATTTTTGGGTATAAATAGCAATCTACTTTTCAAGCCTTATTATATATATATATGGAATTTATTTTCTGCTATGCATAGCTATACATAGCTATACATAAAGCTGACGAGTAGTGAATTATTTCTTATGGGTTTTTTTTTGTGACAAATGTGCTTGCTACGGAAGTCTTGTCATTTCTTTACTGTTTAGTAATATCTTCTCTTAATGTTGCATTCTGGGGAACTATAACTAACAGATTATTGTTGAAATAATCTAGGATAATTTTCATCCAAAAGAGCCATTACATGAAGTTCACATATAAACATCTTATGCCTATGTATGAAAACCAAAAATGTCAGAATTAATCTTTGAATTATATTTTCTCCTGCTAATGAAAATAGAAAAATACAATTCCACATGTCTATAACTTATTATTTTTCTATTTAGTAATGGCTGATTTACAACATGAAATATGACTTATGTTCCATAGATGTATTCTTGTATTAATTAGGAAATTATTTTGTCCCTCCATGGATGCAAAACCAGACACTGGACTGATAATTAACCAAATTGACTCAGAGTCAATGATTCTTGTTAAAAGTTAGATGAATTACTCTAGACTTTATAAATGAATTAAGAACTTATAAAAATAACCAATATTTTGCCTTTCAATTTATCAAGAATTCAGTATCAGCCCTCATTTTTCAAAGAATGTGTGAAATATAATTTAATACATTGCATACATTGATTGAATAAATTAGGTTCTTAAATTAATTATTTTGTTTATATTATCCCCCTTCCTGGTTTCCCCTTTACAATCTTCCCATCCCATCCTCCATCCCCCCCCCCAGCTCCTTCGAGGGTGCTTTCCCACCCACTCACCCACCCCACCCAGTGCCATAGCATTCCCCTATGCTGGGTCTTGTACCCTCCACATTGATGCTAGATAAGGTCATCCTTTGCTACATATGTAGCTAGAATCATAGGCCCTTCCATGTGTTCTTTTTGGTTGGTGGTTTAGTGCCTGGGAACTCTTGGTGGCAGGGAAATGTCTGGTAGGTTGATATTGTTGTTCTTCCTATGGGGTTGCAAAGCCCTTCTGTTCCTTCAGTTCTTCCCCAACTCTTCTTTTGGAGTCTCCATCATTGTATCTGTATTTGTCAGGTTCTGGAAGAGCCTCTCAGGGTACAGTTATACTAAGCTCCAGTCAGCAAGAACTTCTTCCCATCAGTATTAGTGTCTTGGGTTTGGTATCTGTAGATGTGATGGATCCCTAGGGAGCACAGTCTCTAAAAGCAAACAATAGAATGGAAAAAAGAATCTGGCTGTCCTGTGTTAGAAAAGGAAAATCCATGGGTTTAGAGCTGAGTATGTTGACTATAAGCTGAGACTGAATTTAGAATTATAAAAATATCATGAATATGGGTTCCAGAACAGGTGTGTTTGATTCCAGGACAGATGTGAATAAATATGTTAGAATTCAGAACTGGTGTGTACTCTCTCAGAACAGATAAGCCTATGCACATGGGTGCCTAGACAGGTTTGTACACTCCCAGACACATGTATGTGAAGATATGTGAGCTACTGGTCAGGTGTGTTTGTATGTGTTTGTGTTTGTGAAAATATATATATATATATATATATATATATATATATATATATATATATATATATACTCACACACACTTTCTTGGGACAGGTGTTCATTAATATGTGTAGCCTATAATATACTATAATATATGTATATATATTTTCTTGGGACAGAATTTTTCTGTACTTGGGAGACCTGTACAGGTTTGTATTCTTTCAAACTAGTGTGTATAAGGATATGGAAGACTCAGGCAAATGTGCACTCTCTAGTGGCAAGTGTTACTTAGGATGTGGTAAGAGCATCAGAGTTTAGACTACTTCCAACTTTACCCATGTAATAAGTTGCATCCTTTCAGCTTCCTGTGGATTCATGAAAAGGGAGGATATTTTATAACAATGTACTCAGATCTTTAATGGACAGAACTTAAAATGATTATTTTTAAAATTTAACAGATTCTTGTACAAAGAGTTTAATAAATTCATTTTAGATTGAAGAAATAGACTTTCGAAGCTGTCAAATTAAAATAGATGTTTAAAACCTTTGTATAGGATGTTTAATGGTATATATTCTTCAATATCTAGTACATTTAGTCTTTTTTGTGTATAAAAGTCTTTATACACAATGACTGCCTAAATGAGTGAAATTTCTTTCTTTATAGGGAACTATGATAAATATTACAATAGATTTTATTCTTCATTAATAACTTTTACCCCTTAACTGATACCCACATTAATTAGATAAGGAAGATTTTTTATTGTCTCTGTATCAAAAGGTTCATAATTCTATTAGTACTTATTTGAAGACAAATGAAACATGTACTGATTTATACAAAGGGATTCACTTTACTGCAGATCAGGATGACTCAGAAAATGTCTCTGTGTGTCTCATGCAAGGGAGGTCCCTGTCATTTGTTTTATTAGCATTATACAACTACTTAAATGTATGCCTGCCAGGGAGATGATAGGTTCTGTACTTTTTTTGTAAATGTTTCTGATAATTCTGTTTTGAAGTTTTGAAATGTGTTTTACTCTTAAGGTCTGGGAATTGGGAACATGTTCTATGTTTTTTATGAAGATGGAATCAAAGTGATACAACCCACGGAATGTGAATTTCAGAGGCACATTAAGCCCAGTGAAAAGCTCCTTGGATTTCAGGCAAGTACCTGAAAAGTTGCTTTGCAGTTTAATGAAAGTAAAATAAAATTATATTTTGGAAAGTCAATGAAGCCTATGTCTATGTATAACTTGTGATGGAAGAAAATTCAAAGTTTATAATGCTGTCTATGATTTCATGAAGCTTTTATATATGAGAACAGAAATAAGAACACATCTTTCAATTTTAATACTTTTTGTTTTAAAATGAATTTGATAACATGAAAGTTCAACAATAAACACACTATTTGATAACTTCGTTCAGCTCTTTAATTTAAAACATCTACAGGTTATGAGGACAGCATTTCTTTAAGAAAACTGAGCATAAATAATTTTTGTAGAGTGTATACTTTTAAATATATAACACTAGTTCATTTTATCTATCTTATCCACACAAATTTATTCACATACTATACATTCAAAATGAGTTTATTTTAAATATAGTGAAAACGTTTTCCTGATAGCCTTACTTAAAGCTAATAAGGTCATGGCATATTACTAAAGAAGACATTCAATATCATGGTTTAGGACTTTTTATTAAGTCTTCATCCAGCCCATCAGAGGCCAGTGATGCTGCTGGTTATTGATGTATAAAGAATGCAATTCACAATTGAAAGCAATGCCCTAGAATGAGAAGCAATCATAAATGGGGACAGAAAATAATGAATCATATAATTATTACATGAAGTAATTTTATCTTTGCCTGAAATAGAAAATCTGGTTATTTCAGTAAGTATGTGTATGTTTTGATATACTCTTAAGCAACTTCAGGTTTCTAATTATTAAGTAAATTTATGTGCAGATAGTGGAGTATAGTGCATGCTGACAATGTTTCATTAGGGACATTTGTCTTTCTTCTACCTCTCTTGCTTTCTCTGTGTCCATATCTTTCTCTTTTCCTCTGTCCCTCTCTGTCTCCTTCCCCCTCCTTTTTTCCCTTCCTTCATTCCTCAAACTCTCTCCTTCCATATATCTTCTCTTTGTCTTTCTGAATCTAAATTTGTGTTAAAATATTGATTCTGAGAATTGAAAGCTAAGGGCTAATGTATGAAGTTCGTTATTAGTAGAACTGGCCTCCACTAGACTGTGTTGGTGAGAGTGGATGTGTCAGTTTAACACTTCTGTGGGTCAGTTTAGAACCTGAAATCAATGTGAATGTGGAGTCTTGAGTATGAATCTTAGAGTAGATAGAAAACTCCCTCTAGATTTCAATGTTACACTCTTGAGATAGAATTTTATTTTTCTTGAGAAACATGAGTTTTGGCATATATTCACAAGACTGAAGATGCTATCTCCATAAACACCATCACCACATCTATATTAGAATTTAGTTAAGCATTTGGATATCATGGTTTAGTCATGTGTTTATAGGTGGTGGGCTTCACCTCTGTTTCTTAGTGCCTGACAAGGTGCATATTCATGATGAGCTGCTATGCATCAACATGGCCAAGCAGTACTAGTAAAACAATTTAATAAAATGGTCCTTACCTGAACCTTGGCCAGTCATTCTCTTTTGTGTACATTTAAAGAGGGATACATCTTATTTATTCCCTACTTTAACATTAATCCCTATTTTTCAATTTTTCCAAAACACTGTTTTCCTTTTGCTGTTTGTCAAAAACTTTTCAAAGAATAATTTATCAGTAAGGTTATAGAAGATAAATATAATCTCAAGTACCTATTCATTTAATGATAAGGTCAGAGGTACTGTTTGGATATTTGAAAACATTTCTTTTTAGTAGAGAAATTAAACCTGTCTTATTTGATCTTAGAGGATAACTCTTGGATATGAGCTATGGGGGAGAAATCTTTTGGAATCACTTTTCCTCATGAATAAAGAATAAACATCGATATGATATTTTTCAAAGTCGTTTTTAACATTAAGATAGTAACAGTTCAGTTCCCAACACAGAGTATGGATCACTGGAGTGTAGATAAGAAATGATACACTTTGAATCTTCCATCAAATTCTTCAAAAGGTGCTGTTTGCTTGCTCTAAATAAAAATTCAATTTTGGTGCAATGTCAGCTTACATTAGGTTTCTGACTTTGGGAAAGTTGTTGGCAAGGATTCGTTCAGTGAACTGTGCTATTCTTTCATCTCCTTGTTTGATTTTTGCCCTTTGTTTTGTATCTCTGATAGGCAGGACTCTTGCTATATTTATACTAGCTGTACACAGAATTTCATTTTGTCAGGGTGGGTATGACTTTCAAGTAAATATATTTCTCTTCCAGGATAAGGGATTCAGATTCAAATGAAATAAGTTTAGAAATGTTTAAACTCTTTTCAGACTTCTAACTTTTCACACTTTTGGATTTCAGGGACTTTCAGTCTCACCTACCTCATATGAAGTTAACACTAATGCTAACTGATGTAGCTGTCTTTGTATCCAGCTACTGGTCTTAACAAAATCCAGGGTATTCATTTGGCTGGCTACTCTACTACCTTTGGTAACAAGGACCCATGTCTTGCTATGCTTCACTATTGTAGAACATGGCCAGAAGTTCTATTTCTGCATTTAACCCCTACTTAAAGCCTTCTGAGAGGCAAAACTGAACTCAGAGCCTTTTACAGCATATGGGGCATGGATCTCTAAGATTCCTAATTTAGCTTATGAGCTTCTTCATTTAAAAATCATTTTCCCTCGAGAAATCCACATTGGTACTCTATTAGCATCTTTTATTAGCGAGCAAGATGCCTGGGTGCAAGATTGATGAACTTTAGCATAGGATCACAGCAGGTTTCCCCATAGTGCTTTAACTTACTCTCCTGGAGACAATTACAATTTTCCTTTACTTTTTGTTCTGTTTCTAATCCAACTACTTTGCAATCTATGAAACTCCAAATACTTACTTAAATATAATCTCTCTTATGGAGTGGACAAAGTACTCCCAGGCATATACAGTGAGCAGCCCACTGAATTCCACACTGCTGTGCATCTGAAAGCACAGTCAGAATACTCCCCATGACATTGCTGTCTCTGTAGGGTACTGTTCAAAGGGACATCACTTGCAGAACTATGGAGTGGTAAGAGTTTAAGCTTTTGTCACTTTACTTGTTCTGTGACACCATGCAAAGAACTTCCTGTGGAGAATATAAACACCTTAATAGTCCTCCAGAGATTAGCATCTACATTTCGAAAGAAACACATTTATGAATTTGTTGTTTGAAGTGCTAGATGTAAGATCCTGTGATGGTTCTTACCATTCAAGATCTTAAACAATTTTTGTTCTGTGTTTCAGTTGAAAAAAGCTCAAAGTATGGTCAACTTTGGAGGAGGGGGCTCTATACCATGTAGCAGTGTCTTGATGGAACTGTGCGGTGCTTTTGTGATTTGGGTCCCTCAAATTTCTAGAAGACAGGAAATTAAGGACCCTCCAAAAAACCACCCAAAACACCAGCCAAGTCATTTTAATGTTTGAGAACAGAATAATTAGTGCGTCCAAAGTTAGTTTAATTTTTTCACTAGGTGAGCTTAACGGTAAAAATGTTATATGATTGAAGCAGTCTTGATTCAGATGTTCTGTTTCTTCTCATGTGCAGTCCCACATTGCCCATTAAACACATTTTTTTGTCCTAAGAATATAACATATTTTGAAATATCACTATTAAATATTTGCTGTTTGCATGTTTTAACAGCTAACCATTTTAGTTTAACAATACCTGTTATTGTTTTTTAAATGCACTGAAAACTAGATCAGATTATCAAACCATTTGCATTATTCTGTGTGAAAGGGAAGCACAATTCAGCAAACTAACATTTTAAATTTTATTTTATTAATGTTTGAATTAATAAATATTACAAAAACTGTTCAGTGATGAAAATCAAACTTCTTTATATGCTTTGTAACTTTTTCACACTGTATTTTTTTTTCTTTTGGACACCTATTTTATTTTATATTATATTATTACCTATGCTATTCTTAATACTCCAGACAATATACCTTCTTTTTTCCAATAATTTACTTTTATTCTCTTTACATCCAGAGCACATGCTCCACTCTTTTCTGTCCTTCCAATTAATATATATATCATCCAATTACCCGCACCAATTGCCCCCTCTAATTGCCCACTCTCAAGGTCTTCAGAGAAGGGGGAACACCTCTTGGGTACCTTTGGACATCTAGTCCAAGGAGACTAGATACATCCTTTTTCACACTGAGTTCAGCCAGGCAGCTCAGGCTGGGAAAGGGGAGTCAATGACAGGGAACAGAGATCTTGAAAGCCCCTGCTCTACTTATTAGGGGACCTGCATGAAGACCAAGCTGCACATTTGCTACAAATGTGTAGGGGGCATAGGTCAAGCCTGAGAAAAACTTTGAACACATAGATACAGGAAACAATTTCCTGAACAGAACACCAAGCACTCAGGTTCTAATATCAACAATTGATAAAAGGGACCTCATGAAACTGAAAAACTTCTATAAGACAAAGGACATGGTCAAAAGATCTTCACCAACCCTACGTCTAACAGATAACTAATATCCAAAATGTATAAAGAACTCAAGAAGGTAGACACTAACAAACCAAATAACCCAAGTAATAAAGGGGTTCAGAGTTAAATGGATAATTTTCAACAAAGGAATCTTGAGTGGCCAAGAAGAATTTAAAGAATATCCAATAAAAAGAAAGAGAGAGAGAGAGAGAGAGAGAGAGAGAGAGAGAGAGAGAGAGAGAGAGAGAGAGAGAGGAAGGAAGGAAGGAAGGAAGGAAGGAAGGAAGGAAGGAAGGAAGGAAGGAAGGAAGGAAGGAAAGAAAATAAATGTTCAACAACTTTAGTTATAAGGGAAACACTAGTCAAAATGACCCCAAGATTTCATCTTATATCCTTTAGAATGGCTAAGATAAAAGAAACTCAACTGATAGCACATTGTGGCAAGGATGTGGAGCAAGGGGAACACAATGTAATTTCTACATGATACAATCATTTAATGAAAATTCAAATGACAATGAGCTAAATCTAAAAATCACTAATTTTACCTAAAGAAGCTGTTAATGCAGTTCCCAGAAGAATTCATTTGTTTGTTTGTTGATTCATTTATTTTTAAAACTTTATTGCCACATTTTAAAGCAGTTATCATAGATTTTTCAGCCTGTTAATGATGCAGCCAATATTTCTCAGAGCTTGCTAGGCCATAGTGTAGCTGTGCCATTTATTTATTTATAACATTTAGAAAACAAAATAATTACCATAGATAATGTTATCATATCTATAAAACAATATGTTATATAGCAATTATAGACACATAAACTTCTGTTTCTTACCCGTTTGTCAAAAATTATTTCCTAGTCAATTAGGCAAAATTGTGACACTTGATTTTTCCAGATGAAACATCAAGAAGCTTTCAGATGAAACCAAAACTTAATTTTTGTATATATTTATTTTCAAAATGTGCATAGAACATATAATTGTATGTATCTTTCAGTACAATATGCCATCTCAATACATGGAGTTCATCATATTATGTTTAAATTAGATTAGACATACATGCTCTAGGAAATGTTTTCCTTTTTAGTAGAAACAGTGTAAATTCTTTTAGCATTTTGAAATATATAATTCCTATGTTCTTCAACAGAACCCCAGAATGTCTTGTTACTTATTAATTTTAACTACATACCTACTGATCTGCCATTTTCTCTTCTAGGTATTAAAGTCCCCTATCCACTAGTATCTTCCAGTTTATCTTCAGGATTGTAACATTGTGTCTTTGTTTGTTTATCCCTACATCAGATACATTTGTAGCCATCTGTCTTTCTGCCTGACTTTGGATTATTTTATTATACATAACATTAAATGTCATCTATTCTCAAACAAAGGATTTTTAGAGCTATTATATGCTATACCTCATTTCCTTATTCATTCATTGTGATCTAACATAAGCTTCTCATTTCTTGAATATTGAACTCTATATTATCACTAATGCACATCTTAAATGAACTTAGTTTAGTTGTGAATCTGTAGATATTTACTGAGAACTCCTGTTATATCAGGTTTTGTGGTAATTATGCCTTGAAGTCAAAACAAGGGGCTATGTATGAGCTACAAATCATGTTCCTGTGTGTAAGTATGGCAGTTGCTCTTCTAGATATGTGTATAATGAAGTGTGTTGAATAATATAACCCTGATGAATTTCCCCTGAGTAAATATCTTTCCCAAAACAGGAAAATATGCCAACCTGAAGATATGCATGAGTAAGAGGCAGGAACAATTGGCAATGGGCCATACAAACAGTATTCTTCTTCTTTTTTTTTTTTTATTATTTTCTTTATTTACATTTCAAATGCTATCCCAAAAGTTTCCTATACCCCTCCCCCCCACCTCTGCTCCCCTACCCACCCACTCCCACTACTTGGCCCAGGCCTTGCCTTGTGCTAGATCATATAAAGTTTGCAAGACCAAGGGGCCTCTATTCCCAGTGATGGCTGATTAGGCCATCTTCTGCTAAACAGTATTCTTCTTAAGTCTCAGCTCATTGCTGCACAGCAAATGAGATTCAGGCATCACGGGCAACACAAGTCAGTGGCTGGAACATGGCTAGGTTTCCACAGGAACTGTGCCCGCCCCTGACCATCATTAAATGTTAGGCTTAAAATATTGAGAGTTTCGATGTAAAACAAGTTTGATAGGATGAAAAACATGATTTTTATGCTAGAAACACAGGGAAATTATAAGACCATGTTCAAAAATCCTTACATCTACAGTGTGGTTTTCATTATAGTTAATTCTTTAATCTGTAACATTGGGTGCACTTATTAAGTGATGTAATTTTACAAATATAACATTTTAAAAATAATTTGAAATGTGATTATATAGAACAGATATTTTTATATGTTTTCTCTAACTGATACAATAAATGTACTTGCATATATTTTTGTAATCTTCTCATAATAAACCCATACACAATAAAATTAATCCCAGCGTTTGGGATGCAGACGTAGGATGACTGTTGCAATTTTAAGGCAAGTCTAGTCTATGTTATTAGTCCAGGCTAGTAAATGCTATATAATAAGGCTCTATGTTAAAAAATATATAAACTTTAATATTCCTAAAACAATAATCAAGGAATAAGTATTATGAAATATTTAAAATTATTTTAATTCTTGTTCTACATCTGAGAGTGTGATTGCTTAGTAAGGAACTTGTGTCACATGTATCAACTCCTGGGTTCCATCATTGATGCTAGGGAAAAGAGAAGGTTAATCATATGCAGTTTTGTTCCTTATTAGCATTTTTATGCAGAACAAATTTCTCTGTGAACTGAAGTCAGGTTTAAAAATAGGAATATATGTAATTATGTCTGCAAATAGATTTACAATCTGGGGGAGATAAATCTGTTACATCAGAATATTTGTTTCAGTCAGTGGAAGGCTCACAAATTACTCAGTCTGCCTTCCACACCAGCCACTTAGCTGTATAATATGTGAGAATGGAAGAACCCCACCTTAATGTGGGTCCCCATCTTCCTCTATCACTGCATGCCACACGAGACAATTATAGTAGCTAAATGGTATTACATGGGCTAAAAACATGCAGATGAGTCAATAGACCAACACAGAACTCAACCCATACTTCCAATTCACCCACAATGTGTAGAAGAGTGTTACAGATATTCTGTGTCTCTAGAAGGAAAGTATTATTCCATGTCTAAATTCACCAAAAGGGCAAACCTGTAAAATCACACTACTCAATGCCATACTAAGAAAGAAGAACCTAGAGGGGAAGAAGGCCAGTGGCTCTCGCTTTACGTCATTCAAATTATTTAACTATTTTTCTTAAAAGTTTGGGTCTGTTTTGTTTTATAGATTGATAAAAATGAGCTATAACTTACCTCAAATAAAAAACATCCAACAAGGTAAATTAAACCTAACTAGGAGTCATTAAAATGTTGTAAATGACTAGAATTTTGTCTCTAATCTATTTCACATCTAAGATTTCAGATCATAATGGTCAAGCCACTGTAGGCCTTTAAAATAGTATTACAGTGCTAATTCATTAGGTAAGTGAATAGCCCAAGATAGATAGGCACTGGAGGAACACTGAAGTTCAAATCTAGGTTATGTTTAAAAATTACTCTGATAAATAACCAAGAGTCCACCTTTCAAAGACAGAAAATCATGGCACATAATTACTGATCATTGTTTTACTCATCTCTTTATTTCTAAGAATGTGTTGACAGTTAGTTGGAAATTGGGGGTAAAACAAATAAAATTAGGTTAGACACTGTGTTTGAAATTAGTAGGCTCTCTGTCAGAAGGCAAAGGTACAGAAGACATTTGAAAGCAATATCTGTATTTCTAGGTTGACTGACTATTTCTCTTGGACAGTTTGATTATAATCAACTTTCTATTATTTTAAAAATATGGCAGTAGGAGGTATGTACATTGTGTACTAACAGATTTTTCACTCTTACTCTTTGTTGTTGTTGTTTTTAACTAGCGATCTTGCTAGGTTCACTTTGTAAAACACATTTATTGCACTGTTATGATAAAAACTTCATTATGTTGAGAAGCAAAATTAAATGGAGCCTTTTAATTCAAAATGCTCATGCTAGTTCTTAATCAAGTTGATTGGATGTGAAGCATCCAGCATCCACCTAATTCACTTTTACTGACAACCAATGTAATTGCTGCATCTCACTAAGGTATCGGTATTAGTTCTCAGCCTGACACATTTTACTAACTACTTTCTTCTGGTTATGTGACATAACTGGAGACCTTTGGCCTGGAGTTAGTCTCTGTCACTGCATCAAACACAAGCCTGTACAGTAAACATGATATTTCTGTCTCTAGGAGTCTCAGTCCTGTAAGCCATTGCTGAACTCACAATTTTGATCTTTACCAAGAGCTAGGAGGACCAGAATACTATCTTATTTGATGACTCATTTATAATGTCTACAATTTTCTCATTATATTTTATAGGTATTTTAATATTTAATGCTCTATTATTTATCAAATCAACTATATCATATATAATTTACATTTTATAATTTTTTTCATTTAGATACAGTTGAAGTCATTCAACACCTTTGATTTTCACCCATGCACTAAAAATAGTTGCTAGAATTTGAACTCAGTATTATAAAAATCCAGATGAGTAAGTGGGCAATATTCTAATTTGTTCAGTAAAAATAGCCAGTGACAGAGTTTCAGAAATGTGTTCCATTGGGTTCTGTATGTGCCATGCTTATGAGCCAGCAGAAACTATTCCATGCAACCAAATCTCTCCAGACAATTCTGGGAAATGAAAACAAAGTTTATGTGAAATGTGTAGACTAGGGTAATTTCATGAAGTACAATTCTCAGAGAAAATTCAATCTGAAAATAAGAGGTGAGTTGTACTGATTACTTGAACAATACAAACATGATTTTCTTTAATCCTCACAATGACTCTTTTTGATGGAAAACATTATTATATGCATTTTACTAAAGAGGTAATCAGGGTTTATGAAAACTGTTCCAAAACTAATATAAGGGTATTGCTGAGTATTACACCTGGGAATCATTGGACTCATGGCTGAATGAGCTTCCCTTTTTCCAACTCTGACTTCTGACTGCACAGTGCCCTAAGTATTTTTATTAGGTTAAAAGTAAGGATTTCTACCCTGTAGTCTATGTGCTTTTCCTATTTGAAAATCAAAATCCTACTATAAGACAGCATTCCGGTGTAGCCCCAATT
The DNA here is from genome assembly GCF_900095145.1 of Mus pahari. Taxonomy (NCBI): domain Eukaryota; kingdom Metazoa; phylum Chordata; class Mammalia; order Rodentia; family Muridae; genus Mus; species Mus pahari. The sequence continues at coordinate 67,929,625 of NC_034593.1, forward strand.
CAAGTAAAAATAGCTTGTAAGTTGTAAGTGCAAATTTTCTGGCTGACATTGACATAAATTAAACCTCTCATAGAATGTGAAAAATTCATTTGATTCCATTTCTGGTATGGGTGGAATGCAATATTGTCTAAGTTATGAGCAATGATTCCACTTAGAAGACAGATGAAAACTTTTTTATTTTCAGCTTCTCTTTGTATTTTAGTAAAAACAAGTGTGTTGTTATCCTTGGAGGCTTTGTTACAGCTCAGTGGTTACCTAATGCAAGCAAATCATTGAGTCTTAATTCACAGCAAAGAAAGAAGAAAAATAAAATGTCCTTTGGTTCGAAATTCTTTAATGCCCTACATTGAATATAATTTTCACATATTGTGCAAAGCAAAATTTAAAAAGACATTATACCTAGAGTATAAATAGCTCAGATATATATGATATATATATATATTATATATATTATACATAATTTTATATGTACACATTCCTAAAAGATCTTGAAAGATTTCATAACTTAGAACTAAATATTCTGATGCAATTTTAAAATGATCAATATTTTATCTCTTATTTATCATAAATTGAATCATTCACCCAGCAAAGTATTTATATCATATCACACAATTTTCCAAGTATAACTTTATTTTATTCACATTAGTGAAATAAATTGTGATAATATTAGTTGTGTGTGTATGTGTGTGAATATAACACACACATTTTTTTAAAACAGAGAAATCAAACACAGGAGCTCAATTTAATTTTGCTTGTATGCTTTTGGTTGCTAACTAGTTTTGAACAAATAAAATCCTCCAGATAATCCATAACATGCACTCAAGCCTGTTCTTTTCAAGATGATAGAAGACTCTAAGCAGATTGTTTAAGCTACAGGTTAGTTTTGGCTTAGTAACTAATGGTAGACTAGTAGACTACAGTGCACAGAACCGATTAAGGTTATTAATGCTGTAGAGCTGGGCTTCCTTGGACTGTGACTGACAATGTGTTACTTAACAGAAAAATCCCTTACCTATTTATGTTCTGTCACAGGTAAAATAAACATAAATTCATTGTCCAAACTCTGCGCCTCATTTACATATTTACTAAATGTGACAATTGCTAATATTTTCCTTTGGCACTGAAGGATATGCTTTTGCCAAACCATGGAATGCAAATATAGGCTCTGAGGAACTCTGGGGAAGAAGGTTCCTTAGAAAGATTTTGACAGAGTGTCCACATGCAGAAGCTGGGAATATAGAGACCTAGATTGAAAACACACCAATTAATAAAATGGGTGGTGTGTTTTCAAGAGCTGAGAAAAATTATTGTTTCTTTAATATAAAGTCTACTTAGAACAGTTTCTGTAAACAATATAAATTGATCCATATGAATTAAATATAAATAAATACAAATATAAATGTATATTTAATATATATAAAAGTAAGATACCATATAATAAATAATACATAATAAAATAATATAAATAATATCCTCAAAAATATATGTTTTATATATGTCTACACAATTAATGTCTGTATAAAGTTACATCCAGAGATATGGAATACGCTTGGCCAATTGCTTGCATGAGTAGCTACATCTGTCCAGCAGCCTGATAGTTTTTACTTGAAAGTTCTTTACAGTAAAAGAATTTGATAAAATTTAGTTAGCTCAATTGTATCTATTGGTTTCCAAAGTATGTGTATAAGTCTGAAATCACGCATTACCGACAACTCTAAAGGAAGCACAATGAATCACAAAGGTCCCTCGTCGTTTTTCTCTGAAGGGATGTGCATAGTTTGTGGCATAAAGAAACAAGGAAGACAGTGACTCATAATTGTCAGCAGTGAGTACAATTCTCCCAACTCTATTTTTAATTTTTGCCAGTAAAGAAAATTCTGCAGACCAGGGAATCTTCTTAGTGGCAGAGCACATAAGTAAGGCAAGGCAATGATACTCAAACCAGTGTTATTTCCCCAGCAAGTGACAAGCAACAAGAACTCTCATACAACAACTTGAAAGCTTTCAACTCAAATCTAATTAAGATCTCAGACCCTGTCCCCTTTGTTCCAACATCTTGACATTTATTCCCTGTCCACTACACTCTGGAGTAAACCAGGCTACTACTTAATTAATTGTATAAAATTAGTGTCTACATTACAGGAGATCTCACATGCCACATACGTGCTGCTATAGGCCATAATACTGACATAATTTTTTCATTCACAGCTATGTAAACTTCATAAAACAGTGATCACCAAGATGATGCAGATAGTTAGATACTTTCTTCTTATACTGAGAGAACCTTGCCTGGGTTTTAATTAGTATCAGTGAACCTGCTTTTTCTGCTGCATATAGTAGTCTTATTTTATTATTTTATTTTATTTTTATTAATCAATTTATTTGTTTACATTTCAAATGATATCCCCATTACTGGATACCTTTCCACCAACTTCCCCATCCCTTCCCCTCTCACACCCTCCCATTTGCCTCTATGAAGGTGCTCCTCCACCAACTCACCCACTCCAACCTCACCACTTCACCACTCTTGCATCCCCTTATGCTGGGCCATCAAGCCTTCCTCCCCTTCCATTGATGTCAGATAAGGCGATCCTCTGCAACATATGTATCTGGAGTCCTGACTCCCGTCATGTATACGCTTTTTGTTGGTGGTTTATTCACTGGGAGCTCTGGGTGGTCTGGTTAGTTGATATTGTTCTTCCTATGGGGTTGCAATCCCCTTCAGCTCCTTCAGTCCTTCCCCTAGTTCTTCCACTGGGTTGCTGGCTCAGGTAGTCTTTACACATTACAGTTTACACTCTCTCTTTTCAGTTCTAATTGTTACGCTATTTTAAACACAACTGTTTATTAAATAAAATGCAACTATTTATTAATTTATTTTGTTTATTAAACAATGTCAAACACAGTTTTAACTCATGGACAATAGGAAAATGGACAGTAGACTGAATGTGGTGCTGTTCCTCTCACCTTCTGATGCTTTTCTCAGAGGAATGGAAGAACACTACAAAAGATCACATAGGATGGATTTCAAGTTGGGGCAGTCATTGGATGTCTGTTCCTTCAGTCTCTGTTCCATGCTGTATATCCTGTAGGCAAGACAAATTTTTGGTTGGCAGTTTTATGGGTGGATTGATGTCCCCCTCCCTACTCTAGAAGTCCTTTCTGGCTATGAGATGTGACCAGTTTGATCTCTCTATCCCTCTCTTGAAGGAATCTCAGCTAGGGTCATGCCTGGATACTCCTATCCACTCCTGTCCCAGACCTCCAGCTGCTTCCTAGAGTGGTCACTGCCAGCTGCTTTCTATTCTCTCTCCTAGCCCTCTCCTTCCCGCCCTCCAATTGATCACCTTCTCTGTTCCCCTCCTCCCCTCCTCGACTACCCAGTTCTCTCCATCTGCCTCCAATGACTATGATTTTCTCCTGAGTCAGGCTCATGCATTCTCCCTTGGGACCTCCTTATTACCCAGTATCTATTTCTCTTTTGACTGTAGCTTGGTGATCTTGCACTTTATGGCTAATATACATTTATGAATGATTACATACCATTCATATCTTTCTGGCTCAGGGTTACCTCACTCAGGATGCCATTCTCAAGTCCTATCCATTTGCCAGCAAGAGTTCACGATGTCTTTGTCTTTAATAGTTCAATTGTATTCCATTGTGTAGATATACCATATTTTCTTTATCAATTCTTCAGTGGAGGGACATCTAGATTGTTTCTAGTGTTTCTGGCTATTACAAATAAAGCTGCTATGGACATAGTTGAGCAAGTGTCCCTGTGCTATAGAGCGGCATTTTTTGGTTATATGTCTAGGAGTAATATAGCTGGCCCTTGAGGTAGAACTATTTCCCATTTGCTGAGAAACCAACAAATTCATTTCCAAAGTGGTTGTATAAGTTTACACTTGTTGAAGCATGTTCACCTTGGAAGAATGTTCACCTTACTCCACATCTTCGATACCGTGCACTATCAAATGAGGGCTTGATCTTACCCCTTCTGATGGGAGTAAGATAGTATCTCGTGGTTGTTTTCATTTGCATTTTGCTGACAACTGAAGATGCTGAACATTTCTTTACATGCTTCTCAGACATTTGAGATATGTCTGCCATCTCTCCAGCCTCAGATCTAAAAGTCTAAGTTTTCTGTTGACTTTGAAAGACTGTCCTTTAGAGAAGGTAAAACAGCAAGAGTAGTTTTGAATATGGTAAATATAGAGGAGAAAGTTAAGTGTAGGCATGTACATCCTTGTGCTCACAGATAAGCACTAGAGAAGACAAAACTGTGTACAAGTATCCTAGGGTCAGAGAGAAAAGCAAGGACGACTCTGGAGGTATGGGCATGTACTTCCGTTGGTGCAGACCTTGACTTGTTAATGTGATGCCCTAGATGCAATCTTCAACAACAGATGCAGTCACAGTGGGTCATGCTTATACTGACAGAAGGTAGAAGTAGGAAGAATAGAAGTGCAAAGCCACCTTTGGCTATATAGAGAGTTCAAGGTTAACTTGGGTTATTTGAGATCTTATCTAAAAAATAAATGAAAGGAGTGAAGAAGAGAATAAAGGAAGGAATGAATATAGGAAAGAAGGAAGAACGGAAGAAAGACAGGTAGGGAAAATAGGAGGAAGGAAGGAAAGAAAGGAAGGAACGAAGGAACGAAGGAAGGGAAGGGAGGAGTGCATGAGAAGGCCAACCGACCTGGACAGGAACCTGCTGAGTGATGAAAACATGGAAGTATTTAATGCAAATATAATGTCTTTTCCAAGGGTAATGATGCAAGGTTTGCTGAAGGTAGGGATATGAAGATAGGAGCAAGGATGGTAAAGTAGGCGTTTGAGACCAAATCATTGTAATGAGTAATTAATATAAAAAATAAAATGATAAGTTCCCAAGGTAAGTGACTGTAATTTCCACTTTGAGTTATTAAAGTCCAGAAAAGGAGGCACCAATAACAGCATTAAACCTCAAAATTAAACTTCTACCATAGCCTGCATAAATATTGCAGACCTTTAATGTTTTGGAGTAACATAATAGATGTACATGGACTATAGAATTTAATTTGAAATAGACTCAACCTGAATAAGTTCTAATTTTGAACAGAATTGTCTTTCTTACCAACTCTTATTCCATTAGCATATATTATCTTAATGTTATTTTTATTGTTGGTGTTTTTATCTTTTCCCATTAAATGTTTAATACATGTGAATAACATTTCTCTATAATTGCCATTCACAAATATAAGTATTAATACATATAATTTGAAAAAGAGTTGTGTTTTTCTTAAATGAGATCTAACTGCCTTTAATCAGAAATAATGACATAATGCAAATAAATGAAATCCAAGGTGTCTGTGTGGAAGCTCCTAATGGCTTTGTAAAAATGATTGCAAGTGTGGCTAGGGGTGTCTTTTGGGAATGACATACAAATAGAAAATCATTCCCAGCTGAGCAGTTTATTTTACTGTTGAATCTTTCTGAAGCAGACAAAAACTGTGGAAATTGCTTTTGGTCTGGCCGTTGTTTGGCTGACAGCTATGTGTCAGGTTATTCACACTTGCATTACTTCTTTCAGATTTAGTGGGGCGATTTTACACAAGAGCAACACATTTGTAAACAATTTCCCTATATCCAGGGCCTTTCATCCGATGTCACATCAGGTCCAACATCCCTCCCAGCACATTGTACTTCCATAAATATTTTATCTGGTGTTTATTTCTTAAAAACAAAAACCAAAGCAAAGCAAAGCAAAACAAAAGAAAAAAACCATGGTCTTGTCAATGACGTTCAGTACAGTTCTAAAGAAAAGTTACTCAGGTGTCTCATGGGAACTGATAAGTCAAATTTCAAAACCACACTCTGTTTTAAAGAGGGTCTGCTTCCAGGTTTGCATGGCTTCCTTAACCTGCCACAACACTCTCTATGGTCCCACTGCTAAAGAACCGTTGTGCTGCAAGTTATTGAGCAAAGTTCATTTCCTAACCCAGAGGTGTGCATACCATTCAAGAGGGACTTCTTGAATTTCAGGTTATTTGCAGGATTTACTCTGAACAATGGTATGTTTTAAACAACAGGAAAGTAAAATGTTTCCCACTGTTACAAGATGAGCTCATTTGAATTGATGGCTATTCTAGATTCTCCTTAGAGTTACTGATGTTACAAACTGTAAAGAATAGACCAAAACAGCCTTAAAACAAAGAGCTTCGGTATGTTCACTCTATTCCAAACTGTAAGACAAACATGAAAAATACCTGAACTGGCTAGGTTACCCAAGCTATGTTATATTATTAGATATTAAATATAATCATGTGTGTCTACTGTCACCATTATGTATATATCATTGGTTTTGCTAAATCTTTTAAATGTGGACATTAAATGTAGTACCCACAGAACATTTCATGCGAATTAGAGAAGAAAGCAAGTATGCTAAAATAATTTTAAACTTGATAGTGTGCAAGAAGATACAGTGAAAGAAAGTAGACATTAGTTAGGAAATGTAAATATCTCCAGTGGCTATTCAACAGCTTGTTGTTCATGTGTGTACATTCAGAACTGTAGTGTGATTATGCAGTTTCTGGAACTGCTCTATATTAGCTTGGTGTATTTTGTGTGTATGTGGGGGGTATCTTAACAGTGAGACCAGGTTTATCTCTGACTCTTTTGCCTTTCTTTGATACCCTTTTGGTCCCATTTATGTGTCTTATCTGGTCTTGATATGAGGTCTTCTGCCTTGTCATATCTTGATTTGTCCTGTTTTGCTGCCATCTCTTGGAGACCTGTTCTTTTCTGAATTTAAAAAAAGGGGGGGGATGGATCTAGAGAAAAGAGGAGGTGTGGGAATGCTGGGATAGGGAGGAAACTATGGTTTGTATGTATTGTATGAAAGAAGATATATTTTCAATTATTATAAAGGAAAAAAAGGCATAAACAGTACATTTTTTGCAGGATGATTTTTCTGTTGAAAACTCTTGACAGTAGGAGATCCTGGGAGAAAATTAGATTTATTATGCTTTTCTTAAATTGTTGAGTTAATAAACAAGAGGTAAAAATGAAAAGGCTTTGGATTTTACCAGGAAAATCAGTAACTGAGTATCAGACCCATTTTCTATCCCCATTACCCCCACAAAATTCAAGCCTACTTGAATTGGTCCAAAATTGAGTAAAGGCTCTGCTGAAGTTGGACTATAAAAGGATTTCTGGCAGTGAGATAAAAGCCAGTATTCCTCAGAAATTGTAAAACAGGTTCCAGTCTGCCAAAAGAAGTAAGTCATTTCCCTTGTCTTTGGCAGAAGTGACTCATTACTCTATTGGCATATACCTGTGGTGCTTTTCAGCTTATCAAAATCCAGGCTAGTCTTCAGGCTCCCTCATACCCTAATTACATATTGCGATTATTGTATTTCACAGGCTTCCCACATCCCAAATACCCCTTAATCATTCACTATATAATGGAAAGAGTTTTCCTCCTGTCTCTGCTATTCTCAGTATTTTCTTGCTTGCTACTCTCTATAGTTCTCATTCCCCAGGATAGCCATGTTCAGTCTGCTTTTCTCTCTGCTCTGCACTCTTCTACATGCATCTGGATATTTTCTCACTCCTCTCTACAAGAAAAACATTCTCCCTAAACATGGGACATCATCTCAGGGTGTTTGTTTCCTTTTTTGTTGTTTCCTGCTACCTCACATAGTCTGGGGGCCTGGAATCACATTATAGGAATCTCATTTCTGTTATTTTTTTATGTAATGAACTTAATTTGCTCTGAATTCCATTGACTAACCCTTTTTATTTGCACATTAAATAATTGATGTTTAGTGTCATCAATTACCAAACATTAATTTAACTCAGGATGCTGCCTTCACTGTGTCATGATTTAGGATATAAATTTGTTTTTCTGCTTCGTAAAATGCAGGATGAAGTCTGTCCCAAAGCTGAAGAGGATGAAGTGCAGAGATGTGTGTGGGCATCTGCTGTTAATGTCAAAGACAAGTTCATTTATGTCGCTCAGCCAACTTTGGACAGAATCTTGATTGTTGATGTGCAATCCCAAAAAGTTGTTCAGGTATGATTATGGGTATTTATGAAAATAAACCTTAAAATACATATTTGCTCATCTTAGAGTATCTACCACCTAACTTATTTATGACATTTAATGGTCATTACAAACATGGTTCATTGCAAGAGTCATTTTCACCACAAAGATTCAGTTATAAAATATTATTAGGTAACTGTTAATAATAAAACAGGACTGTAGGTCAGTGACATAGAAGATACCCTTTAATAGACCCTACCATGATGATGGATTCATAACATTTCACAACATGTTTACTTTAGTCTCCGGTATGAACAGTCATATTTTACCTCTTATTTCTAATACTACTTTCAAAACTATGCTGTGAGCCAATTTGCCAAAATTCAAATGTAAAATAGAATACAGAAATATTGTATCTTTGGTATCTGTATCCAGAGTTTGGACCTGAACAGTTAAGATCATTGACCTTAGTAGAGAGAAAAAAGAAAGAAAGAAAGAAAGAAAGAAAGAAAGAAAGAAAGAAAGAAAGAAAGAAAGAAAGAAAGCTTAGTCTAACACTATAAGATACATATTACTCTTAGATGGGAATAATAACTATATATACTTTAGAGTTACATTGAAGCTAAAATAAGTTCATGAATGTATGATATTCAGAGCACATCATAATATAGGAAGAGACACATTATCTATAACCTATTTGCTCTCAAAGTGCCTAGAAACAGTAATGCCCAACTGCCCCTTGTATCTTGTGTGTATAGATACATTTTAAAGCCAATATTTTTATGAAATTCACACACACACACATACACACACACACACACCTACACACACATCTTGATTCTTATCTAAAGGAACAAAAAAGCTTAGAAACACTAAGATAAATAAATAATTCTGCTATTAACCACTTCACATGAATTCATCCATCCATCCATCCATCCATCCATCCACTCATTTATTATCATGGATTAATTGCTACTATAAAATATGTTGGCTATAAATAAATGAGTGGCATTGATTCTAATACAAAGTTCTGGTGACTGTCAGAGTCTAAGTGGTGAGTTGACATTGAGTCTAATGGTTCAGTTTCTGATGTGAAATGATTAATAAAATCTTGAATAAAATTATGAACAGGTATTCAGCTAGAAAATTCTAAGGTTTCCAGGATTACACATTTATCATGGTGATCCAATTTAATTCTCCTTTATATACTGTGAGAACAAATAGCCTGAATGTTACAGTTCATTTGCATATGATTTGAAGGCTGTTGAATTTTGACAAGAGTAGTTTTATTTTGATTTACTCTGAGGTAGGTCAGTGTAAATCAGAGGCATTTGCTCTGAAATGATCAGGTCTCCTTGCCAGAATTTTAAAATTAGATGTATGATGTGAGACTAATCAAGTTGGTCTTTAAATTCAATTTTAAATAGAGACCGACCCTTACTGAATATATATTTCCTACTAGATATTCAAAAGGGGGGAAAGCCAGTATTACTTATTATTCATAGAATTTTTGCCTTCAGATAATGATGTCAAATTAAAAATTAATAGAAGTAATGGATAATAAAATGGCCAAATGCTATGCAATTACCACATAAATCATATTATTTTTAAGTCTGTGTTATAGCTATGAAATACTAGGAAATTATAAGATATTATGCAATCTGAAATCAGAGAAAGGTGCATTCTGATACAACTGTGACTCAAGTGGGTTTTTAGCCTCACATTTGACACTTAGGATAAAGAATAGTATATGACTGCAATGTAAATCTCTTTATGAAATGGGTGTAATTGTATCTTCATTACTCAATCAGAATACATTTCACCTAAATAGATAATGATATATATTTTTGTCACCATAACTATTGCCCGATTATGAATATTATATGCACAGACATGTATAATAGGGATTATTTGATTCTGGCTCCTGGGCCTGGTAGTTTTTATGGCAGCAGAGTTTTATTATCATGTAGACTATGTTTGCAATAGTATTTTGTGGTAAGAAATTTACTGGAGTTAATGATTCATGATTCTGGAGTCTATATTTGTATATCCATCCATGCAAAATCAAGCATAATGTCAAAACCTTCAATTAAGGCATTCTGTAGTCTTCTATAGGCACAAATTTGCAGGGACATTGTCAGTGAACGCGGGTGTTCCTAACACATAATTTTGAATTTTATTTCACATAGTGAAATTGTCTAGAATGATGATAGGACTTAAGTAAAAGGCCAGGATGTGCCTAGTGGTAAACAGTTTCTAGGCATGAATCACAGTGTAGTAGTACATGTGCTCAGGGGTAGTAAATGATATAGGTTAAGTAACTTATTTTCAAATACACAAACACACACACACACACACATACACACACATACACATACACACACACAATTGCTTTAACTGTGTAAAATAAATGGCCAATTAAAACACATTCAAATTTGACTAGTATGAATATTTCCACTAGCTATATATTTGTGTTCCTTTTTAGTGTACATGGACATATTGAATTACATAGATATGTATAAAGTTGTATATACATGATCATACATATAATACATACATATAAAGTTGTATATAATGATCATACATATAATCATATATATAATACATATATATATATATATATCCACTTATACATATACAAAGATGGATGCAATATGTAAGGTTAGGGTTGCAACATTGTTTTAGGGTTGGATATATGTATCTAATTTTAATAGTTAACTTTTGAAACATCATACTGTTTAACCATTTTAAAATAGCATGTGATAGGATTAGTGGTTTATTTCTATGAAAACATATTTTAAAAATTCTAACAAGCAGTAGCAATAGCACTCTTAGTGAAATTAGAAAGACAATTCCTTAGTGTTGTTCTTTCTCATAATTCTATATTAATTTACATTTTTAAAAAAAATCTGAGTATACACTGGTAAGTGGTTATTAGTCCAGAAACTTAAAATACCCAAGATACATTTTTCAAAATATAAGAAAACCAAGAAGGAAGACCATTGCGTGGATACTTCATTCCTCCTTAGAATAGGGAACAAAATACCCATGAAAGGACATGAATACAGAGACAAAATTTAGAGCTAAGATGAAAGGATGGACTATCCAGAGACTACCCCACCTGGGGATCCATCCCATCATCAGCCACCAAACCCAGATGCTATTGCACATGCCAGCAAGATTCTGCTGAAGGGACCCTGATATAGTGGCCTCTTGTGAGGCTATGCCAGTGCCTGGCAAATACAGAAGTGTATGCTCACAGTCAGCTATTGGATGGAACACAGGGCCCCCANTGGAGGAGCTAGAGAAAGTACCCAAGGAGCTGAAGGGGTCTGAAACCCTATAGGTGGAACAACAATGTGAACTAACCAGTACCCCCAGAGCTTGTGTCTCTATCTGCATAGGTAGCAGAAGATGGCCTTGTAGACCATCATTGGGAAGAGAGGCCCCTTGGTCTTGCAAACTTTATATGACCCAGCACAGGAGAATGTCGGGGCCAAGAAGTGGGAGTGGGTAGGTAGGGGAGCAGGGGCGGCGGGCAGGGGGAGGGTATAGGAAACTTTCAGGATAGCATTTGAAATGTAAATAAAGACAATATCAATTAAAAAATGAGAAAATTTTTTTTAAAAAAGGGAAGGAACCAAACTATAATCAAGATATATTGTATGACGAAACAGTCTGTTTTCAATAAACAGGGGGAAATTATAACACACACACACAAAAAAAAAAAATCTGAATATAGTACTTTTGAAATTCACAACAATGTTTGTATTGTAATCACCTTTGAAACTGAAAATCCTAATGCATATCCTAAAATTTAATCAGATGAGAGTAAGTGCTTAAAGCAATGCTAAATAATATTTTATATAAAGGCAACTACATTATAACCACATTTTTTTGAAAAAGCAGTTCTGAATTAATAATAGTTCAGTACAATATTCAATATCAAGGCAAGGCCAGCTTGGAGAGGCAGGTAAACCATTGCACGGAGGAAGTGAGAGCAGACAAACTACAGCCTTCTGCAGAGATACACACAAGAGGCATGGGAAGCCGTGTGTCTGAAAGATTGAGTAGGAGAAAATTAATCTTTTATGTAGTATTCAAATCTATAAGAAAAACTAATAATATAGCCTAGTTTGGTTTCTTTGTCTGCTTTTGTTTTGCAGAAATATGTATTTTCCCACAAAATAAACTATAATTGAAGTTGGAACTGAAATTGCTTACATTTGGAATGAGAAAATTTACTTAAGCATTAAATTTCACATACAAATGAGCCAAGTAAAGAGTATATGTGTAATATATTAAAATTTAACTCTCAAGAGAATATTCTTTCTGTTTAAGATTAGGTTGTATTGGCATTCAATGATGGATAGAAAACAGCAAAAAAATGCTTAAATATTATTGAAATGCTGGTAGGTAGGGTTACTGGGTTAAAGTTACTGACAACTCTAAGTCTAACCACCAGAACATACATGATGGAAGGACAAAGTGTACTGTACAAATTTGTGCTCTGATATCCACAAAAGAACCACATTGTGCATGTATTCATACACACAACAAAACACACACATTAAATTAAAGAATTATTAAATAAATGCTATTGTTAGGCATTGGAAAGTGTAATACTTTTAGAAACACTGAACTTAAGACAATCAACATGGATGACAGCGATGAACTAAAAAAAAAAATTACAAAAAACCAAAACACATGAAAATAAAGTCAAAACCAAGAAAGATGAAAAATATATAAATATAACCCAAGAGTCCTGAGAGGCATCATACTTCTGACAGACACAGTGACTGAAAATTTCAAAATCAAATGCAGTAGAAATGAAATGTTAGGATATGTAGAGAAATAATAAATGGGTCAACATTTTTATAGTCAATGGACACTACCCATACAAACTCCAGGAGTTCATTAGTCTCGTAGAAAAAGTTCAAAGTAGCTAACAGCATCATGTCTTGTATTCTTGCAATTCTGTGTAGTTCTTAGAAGTAGTAATAAAAATAACAAAGGCTCCTCAACTAGTCAGATAACAAGAATGAATCAAAGTAAGGTGAAAGTAAAAAACTTATTAAAGGAAAGCAAAGCTCAGACCCCCTGCTGGACAAGCATGAGGACCTGAATTTGAATATCCAGCATCCACATAAAGTAAATAAGTTGAACATGGCCAGTGTTGAGAGATGAGATGTGGAGAGAGGTATACTCCAGGTCGCTAAATGGCAACCTTCATGTTTAGTAAAAGCACTTATGCAATGAGAATAAGACTAGAGGTGGTAGAGAAAAGTGCTCAGTGTTTTCCTTTGGCAATTGCATTCACGCACACAGGCACTTCCACAAACATGTGTGTGATCTCACATATACAAATATACTACACATACTAAAATCTTAAGTATTTAATCTGTAAAAATATATAAAAACAGGATAAATGAGGGAAGGAAGAAGGAAAGAAGGAAGAATCAATCCATCAAGATATCCACAAAACAAAAGAAAACAAAATAAAATTGTCTTCTACATGTCAGAGAAAATGTAAGGCCTTCTTTGATAAGCAAAAGTCCATAATAGACATTAATCCTGGTGTTAACTTTCAGAAATTCCACTGAGAATCCTGGTTAAATGAAGATGCAGTCACTTGACAAAGTGAATAAAGAAAATTTTCAATATTGGTAAATTCATGGGCATTAAGAAGAGATCGTGTCTCTAGCTGCATATGTAGCAGTGGATGGCCTAGTTGGCCATCATTGGGAAGAGAAGCCCCTAGGTCTTGCAAACTTTATATGCCCCATACAGGGGAATGCCATGGCCAAGAAGTGGGAGTGGGTGGGTAGGAGAGCAGAGTGGGGGTGGGGGGTGGGGGAGGGTATAGGGAACTTTTGGGATAGCACGTGAAATATAAATAAAGGCAATATCTAATTTTAAAAAAAAAAGAGAAGAGCTAGTGATTATACCCTTTCAAAGTTTAGTTTTCTACATGATTTGAAAGCAATATAAATGAAAGTGCTATGAATATAAAAGCCAATTAATTTAAAGCTTGTAGTTCAGCATCTCTTTCTAAATGTACTCAATGTTTTTATTTCATTTGAGAGAATAAGAGGGATTAAAATTTTTAATCAATGACTCACAACCACAAAGAAATTTAACACAAAAATTGTAAAGAACAAAAGAGAAACAAATGAATAACAAATACCAAGAAATGTCAAAAAATTGAAAGTAAAATTCAACCTTTTAAAGATTAGCAGCATTCAAACAACCTTACATAGATGAGAAAGAGAAAGAAAGAAAGCAGAGAAAGAAAATCTCAAATTACTAAGATTGTCCAAGAGTGAATCATTTACAGATTTAAAGCAGTTTGATTGACATAGAACTAATTGATAGAACACTAAAATAAGGGACTAAAAGATATGTACAGGTAAAATTTTAACTTGTTACTAAAAGCAATTAAAAAAAAAACGAATGAAAATGTAGTTAATGACCGTGATTTAGATGATCTCATATTGTTTAGGTGTCAATCCCAACCACAGTGATCTATGGACTCAAAGCAAAATCCAAACAGAAATAGGTAAGAGAAATGAAAAATCCCATCCTACAATTATATGGCACCCCACAGAGCATAATCAATATTGAAAAAGATAAATGAAAAGAGAATATATATTACATAGTTTTATTCATCTTCTCTCTAATATGTATCACTATTTTCTTTTTTATAAACTTTATACAAAGTAACAATTACTAAAATAATACTCAGAAAGACGCATATAGATTAACAAATTATAATACAAATTCAAGTGTCCATACATGTACTCTCAAATTATTTTTGAGAATTTGTATAAGCACTTTTAAATGAAAATAGTTTAAGCTTTTACTAAAAGTATATATGCATATAAGAAAGAATAAAGTTGTAAGGCAGTTTACAGGCAACAAGTATCTCAAAATGATAGATAAACATACATGTAAAATATAAACTAGAGGAAAGCAAGCATCAAGCTATAAGATACTAGATATACTGATGCCATCTTGGATATGACACCAAAACTCTGGATGATCAAAAGATAATAGAGAAATTGGACAGCATAAACTTATTTAAAGGTTTCACAGCAAATCATAAAAAGTAAACATATAATTTATATTTCGATTAGGAATTAGTATCTAGAACATACATAAAATTTCTAAACAGAAAAATAGACAACTAGGCTTTAACAAGTACAAGAACTTAACCATATATTTCCTTACAGAATATATATAAGCAGCCATTCAGCACAGAAAACATATGAAGTATTAAGAAAATAAAAATGAAATTTACAATGAGATTTAATTCACACTTATCATTAAATCAAACAAAGTATGTTGATAAGAATGTATTGAAACTTTTACTTTTCTACAATGTAAATGGGGATGAATACAGCAGAGCTACCAGGGAATGAAGTGCCACGGCTTATCAAAATTTAAATCGCACAATGCAGTAACCCAGCATTGCCATGGTGGGTTACATAGTGCTGAAAGTGAGCTGAGTACTCCACACTGATGCCCTTCAGTGGATGAATGTGGTATATTGTATAATGGAGTTTTAGTCGCTCATTAAAATGTAGTATTCTCTCTCTGCCAGCAAGTTTAGAAGTACAAGCATCTGACACACACCCAACATCTATACAGACACATGGAATCCTGTCTCCAATCTCCTTTCTTGTGTAGCAGATGTAAACAGTTAACCACTAAGCCACTTCCTGCCTTGACCATGTTTGTATGTATATTACACTCTTTCTTATATATATATGAAGGCCTATTATCTCCAAATAACCTTAAGTGTATCTGCCTCTCCCACCCTGTCTTGTTCTTCAGTTCTAGAGTTGGAACTCTGGGCCTTCAGTTTGTTAAGCAAGTCCTCCAACAAGCTAAAGCCTAACCCTTCCACTTTAGAGAGATGCGACTATTCGCGCTTTTATCTCTTTATTCTAAAAAATAATAAAGTTAGATAGTTTTGAAGCTATTTAAGCGCTCTGTTTTCCCTCTACATATAATTTTAGCTCATTCATATCTTCATATAATGAGTTTTCTAACTCTATTACCAACTGTGTGAAATAACGTATGCTTATATTTGCCCAAAATTCTCTTATCTGTTTATGAACTTAAGTGTTAGAACATGCATGCAAACTGTGCATACCCTGGTGACTTAATTACTGTACCCAGAGTCACTTTTATGATCTTAAATACTCTCATGATTTTTCCTAAAATCTAAAGAGAAAATCTAAAAAGAGTTTATAGTCGTAAATCTAGTATTCTGCAGATGAAGGGGTAATCCTTGTAAGTCAAATTTTAAGAAAATATGCTTATCCATTAAAATCTAAATAAAAATATATTGTTTCTACTTTAAACTTAATCCAAAGACAGAACATGGAAAGTTTACTGTGAATTGTAAAGAATAAAGAAAATATTACAAAATCTATCTTTTCTGGGTTTGTCCATTTGTGAGCTCTAAATTGAAACTAGCTTTTTCTCATAATCAAATGTTTTATCTTTCCTGCCTACATCCATGTCTTCTTCTATCTCTTGTTGAGAATACTAAGACAAAAATAGTAACCACAATAAAAAAAATAGTTGTCCCCTAAATACTAGAAAAAGTGCTATAGAATTCATTTTCCTGTTTGTAAATGGTAAGATGTTGACCAGAAGGAAATTCATTGCTCCTAGTCGAATATATATTATCTACATATACTAACATATACATATTAGCATAAGGGTTAAACCACTACACTTAATTAAATATGCTCTTCAAGTTTTCTTCTTTGATTCAAGTAAGTCCACAGTAACTTTTATAGAGCTACAGCTGAAAGAAAGGCCTTGGCTACAGAGATTAATCTCCAGCCCTTGCTATTCTTGAGACAAGATTTACACATGTGATTCAAGCTATGCAGAAACTGTGACCTCTTGTGGCTTCTCAGGAGTGCTGGGACTATAGTTGTGTATAATCATTACCACCATCCCCAGAATTATATACTAATCTATGACACCATATTTATACATTTTCCTTTGTGTTAGTTGACTTTATGTGTTATATGGCTATTTGAGGACTACAGACTATTCAACTTTAAGCTGCATTGCTACATATTATTTTTAGAAAAGGGACTAGTTTCTTATATAATTTCCAGCACTGGGGGAAAGTTGATACAGGTCAGAAAACATTTGTAAACTTGTTTTCAGTAAATCCATCATTTTTATTTGTAGCAAAAAGTAAAAGTCACAATAATTTAATAGTATATCTAAGCTTGATACTGTTTTAAACGTCAGTTTCAAACATTTTCTAGAGCTCCACACAGATGATGTTTGGCTGTATAGATGATTAACTAGTAAACAACTGACCTCATTTTCTTTTCTATGGAACAAGATTCTGTTCTGCCTGGGTAAAGTAGTGGCATAGTGTGACACCTCAGGAGTATTATTGGGATCAGCAGCAGTTTCCTCCAGCCATTATCACATTATCTTGAGAATCTACATCATTAGTTTAAATTAGGTTCACTTAATTAGCCAGCTGGTACTCTCCTTGTCAGACTGGTAAACAAGCTGTGCTGTACTGTTCCCTCATGTCAAGTCTCAGACCCTCTTCTGGGTCTCACAGCTATTGTCAGTGTTTCTCCATGACAAAGTGAGCCATCTCCACAGAATCAAATGCACCTTGTCCATACCACTTAGCTTTTTTTATTTCTTGTAGTTGCTCCAGAAAGACTGGTGACTTATTACATCACCTATGTACATGAACATTAGAGTCTATAGGCCAACAAATATATAAACACATATAAAAATGTAAATTTACCCTGAAAGTTTCCCTGAAATTAGACTGTGAACAATGCTTTTACAATAGCAGGCAGAGAAAGCCTCTATCAATATCCCCTATGAAGCTATAATGCATCAAAAAAAAAAATCTTTGGGTGACTGTTACATAGTTTATTTTTACATAAACTTAATGTTTACAAATATAGCACTGAATGTAGTATTTATGGAAATTATCTTTCTAGGGCTTGAAACTGTTAAGACAATAACATGATAGTTACTTTGAAAATATTTCAGAAAAGGTTAATATTCCAACAGTACAACAGACAATGTACTGCAATAGAATTGTTTAAAACAGTTAGGCTTTTTGCAGTCATGTCACAGTGTCAAATATTTAAACACCATGGGTGGTATCTACTGCATGACCCCCTGTTTGGCATAGCAAGTGAGCAGCCAGAGGGACATGACCCCAACACATTTGTTTGTATTTGTGTATGTCTTATGATGGATTCCCATTACTCTTTAAAACCATCACCTAAAAAGACAAATACTGGAAACTAAGAATGGAACCCACCTCCACCTACGGAGAGTTATATTTTAAAGGCCCATACTTACTAGTACTTGTAAAGAATCATGTGAATAGTAGAATAGCTTTGGTAAATAGAACAGTATGATTTTTTCTTAATAACATAAGTTAATTTCAGCATGTTATACAGCTTTGAGGTTGGCTTATTCTCACATGAATGCTCGAGCCATGCCTGCAAAATGTTCAGTCAGCCGTAAATTATGTTACACAGCAGAGGCTCACAGGATTTATCCTTGGAAAATAAATAAATACATTTACCAAGTACTAATTCTCTGCCTTTCACCAGCAGATTGTCCAAGTTTCTGATCATTTAAATATTAGAATCATATTTACAGATGTCTTGTAAAAGTTCAACCCATGATATTTATTTCTTCAGGAAGTGGGTGATGAGAGCCGGAGAGTAATTTTCACAGCCTGACTGACAGGCTGCGTATTGGAGCCTCCCAACACAGTCACCATCTACAAGCATGTGCATCCCTGCCCTACAGTTTGTGACTGGAGTTGCTTTAAATATGTCAGATTACAGTTAAAATCCTAGAAGCAGACTCATCCAAATAATCAATTTCTCTCCAATAAAGCAGATCACATTTGGTTCACTTTTACCCGTACTTCTTTTATTTTATTATTGTTTGCTTGTCTTTGGTAAATTTTTAAAATGAAATTACAAAAAATGATTAAACTTAGTAGTAAATTTTTGAAATGCTAAAATGCAGCACAATTAAACTGTTGTTGATACTTGAGAAGGTACTTTAAAATTCTTTTGATCTTTTGAACTTCGATTAACAACAATTTCTCTTTCAGATGTATATGAGTTTATTTGAAGGAAATTAATCATAAACCAACTTCTCATATGTCTCCTGAGTTAAATTTAGTTTAATTTTTATATATGCTTATTTTATTATGTATGCTTGTTTGAGTATGTGTGCACTTGAAACATATGCATATGCAAATGACATAAGACAACATGTAGGATTCCATTTTCTCTTTCTATTAGAAAAATTCTATTGATGCATTTCAGGTTAAGTTTATATCCATTGAGACATCTTACCTGCTCTATAAGTCATCTTTTTAAAGGTTCTGGTCCTTCTGAATATAAAAAGTTCACATTTTAAGACTCAATGAAAGTATCATATTTTTCTTTAGCCTCTCATCCTGTTTTGCACTTCTTCCACAGAGCTGACATTTATCAAATCAAGATTTTCTAAATCCATGTTAATTCTTCTATTCTGTAAATTCTTTAAAAACAGAGACAGTGTTCCTTTATTTTCTCCAATATCAATGTTTCATGATAAAAATTACTGTTTTTTGGTAGAATAATCATGAAAGCAATTCAAGTTTTACTAATATATACCTGTATAGATACGACTGTATAGAACCAGAGCATCATTACTATGATCCTAATAGTATATTATGCTAAGTAAACAGGCTAGCAGCGACCTCCACTGCAGCCCAGTACTTACAGCAGTGACAGTAATAGCATTTCAGTATTGCTTAATATTCACCAGACTCAGATATCCATTGTCTTTCCTAATAGTCACAAGAATTCTTGAAAGAAGGCATTGTTAGATAGTTCTATTTTTTACAAAAAAGTAAGGATAGCAACTTACTATGGTTTTCTTCTTATTTTAAATAAAGGAATTAGAATGCTACCTCATGGCATTATGCATCCTGTATCTCCCTGGTGCTGCACTGTGGATTGTAGCTTCCAACACATTTACAGATACTGGATATTCTTTAAATTTCTGTCCATCTTTCAATGGGAACATTGTCTCCCAAATGTTCAGATATGTGAAGAATAAGTTGGAGTTCTCTTAGGCCAAGCATCTTTTGTGTGCATTCTCTTACTGGGAAGGAAGTGCAGTATAGGCTGTGGGATAGTTGACCTCTAATGGACCAGCTAGAGTTTTCTTACTCCTGTCAGTGATAATGTACTAGATGGATACTACTTAGGAAATGCCTCAGAAAAGCAATAGCACTGACTAAGCTCCATCAGACTGGACCATCCCATTAGAATCCCTTCTTGATCTTAATGTCATTGACAAACTTGCATCTTTTGCCTTACTGTATTCTTAAAAACACATATCATGCAATTCTTTCTTCCTTGTTGCTTTTGCTTTCAGTAAACAGTTTTTTGACATTATAGTGACATAAGGATCACTCTGGTTTAGACTGCACACAAACTAGGCTGTTATAACCACATATGGATGAAATTTAAATTATAAAATGCCATGGGAATTTTGATGCTTTGTCACTACATCAGTGATAGCAGGTAGCTTTTTTGTTTGTTGCACATGAATAGAAGTTATAGATTAGTACATGCAGAAATTTAAACACAATGTTGATTCAAACACAGTTGTGTAAATGCAATTATACTCATTCCACGAGTAATACAACTAGTTAATTACTTTAATAATGCCAAGCCCAGTAGTTTCTATGGGTTTGTGCAAAAACTGATATTCTTTAATAAAATTTCGGGCTTTTTTTTTTTTCTGCTACCACTGCAAATGGTTGCTTTTCTACTTGAACTTACTACTTTGCAAACTCAATATTGCCTTGGAAACCTGAGCAACAGCCTCTCGAGATAACATTCAAAGCAGGAAGGCCATGTAAGACAGTGCTACAAGGATGTATCATTGTTGTCTTGGTTTATGAAGTACAATATGATTCTCTAACTAGACTTGGTGGTTACAACGTTAAGACTAGTGCAGCTCCTAGGAGTCTGGGAACTTTAGTATCTGTCAAAGGGGAGGGTGATTCCTCAGGAGATTTAGTAGAGTGGTACCCATAACAGAGCATTTCTGCTGAGCTGGCCGACAAACTATAATACAACTTTAATATCCAAGAAGAATGGAATAATAACATCAATTCAGAAAAAGTTATCAGGTCTCTTCTGAATCCACACATAATTTTAGTAATCTTTGAGTACTATGAAGTTGGATATATAAAATATATTATAAAGTTTTAAAAGAAATGTATGTGTAAACCTTAATTTTAATATGAATTAAAATATCAAATTTCCATATGTCCAGCCACAAATGCAATTAACCTTTTACTAACACACCAGGAGTTAATGTGAGTTACATTTTGGGAATGTTGCTAATATTCAACATCTTGGGGGTGAAACTATCATTTTTGGATTAAAGTTTAACTGAATGTTATTTATTTTATATTATAAACTTAGAAAGCACATAAAACTAAGAACTACAGTAAATTGCCTTATAACCATTAGTTTTATAATAACAGTAAGAAATTAGGGAGAGAAAAAAACTTACTAGCTATAATTTGTTTTATCCTAATTGTGTTTAAAATACAACAGATGCTTACTATGATAAATATTGTTAACAGAAATATATTTAACACACCAAGTATGTTACAAACAATTTTAAAACATCACTTACTTTTGTTTAACATTCTGCCTCTCATTGTAGAAATTAAGTCATGCAATCAGTAGTAAATTTAAGCCCATTGGTCAAAATGTTGCCATTTGGGTCCATGAATGTTCATGTGATAAAACACAGTTCTCAGATCAAAAGAAAAAAGAGTGGTGATGCCTAGGAACATGGAGTCATGTTGTCCTGAGTAACAAGTTCCAACATGAAAATGACTGTATGAATGGTTACAGTCACAAAAGAACAGAAAGTCAAAAACCACAGCATTTTTGAGTATCTGGGTTGGTCTCACTGAAGCCAGAAAATTATTGCTGTAGGCTTTTGCTGCTATTTGATGACAATGGGGACGAGAGAAATCTGGTGCCATTGTTTTACCTGATGGTTGGACAGCTATTAGTTTAGACACAGGTAAGCAATGAATGGTTTAAAAGGTTGCAAAGATGACCCAGGGCACTTCAGCTTTGGAACTAGAACATCACAATCATGGAGTTCTAATCTCTCCTGAGGCCCATAAGAATTTAGTGCAGACATGGCCTTTGGACCCTAGTGACTTAAGTTCAGCCATGTTCTCTGTGGAAATGGTGAAAACAGAGAACAGAAACACAGCCAAATGATGTCATCACTGAACTGCAGTTAGCAGACATCCCATATTTTATAAACCTTGATTATAGAAACAGCTCTCCTTGACTCTAAATTTACTTTATTATATAATATTGTGTATTATATAATATTGTATAAATGTTGAAGGAAAATGAGGTTGAATATGATATTTTCGGGTTAATCTAATAGGGCTTAGAAAATCAGGTATCTGGCCAACATAACCTTAATCTTATTCCTGAGATTCTGGATTCTTCTTTCATTTCTTGACCAGATTTCTAATAATGCCAATATTTTAAAACATTTTTTTTAATTTTTCTTGATTGCAGGCAGTGAGCACAGACCCTGTACCAGTTAAATTACATTATGACAAGTCACATGACCAAGTCTGGGTGCTGAGCTGGGGCAGCATGGAGAAGACATCACCAACTCTACAGGTAGAACATGTCATGGGAGCTGAAGAAGTGATCATTTAGGTGTCTCACAGATGTTTATGAGCATTTGACTTTCTTCCTGGTGGGAACTGTGGTTTCAGTCATCATCTGTGTATAGAGAAGGAAAAAATGTATAAAACCCAAGTTGTTATCTCAGACTAGGACCATCACAGATAATATTTATTAAAGGTTCCATTTATAAGTAAAATATTAAGTGACCATAAGTTAATTCCATTAGAAAAAAAAGAATAATAGTTTGCCAAATTTCTTATGCTGTTACTGAAACAAATTTCCTGACACTGGGTGATTTATAGAACACAAAGTGTTATTTTGACCAACAGTTGTAGAATGAACCTCTGAACTACTAAGAACAGAGAACGTTTAGTGAAATAACTGAGCCATATCCTATGTAAACATCCATCCATTAATAAACAGGCAAGGACAAATTTGAACTTTGGCTCTGCCTGAGTATTCGCAGTGAAGCCATGAAGTAGAGACTATGGAACTTGACCACCATCCTAAAGGCTGATAGTCTTCTAGCATCTAGAGGACAGGCCCCTGTTTAACTGAGGAGGGTTCTGTGTTACTCTTGGGACAATTGTCTCTATTTTATGTTATTTAGATGATGACTTCACAGAAACGGAAAGAAAGTAATAATTTTGGCTGTGACCCCATGTCATAGCCCTCAAGATTCATTATGGACCACTTCGTCAAACTACCTGTGACACAGTATTACCTAGAGTGTGCCACTAATGTAGAGCCCTAAATCATCAACTTTTTAAATTATTATCATAAATTAGGTTAAATGTGATTATTTTGAATCCCAGCTAGTTGTCATTAACAGTGTCCTTAATGATTCTGAGGGCTTTCCATTATTGTACTTCACTCAAATGCTAGAATATTTTAATTTTGCATTTTTAAGCTAGATTTCAAGGTGCACACTTTTGAGAAATTTCCTGGAAAATTATTATTTTTCTGTAATTTTTTACTATTAAAAATGCCCGAGAGCTATTATCATACTAATTAGTGACTTTCAACAGAGTTCAGTTATATCATAGTTTTAGTTTATTTTTTAAAATGGCATTGATGTCTTCTAAAATATAAAATACGCTCTTCTAAAAGTCATGATGAGAGTGTATTCTACAGTTTCATGTTGGTAGGAAATATGTTTTCAAATATATCACAGGTCTCAGCCTTGGAAGCCATCGTGTTTACTTGCTCAGCTACCTGCTGTGCCCCTGCACTCTCATCACTTGAAACAAAGTTGTAACCAAATAATTGTTTCCTTAAACACGGACAGGGTGCAAAAAATATAAAGAGGATGTTCAGAACTTGAGACATAGAAGAATATGAGAAATAAAGTATTTCAAACTATAACGGTATTTTATATAGAAACAGTTCCTGGAAGTTGTCTGCTGATTTCCATTTTTGTAGCATTGTACATACATATGAATATGAACATTTAAACCACACGCACACACACACACACACACACAGAGAGAGAGAGAGAGAGAGAGAGACAGAGACAGAGACAGAGACAGAGACATACACATACCACATGAATAAATAAAATTTTAAAATGAATGCAAGTTTTTAAAATATGTTTTTATTTGTTCCAAGTGTTTGAAAACTTAACTTGATGTACATGTTTCATTTTTACTTTCACAACTATATATCTACCTTTACCCTATAGATGCCATTGAATCTAGTACTTGCTTTCTATTACCTCATGTTTCCTTGTTTTACTATTTTAATATACTCCACAATGTACAGGATGCCTATTTGTATCTGCCATATTGTGTTTCTTACAATTATATATGTATTGTGGGGTTGTTACCTTCTAAGGTGTCCTCTGTGTACCTCCTGTGACACTCCTGTGCATAAGAGTTCTTTGTAGAAACACGTTTTCCTGCACTTAGCTTCACATTACACATCCCAATTTGTTACTAAATAGCAACTCTGAGAAGGAAAATAGAGTTTATGTATAAAATGTATTTTAACTTGAAGAAAATGAAGGTTCATACTCTCTGGTGTTGGACTAAGCCGCGTGTATTCTGTTTAGGTGGTCACCCTGGCCAGTGGGAATGTGCCACACCATACCATCCACACTCAGCCAGTTGGGAAACAGTTTGACAGAGTGGATGATTTTTTTATTCCCACTCCAACACTTATTATTACTCACATGAGGTAAGTGCTGAAATGAAGGGCCAGTTCTTAAAGTTTTCTATTTAATTTTAATAAAAGACCAAGACACATAAAAATTTTAAAAAAAGGTTTATTTATAAAAACAAATGCAAAGAATACTAACATGATTTTTAGTTTCTCTGCTTTACATCATTTATCAGTGTTGGTGATGAATCTACCACCATAACCTTCTTTTCATGTGTAATGAGCAAAATTCAGACTCAAAAAAATGAACTGTATTTTGTTATTTGTATTATTTTAACACACTTTTCTAAATAGCTGTTGAGGGATTTCCCACTAGAATCTTATAAAATATTTGTATTTTTCAAAAAATAATCAAATGATTTTGATAAATGAGTTACTTCTCAGATAGAGAGAAAGTGCTTTTTAATTTGCCATGAGAAAGAGCCACAGGTTCAGTTATCTGTCCAGTTTTTTATTAAGCATGTGTCAGTCCGGATCATGTAGAGATTAATATAATATTCCATTTAGAAAAATAATAATTTCATATGAAATATTTGAAATCTGAGATTTGGAAGGAGTATGTTTTACTGTCTCTCCACTTCCTAGGTGTGAAGGTAACATTAACTCACAGTGGTATCTGTACAAAGCATCATAGCATTGGTCAAAATGTGTGTATGTGCACAGAGCTTACATACCAGTGTGACATACCGTTCTGGATTGCTGCTTGCAGATAACATATTAGTAGAAAATTTTCTGGTTTTAAGCTCTAGATGATTTCTATATAGTTGGTTGTTAGAGCCAATGATAATTGAAAACCACCCAAATGGTGTCTACAAAGAAGATTTTTTAAATGCTATATATTATTAAAATGCTTTAAAGTTGTGGATAGTGATCTTTACATTTTTTAGCATTTGTATTCCATTAGGATTCTACATTGACATACTTGACTGTCTAAACTGTACTCTATAAGTAATTCAATCAATAGCTATTGAACATTAGCAATAGCAATCCTATCTCCACATAGAATCTAATTTTAATGAACAGGGTTGATCATCAAATTGTTTATATTGCAGCTCAAAGTAATTGTTTGAACTACTGCACATAATGATGAACATGAACAACAATATTTTAATATGGTTTCTTTTCTCCACATTAAGCTGTTTCTTATGTAATTTTTAAACAAGAATTTATTATTCACTTGAAACACCTGAGCAATAAATGCGGTTGTTCTCCAGGTTTTGTGGAAGAAATTAACACGTAATTTCACACATGTGTAAATTTGATGGGACTGAAATTTAATGAACTGTATCTTCATACTTTGACAGTACTTGATCACTTATATATTTCAAACATACTTCCATATCCTCAGGCAGAGGGCCTGACATGTAATAAGTGTTTGATGAATATTGGCTTTCTTTTTCTGACCTGGCATCACATTAATATGCCTTATTCCCGGAAGGCATACTCCTCATTTCATGTAACTAATATCTTAATGTCTGATATATACCTGGACCTGAGTCAGAATATAATATTCTCAGTGTCTAAAATGATGGATACTTAACTTACTTTCCTCATAGGAAGGAGGGAAGTGTCATATTTCCTATGACTTGGCTTAGGGAAGAGCTGCCTTTTAGACATACTGAGTTTCTTCTTGTCTAATACATGGCTGGCCACATAACTTTCAGGACACATGGATTGTGTGGAAATGGTGAACAATGATAGAACCATCTAAGAGTGGAAAGGGTCCCCAAAGAAGGAGCACATTGCTGAGTTTCTTATCTGGTGACTTCCTAGAGTATTTATGCAGAAGGTGGATAAAGACTAAAGAAATTTACACTGTGGTGCTTCATTTTAAGTGCATACCTCAGGCCCAGTCAGTGTGGGGTACCACTTTTTAAGCATGCCCTTCTGAATCCAAACATAATCAAGGGTTACTCATGATGTACTGTTCAGCATATTTATGGACGGTGAAGTCTATCTCCACTAACAAATCACTTGCTTTGTTAGTGGCTAACCTTGGCCCTGCCTTGGGCCAAAGCAACACTGGCTGTCCTTGACAATCACAACCCTTGCAGGGTTTCATGGTCTCCAACATTGGCTTCTGGTTTCCTTCTTGTCAAGTTCATGTTACCAGCTTATAAGTATGTCATGACATTTTGCTTTACTGCATATGGTGGGCTAACCCACTAGTTACACTGTTGTCGTTGATAGCAGCACCCACTTCATGTCCTTCTAAAGATTGGCATGATATGTTGCTGAAGTAATCCTTTTTCCAGTAATAGCTGTCTGGACATTATATTATTTTGGGACTAGTTACAGTTTTGATAAAAAGCGTGAATGCATTTAGTATGGGTTATTTATGTATTTAAGGCCCCACCCATATTTCTCCATATCTTATTTTGTTTCTGCTCCTGTAACCTTTAGGTTTCCTTATTCTGGTCTCTAAGTTAGGTTAAGAACTAAGAATTTAAAAATCAACAGTGTATATGTTTGTTTCCTTTCAAAGTAACTTCAGTATGTATGCATCTTTGTATCTTTATTACTTTTGGAGGTGCCTAATGAAATACATACACATAAGTTTGAATTTTAATGAACAGTATTGATCACCAAATTTCCTTTTTTGATATATATATATATATATATATATATATATATACACACACACACACACACATATCTGTGTGCATTTATATACCTAGAGATCCATAAAAATATACAGTGTACACATACAAACTATCTGGTTATAAATTTTAAATGTACTAATCAAACACCAAAATACGGCTATATATTGTACTAAGATTTTGTGCACATCATTTAAAAAGGTGATTTACATTCAAAAGATTTTGAGAGTTTATTTGAAATTCTCAACATTTCAAAAATTCTTGAAATCCTGTCAGACTGTTTCTGACCTGCTTTAGAAATTTGGCTTTCAAAAGATGATTGTTCATGTGAAAATGAGGGCTACGTCCCCTATTTTTCCCCAGTTCCTCAGAGAATTCCATCTCCTACCAAGGATAATACAGCCTGTATCCAATACTCTCATTTTCGTCCAACAAAATAAGTAACTCCTGGAGAATGTGCTCCTCCTTTGTCTTAATGAACTTCTCGATCTTTTTTTTTTTTTAGAAATCAGGGTGATCAGGTGATCCCTCAGCTTGGGCCTGTGGCTATGTGCAATGCCATACAACACTTGATTCTCATCTCAGTTTTCTTAAATTCTTGAGCTCTGGTGTGAGGACCAAGTTTGTGTCTCCACTTTTCTGCAACTTCCTTAAAAAGCTGCACTTGATTCACTTTTCTGGCACATGGAAGAGCATGTAGGATGCTTCTAATGCTGATGGCCTCCCACAACCCAGTGTGCTGATGCAAGTGCATAAATACTTCCTAATACCCTTTAACTTCAATAACCCAAAATTTGAGTTGATTTATTTAGTCTCCGGCTGCCAAGGAAAATTGAAAATACATTTAAAGTGTATGAATATCACAGAGATGACCTTCAAGTGTTCACTGAAAACATTCTTAGGGGCTAGCGAGAACATTCATGTGTCAAGAACTCTTGGAGAGCACCCAAGGTCAATTCCAGCATTCAACTGGTAGGTCATTAACCACCCATATCTCCAGTTACAGGGCATCTGATGCTCACTCCTGACCAATGTAGACACTAGCCATGCATGCTGTGTACATATATTAAACAAATCTAAAAGAACTTAACAAAATAAAATACATTATATGAAATAGTACATGATTGCATTACTTTTTTGGTTTATGTTTTAAATATTAATGGGACATTTACATAAAACCAGTCTATTGATTATTTAATGTTTAATAGTAATAGTTACCTTATATCAGAATTAGAATTCTTGTTAAATTGCAATAATGAAAGCATCGCTTAAACTCTTGACAGCTGAATGATCTTACTATCCCCTAAATATATTTTCATTGCACAGCTGAAGTACATCTCAGTGATGTTCATGCCCTTTAAATTTACTTTCCACTGTAGCTCATGTAGAAAGATTTTTTCCCTCCATTTTCTCTCTTTTTTTCCTCCATTTTCTCTCCTTTTCCCACTCTCTGTCCCAGTATGATGCTGTGCTGGACTGAACTTTTATACTGGATGATTTTTTAACTTTGAAAGAACAAGGATAGTTGGTAGGCACTCGTTTACAATTTGATCCTTAAAGTCATTTGTGTGCTAAGACAAACATTGGAGTGTTTGAGGCACTTGCACTATCAGACAGTAAGTCATTAAAGACCTGTGAAGTCTCAGATGGATCATAGCCCTAGCCCAGCTCATTGCCAGGACTTCATAGCAGCACACATTGCAGCGACCTAAAGTCAGAAGCAGGAGACATTGCCCTGAAGTCAGAGAGTGTCTACAATGCACTTTTCCTGTTATAAATTATAGCTAAGAAATGATTAAGAAAACATTGGGTTTGATATATGTTTCCTTAAAGCTTCTCCAAGGAGGAAATATTTCTCCTGCAGGGAAAATAAACATTCTCTGAAAGTTAAAGTACATCATTCCCCTTCATATTTTAAGAAGTATGTTGAAGCAAAGTTATATATATAGATATATGTGTATGTGTATTTGTGTATGGTGAGACATAAATCAGTAGGATCTATTCTTGTCAGAGAGAGTCCGGGTGTGTGGAGGTACAGAGGTAATGCTAAAATGGAGTAGGTATGTTGTACAAGAGCACTTAATCTAAGTACAATTTCCTGATGAAAGACAATTTAAGGGGTGGTAGTATAGCCTTTAATACCAGCATTTGGAAGGCAGATGCGAGTAGATATGTGTTCGTTTAAGGCCAGCCTGGTATTCAAGAGTTCCAGACCAGTCAAAGCCATAAAACAACCAAACAAACACAAACACAAACTAGCAAAACAACAAAAAACCATAAACAAACAGAAAAGCAAGAAGGATTATAAAATTAATTTTAATGCAAATTTCATAAAGAAAACTCAATTCAGTGCAAGAAATTTTTACTTCATTCATTCTTATATGCTAATAAACTAATGAAGATCAAACAAAGAAATAAACAAAAACATTTCTGAACTCTTAGGTTATTTAAACTTTCTGCTTACTGTGATGAGTAGAACAATAAACATAATGTACATATGGTTTCAATTGGCCTATTTTAGTAATAACTGAATCTACTTTTATTTTTGATGCTGCTTTCAACCCTCTTTAGTTTGCAATTGTAGCTGAACACTTAAGAAAAACGGTGTGTCTGCACATTTGCGTATGCTTGTTTGCATGTGAACAAGAGACATGTACACATATATACATACACACAAAGAGGGTTGGGAGAGAAAGAAAAAGGGAGGGAGGAGAGAGAGAGAGAGAGAGAGAGAGAGAGAGAGAGAGAGAGAGAGAGAGAGATGGAGAACATCTTGTATGTTCTAAGTTTAGTGAAGAAGATTGTTTTCCTCTTGGAGGAAATATAGCACACAGTATATTTTTAGCATAAAATTTTATTTTATTGGTATATGAAGCTTGTCATAATACAATTTCCCAAGTTATATATCAAAGAAGACTTCTCAAATCATGCTGTTATGTTGGGCCAGATGAGCAATATTATTAAATAAATAACTTTCTCATTTAGAAGTTATGCATAAGTTAATGGAAACAAACAATATTTAATTTTTCTTTTAATGTGAGTAAATGTTAGTTTTACATATGCCACTTTTAACTTTTGTCTATATATTTAAAATCAGAATAATCCAAAGTCAGAGATGGTCATTGGAGGAAAGGTGATGGCTACATAGTCATTTTAACAACTTGAAACTGTGAAAGTGATACAAAGAGTACCCAACCGAGATAATATTTTGATTATGTTCACTTAGTTGTATGCCTGTAGGTAAAACCCTTTAAAGTAATTCTTATAAAAATTAAGATAAAGGAGTATATCAAGACCATTTAGAGCAGTCTTGAATGGATGGCACAGTGTTTAGTACTGCTGTCTGCTTTTCCAGAGAGCCCAGACCACATATACACCACACGCCCAAAACCATCCTCAATGCCAAATCCAGGGGTTCTGATGCCCTCTTCTTATCCCTATAGGCACTGTGCAGATGTTTCCCAGACATTCATGAAGGGAAAAAAACTTATGTACAAAAGTATATTTTTAAAAAATCATTAATACATATATTTGCCTTTTCCTATAAATGTTATTGAATTATTAATAAAACCTCCTAGTATTACTTGTTTTGTTAAGCATGTGATCCAAACAGTATCATGGTGCAATACTACTTGTGCAGATGCTACTTGGTCGGTGGGATGGTGGTCCAACCCAGCAGTAGATAGTCATCTGAGATGTATAACTGGTTGTCCAAGACAAAGTCTGCATCTGATGCCATAGTCAGAGCAGACACAACATTCTAAGTTAATAAAAGAATGTACTATACTTATATTCTCCCAGAACAGAATTCAGGTATCATTGACTTAACTCTAAATTCAGTTTATTCCCTGTGAATCTCCAGATATTCTTTAATTTAAACATTTGGATTTTTTTTAATTATATTGAAAGTGGAGTCTTAAGCATGCAGTAAAATGTGGTTTTTGTTTAACACATACACTTTACATTGTCATTTACAGAGTCTTTGTAGAATTCTTGGCAAACAATATCTCACTAACAAGTAGGGCAATGCATTGTTCATTAGAGAATCTCCCACCGTGATTATGGTAGTTAACATTCCTTATATTGTTACTAAATACATTTTTCTGAATATCTGACTAGCACAGCAATATTCAGGAAAGGAGAAAGTATGGGGTCCAAGCTACAATATTAGTGTTCTGTACATTTATCTGTAGCTTTAAGTGCAATAAAAGGAAAGGAAATTGCCACTGGGAATTATCTGTGTAACCCTGCTAGGTGGAAACCAGTGCTAAGCATATTTGGGTCACTGGAGTTAACTCAAAAGTAAAATCCTACGTACAGACTTGGTATATCTGCAACAATTCTAATGTCTTTTAAATTATAACCAATGTCTATGAACCTGCTGGTTTTCTGTCTGGGTTCCTACTCTGTGAAGCTTGTAAAAGGCCATAACTGTTTTTCTAAATTCTGCTAGGAAATTTGGAGGTACATTTTCACAGGAAAATGAAGTGAAAATACAAAACAGAAAGTGCTTATTTGAGCAAAAAAAATGGATCAGGAACCAGGAAGCTCTGACTGAAGGTGACCCCTGTCTTGCTGAAAGAGGACAAGGAGTAGGCTGAGACAGGAGGAACACAGGCAAACACATGGTGACAGACAAGTTGAATACTGTATTTGGGCTATCCTTTGGCAAAGATGGTTTCTTTTTGGTGAACTTTTGACTTGTTTCATTTTTGCATGGAATTTCCCCTAACATACCAACCCTCACTTATGCTATCCAATAGCCTTAATATATTCCCATGATATTTGGAAACTAAGCAAGGTTAGAGTTTCCCAGATAGAAGAACTGACCTGTATAGCCCTGGCTGTCCTGGAACTCACTTTGAAGACCAGGCTGGCCTCGAACTCAGAAATCTGCCTGCCTGTGCCTCCTGAGTGCTGGGATTAAAGGCATGTGCCACCATGCCCAGCTGCAAATTGTGATCTCATTTATGGTTTGACTGAAACTTGGAACTGAACTAAATCTTGAACACCGGGAATATTATAGAGTTCCTCTAAGCCTAGGAGAATCTTTATATTTTA
Source organism: Mus pahari (assembly GCF_900095145.1). Taxonomy (NCBI): domain Eukaryota; kingdom Metazoa; phylum Chordata; class Mammalia; order Rodentia; family Muridae; genus Mus; species Mus pahari. The sequence goes on from NC_034593.1 coordinate 67,962,249, forward strand.
AAATTCAGGTTGATTTCATTACAAATATTTCAGATTGCTTTTGTTTGAGATTTATGTCTTTCATCCAAGTCTAAAAATTCCCTAAGTGATATTTACTCAGTGAATTTTTTTTTCCTTATTCAAAGCAGTATATATAGGAGTGAATTTTCATTGGTTCTTATGTTTTTATTTTAAATCAATCCAGTTGATAAAAATAAGGAATGATAGATCAGATCTATAAGGAAGTTAATAAATCTATCAGCTCATGGCTAATATTTTTGTAAAGTGGGCAATTCATTTTCATAAAATGAAATATATCAAATTTTAAGACAAGGAATTGCCTTCTATTGTTGCTGTTAGAACCATTTATCAAATCATCTATATAAAGTGGTTGGGGCTCTAGCTAGGATATAAGATGCTCCCTTTCAAGCAGAGGACCCTGAATTCTCTCAGCAGCAGCAGCAACTGCACAAGAAACAGATCTCTACAGCTTGAGGAATCTTGTTCATTGGCTAATTTTAAATAGTACCTTAATGTTGATATGTAGAGTAATTATGTAACAAATTCCCCATGTCTTACAAATGGAACTATGTGTAATGATGATGACATGGGAGAATTATGACATATTAGATTTTGTTTTTAATATTGAACTTGTCAATATTGAGGTTAACAAGTAACAAACGTGTACTTATTAACTAACAAAACTTAGGAATGTAAATGTTTAAACACTCTCAAAACATACTACTGAGTTTACTCAAGAGTGTCAATAAGCATGGGAAAGGCATAAGTCATCACAGGAAATTCTGCACTGCATGATATAGCCACTGGTCTAGAACTGTACACCAATTGTACAGTAATTCACCTCAGAGCCTTTGAGGTAAAAAGCCATTAGTGAGTTGAAATATAGATTTTGTGGAGACCCTTGTTTCCTTGAGGCTGAAACGGAAATTGTGACAACAACACAAACCTCTAAAATAATCACAGAAATGTGATATCTGAAAGGTCCAGAGGCATACTGGTGATTTTTATGAGAGAAATCACCTGAGCAAGGTGGTAAATGATCATCAGAAGCTCAGAATGCCATGAAGGAATTAGATGGAACCCCCTTTAGCTAGAGAATAAAGTTGTTGGCGGTACCCACTTCGTGAGGGGAAAATATCTAATTAAAATTACAGATATGTAATATTACTCTCATTTGGCACTCAAAAGATAAATGAATGTAACAGAGCCTGTGATATTTAAAAGGTCGCAAGGCATGTACATAATTTTATGAGAATACCCATCTCAGCAATAAGGTAGATGTATTAGAAGCTCTTTCCATGCCTAACACAATACATTTATTGTCTGTGCTGGTATGGAAGATTATGAGCATCCTCTTCACCATAAAGAAACAATAGAAAGTAGGCATGGCATTGCTACATCACCTGCAAATCCTACACTTTTTGTTTGTTTGTTTGTTTGTTTGCTTGCTTGCTTTTCTTTTTTATTCTTTTATGACTATGATTGCAGTACTAGATGGTGCTGAGGTTGGCACAATGTTCCATGATGATGGAATAACAGACCTGTAACACAAATGTCTATTCCCAGGAGTTCAGAGTGTCTTCCAAGTGTTCTGCTATGCTCTTGAATCCAATCATTCCAAATATTTTTTTTTCTCTCTCTCTCCCTCCTCCTCCTCCTCCTCTTCCTCTTCCTCCTCCTCCTCCTTCTCCTCCTCCTCCTCTTCCTCTGCAAAGGCCTGGCATTTCTGAAGACAGAAGCACCTCATCTTCAGGCTGAATTTCCAGAAATATATTCACAGCT
>NC_034593.1:67964535-67982935 GCF_900095145.1 Mus pahari
TCTCTCTCTCTCTCTCTCTCTCTCTCTCTCACACACACACACACAAACACACATGCACACACACATGCAATCCAGTACATATCCAATCCTTCTGTCTCTTCCTGTGTTTCAAGGTAACTCTCATTTGAATGTATTTTCATTTTATGAAGGCATATTGAGACTATTATGTGATCAGTCACATTTCTGAAATGTGCTTATTTTGATACATACCTATTATTAATGTATAGTATCTACTATTTCATATTATATGGCATTGGCCCAATTAGGTATATAGATCATAGTATACTTTATGTGTTACTATGAAGTGACTATAATATGGTGTTTCTATTGTTTTTCTTACTCCATAGACAAGAAAAATGTTTATTACTTCAACTTTATCAAGACCACTTTTTATAGTTACCAATGTTTTTTTTTCTCTAAAGCATATGTGTACATCCATATTTGTACTTACATAGACTTAAGTTTCAAAGAGAACACAAGTTAACTTCAAGAATCAGGAAAAGGAGTGCCTTGACTTATTGAAAGTTGGTATGATGAATTTGGTTGATATTTGTAGGAAGGTTGCCTCTTTTTGAAGGTAAATGGAGGAGGAGTGGATTGGGGGAGAGGAGAGGCAGAAGGGGAGGGGCTAGGAAGAGAGGATGGAGGTAAAACTGAAGTTGGGGTATAATATTTGAGAGAATAAAATAATTAAGAAAATCAGGAATTCATAGACTTATTTGTAATGTATTATAACAGAGTAATTGTCTGTTTCAAAATGTGACTTCGTATATAATAATTAATCTAAGAATTAAGCATTTAAAGTTTAATCCTTAAATAAAACTTAACTTTATTAATTCCATTTTACACAGTAATCATATACTCTAATCCAAACCAAGTATACTCTGATCATGCATACTTAGGAATTCTATTACTGAAACATGTGTTTATTCTTAAACTTTTGTACATACCCTCATCATGAGGCATTTTAAAACTTCTATCCTGTAGCTTACAGGAAGCTAATTAGATTGTCTTCTAAAGGAATCAGCAGTAGAATGAGATAAGGGTATAAATTAAAAGGGAATGCATAAAGCAGATTGGAAAATCTGGTATTTTCATTTTTACCATTCATGATTCTTGCATTATATGCTGCTCACCTGCTCCTGAGTAGCTTATATTATTATGTCTCCAGGACATTGTGTACATAAGGCAGAAAACAGTATTTCTATGCTTTTGCTCACTTATAGATAAATGGAGATAACCTCAAATGGTCAGATCAGCTAAAAGGCAGAGAATCATTTCAAATGCCTAAAATTATGCATTTTATGGAGAGCAATTTGAATTAAATTTCCTTCCACACTTAGGCACTCAGGAGCATTTTTATTCATGCTTACCTTTAGAAGTCCTCAGCTATCACTCGACAGTGAAATTGTTTGTCTTTCACAGGGTTGCGTACAGTCATTTAAGTAACTGGTCCTTCACCGACCCCTAGAAGATTGAAAGAATACTCTTAGACACTCTCAATTCTTCACACCAATTTTTTCACTCTCCATGCCTCTTACATGGTAGCTAAACCACTCTCTGTCTCCATACACTTATGGGCAACCTCTTATGACACTCTTCTTTCCATGTCAAGTCTTTGTTGTGATCTCTGCTCCCCTATGCACAATCCACATACCAACTCATTTATCACTTTCACAAGACCTGCAAATGTCAGTACATCATCTTACCGACATATATGGCCATAAATGTTTTTCTTTATCACTCACTACTGCATTTACAACTGAGTTATTAACTCAGGTTTTATAATTGTATTCATGTCTGTCAAATACAGGCTAAAATTAGCTATTAAATGAATGATAATCAAGCTTCAATCCACAGACCCAGATAGGTTAGGTAAACAGGAGGTCTCTGAAGGGACAGAAGGATATTCTTCAAAAGGGGAGATAGATTTTTCAGGTGGACTTGCGGCTTGTGGGGATGGGAGTAGGAGGGTTCATGTTGGTGTAGATGGAGGGAGAGAATACAGGGAAAGACAACTGAAATTTGGGGGCATACAGGGACAGTGTGGAAAAAAATTATTTTCATGACATTAAGACCATTTGTGACTGAGTAATTTTTATTATTTTATGTTCTATATGCTACTTCTTTCTGTTTATATCCTTCCATAAATTTGCTTATTGTCATTATCTGATGTCAGTCTCTTATGCTTCTAGGATAGCTTAATCTATTAAGTATATTTCAAGCCTCAGATGAATTAAATATATATTAATTCATAACAATTATTAAACTATGGTTCTAAATTCTAACAACAGGGCCATCATCACTATACTGTTGTCTAGTGAACATAGCTCATTACCTGACAGATTTACAGAATGTAAATTAATGATTAAATATAATAAAGAGCTATTTGCAAATAATTTTAATTTTTCTTCTGCAGTCATGAAACTATTTTTGTTTGTTTGTCCCCATCTTAATTAATATCCTGGTAACTCAGTGAGACAGTTCATGTCTAGTGGGAAGCTAGAACTGGTGATTTATAAGTTTCAGAAAGACTTGGAAAGTCATACAGCTTTTGAGTCCATATGCCTACACAGAAGGAAGCGTGAGAGAACAGAGGAAGTCTACAAAAAAAGGTGGAAGAAAGGGAGCAGGAGAACAGAGAGAAGGAAGAAGAGTGAGATGTGAAGGAGAAAGAGGAAAAGGAGCATATAATATAGAGAAAAACAGTTTTGAGACTGGGTAAATATGAATAGTAGAATGCTTGCTTATCATGCACATTTAACAATACATTTGAATCTCACATCTAAACAAGGAAATAACAACTTTTTAAAAACAGAAGATGAAAAGTCAGTATGAAAGAGAATATTCTGACTGGTTCAAATATATCTTTTTTGACATTTTTTTTTTAAAAAATTGGTTATTTTGTTTATTTACATTTCAAATATTAGCCCCTTCCCAGTTTCCCCTCCGAAAATCCACTATCCTATCCCCTTTCCCCCCTGCTTCTATGAAGGTGCTACCCCATCCACCCACCCACTCACCCACTCCCTCCCCACCTCTCTAGCATTCCCCCATGCTATGGCATGGAGCCTTCACAAGAAAAAGGGCCTCCCCTACCATTGGTGCCAGATAAGGCAATCCTCTACTACGTTTGCAGCTGGAGCCATAGGTCCCTCCATGTGTACTGTTTGATTGGTGGTTTAATAATCCCTGGGAGCTCGGGGGAGGGGGGAGGATCTGGTTATTTGATTTTGTTGTTCTTCCTATGGGGTTGCTTCTGCTCCTTCAATCCTTCCCCTAACTCCTCCGTTGGGGTCCCCATACTCAGTCCAGTGGTTGACTGCAAACATCCATATCTGTATAGGTTAGGCTCTGGCAGAGCCTCTAAGGGTACAGCTACACCAGGCTCCTGTCAGCAGGTGTTTTTTGACATCAGCAATAGTGTCTGGGTTTGGTGTTTGCAGATGGGATGGATTCTTATGTGGGACAGTTTCTGGATATCCTTACCTTCAGCCTATACTTGACATTTTGTCCCTGAATTTCCTGTGAGCTTGGGTTTGTCAACACTCCTGGGAAAAGTTTCATCTGAGTGGGACTGGGGTGCTGATGTATGTGACACAGGGTCAGCTCCCAGGCACACACAGATGGAAACCCAAATATTTCAATTAAAAGTTTTTATTGTATTGTTGGGGAGGAAGTATTTTACCTATGTGTCTGTATACCCCATGATGTGTGCAATAGCTCATCAGATCCCCTGGAACTGGAGCCACAGACATTGTGAGCTGTCATGTAAATTCTATGAATTGAACCATGTGTTCTGGAAAAGCAGCATGTGTTTTTAACAAAAGTCATCTCTATATTCTTAAATGATTCAGTTTTCACATGCAGACAAGATCTGTAAAGAATTATCCTCATAAGTGGCATGCTTTGATATAGAACATATTTACACACATATTTTAATGCTGATTTTCTCTCATTTTCCTATGACTTAGTAAAAAGCTTACTGTAAACCCACATGTGGATTCATCACATAGGAGTAGCAGCTGTCATTGAGATGATGATACATGCATGCTGGGCAACTCAGAGATGTGGCAAAAGCAATTGTGCCTATAATGGATTACAGGGAATGACAGAATGTCATGTGACCATGTGAAGGTATTAGGGACTACGGGTCCAGAAACTTAAATGCATGCCCTCAATTTTTAATTAACCCCAAAACAGTATTTATATCTGATTTATTTATTTATATCTGATTAAATCCACACTGTTATTTGGGTCATAACTTCAGCCTGGACAATGGTGGCAATATGTGACAGAAGTTGACTTGGATTACTTTTGGCACTGAATGACCATCAGTCACTTCTGTAAACCAGAGTTAACTTTGTTGAAAACCTTTAAAGTTGTATCTGACATTGTCTTAGCCAGGGTTTCTATTCCTGCACAACATCATGACCAAGAAGCAAGTTGGGGGGAAAGGGTTTATTCGGCTTACTTTTCCATACTGCTGTTCATCACCAAAGGATGCACGACTGGAACTCAAGCAGGTCAGGAAGCAGGAGCTGATGCAGAAGCCATGGAGGAATGTTCTTTACTGGCTTGCTTCACCTGGCTTGCTCAGCTTGCTCTCTTATAGAACCCAAGACTACCAGCTCAGGGATGGTCCCACCCACAAGGGGCCTTTCCCCCTTGATCACTAATTGAGAAAATACTTTATAGCTGGATCTCATGGAGGCATTTCCTCAACTAAAGCTCCTTTCTCTGTGATAACTCCAGCTGTGTCAAGTTGACACAAAACTAGCCAGTACAGACATTTTCAAGTACCTTCCAACTATTTTCAGTACACAGAAAAAATGGAACAATTTTGGCAGCCAAATGCTTATTCTAAGTGCTGATTCAAAGATTATGCTAATGCTGTTGCAAAATTTACTATACTGTACTTTCTATCCCAATCTTTTGTTTTGATTTTTCAGATATTAAGGTTCTACAGGTGCAATATTGAAGTGAACTTGCTCACCATGCACAGCCAGCAACGTTTATTAACTAAAATCACTATGCTATATGCATTATTATTTTAATACTTAATCCTAGTGTATAGTAAGAACTATGTAGATTCAAGCTATGTATCATACAATATAATTGAAAGCTCATATATAAGATATGAGTTCAATTACACATACAAGCCTCTTCTCAGTGTAGAAACTTCAAGAATCCTAAACACTTCAAATTTCCCCTGGACAGCAAATGATTCCTTGAATGAAAAAAAAAAGAAGAAGAAGAAGAAGTCCCCACAGTATGATTTAAAATTTTCACTTGACAGCCACACTCTTGAGTGAATAGACCTTAGAGTGGTGGGATCTAATCCAAGCCCTTCAATAAGCGGGCTGTGTGACTTCAGGTCCATCCTTTAATCTCACTGGCTCTCAAGATATTCCAGTGTAAAATGAAGGGATTGGAACAGATCATCTCCAAAGTCCTCCTGCTGCAGCACAAACTCTGAGGTCTTACTATTGTCTCTGCCAGGAACATACAGTGTTCTCCTCCTCAGGATATGGTTTGGAAGCACACAACTGCGAGGATTATACATATACTTGGAATGGACATGTATTTGGGAGGGTTGGTGTTTTTTTTTATTTTAAATCCTATATCTAGTTTCTCTCTAACCTTAGTACTTGCCGCTGGAACTTTCAGCCTCACATAAATTTCTTATACTTTGTAACGTCCTGAAATTGAGACTTGTTTGCAGAGTATCTTTCTGCCAAGACTCAAATTAGTGTTTACTACTTTAGGTGCAAAACATTCAAATTGGTTCCTCGAGGAAAATAGAAAAGACAATAGAAAATAGAAAAGGCAGAAAACTTATGAAGAAAGCTGAGGAAGTGATGATGTCATCTGAAAAATCAGTCATTAAGAAGTCTTAAAAGAGGAAGTATCAGCTCTGTCTTTAAATACAGTTATACTCAGTTACTTCACTCAAGCTGCTTTGGAAACTTTTCTCCATTCCAGACATAAAACTTCAGGTAGCATAGAGTAGCTACTTCCACATAATATGCTATTTAACCCAGTAACCTCAGAAGACACTTAGCTAGTATTCTGAAAAATATTAACCTTTCCTTCCTGAGATAAAATAAATATATAAACACTAAGAATTGTTCTTGCTAAAATGTACTACACATTCAAACTAGAATTCTCTAACATTTTCTGAGAGATGGATGTGGTATTACATTAAGCACAGTTTCCCAGACACTGAAAGATAAATATTGTATGATTTCTTTTCATACATGGATCCTCTATTTAATTTCTGGGCATATGTGTATTTTACATGTGGGAGGTTTAGGTGCTGAAACTGTAAAGAGGACTACGAGAAAAAATTGAGAGTTTTTGGAGGAAATAGGGAGGAGAAAATAAATATAGGGTAATAGAGTATGTATGATTAAAAAAGAAAATGCAGAAAGGGGGCTCCTAGTGCAGGACCAAAGCATCAGAAACAACAGGAGGACTAGGGGGCCAAAAAAATGGGAGTAAAGATGAGCAGAACAAAGCATGCGTGAAAGTACATTGGAAGACCTTTACTCTGTACACTAATTTGAAACTGGATTCTTTATAAAATAAAGAAACGTTTTCCCCTTATGGGTGATCTGGTTGGGTTTTCAGGTTTATTTAATCCTTGTTTCTACTCAGCCTCAATCTGCTGAGGCACAGTATAAAATACTAGAATGAGCCTTGGGCATCCTTCAAATTGACTCAGTTCAGATGCTGTTGTGACTACGCACAGCTGACATCCGCTTCCCAGGAGAACAAGATTTTAATTCTGCCCTGGATCTGTCCTGTTATCCTGTGATGGAAGGCTCTCTGCCAGTTCCACAGTGAATGGGACCTACTGTAGGCCTAAAAGGGAACTCTTCCTATTTGAAAGAAGCAGATGTAAATAAAGTGTCATGCAGAAAGAAAGAAAAAAAAAAAAACAGACACAGAAGAAACTGCATAGATTCAGTGGGAAGGTTATGCACATTATTTTGCCTTGTCTTACTGTATCTTGTTTCATCCTGCTGGCTGTCATCTCTTGAAAACATGGTCTTTTTAAAAGTGAAAACAGAGGAGGGGTGTTCATATCAGGGAGAGGAGAGGTGACAGTGCGGGGTTGGGGGCAGGAGCAGTGGAAGGAGGGGAAACTGTGGTTGGGATGTAGTGTATGAGATAAAAACATCTATTTTTTTTTTTTTTTTTTTTTTTTTTTAGTTAAAAGGAAAAGAAAAAAAGATTCAAATCTGTTGGTTTAGATAGACAATGTTTCTGAGACAGCATGAGGCATCTTACTAGAAATAATTCTTGGAGTGATTTTTCAAGACAGCATTTTCTGGAAGTCTTTAAAGGAGGATTATCACATTTTATACTGAGCTGAATGCTGTTTTTATTTCATTTTTACTAGCCAAGACATGAGCTTGGAAAACAACTTGCCATACGAGAGAGGTGGTGATTACCCAATATGCTTTTGAAATCTGTTTCATGTAAAGAAATAGAATTTTGAGCCTCATCAATTTTTAAACACAAAGGAAGTACTTGACATACTGTAGTGAAAAAAAAGTTATAGTCGCTCATTATTAATTCACAGATCAGCTGTTCAAGCAAAATTGTTTCTGAATTTATAGCAAACTAAAAGGAGCATAAAAGTTATTTCTTCCTTGTGGTTTCCATAAACAGCTTTAGCAGGGACTAGGTAATAGGAGCAGTATAAATGCCTCTCCAAATAGGTAAGTGGAGCTGTGATGAGGCAGGAATGCATGTCATGTTTGCAGACCACCAGTCCGTTCCAAGGCAGCACTCTGGCTTCTCCCGTACTCTTTCCCCCATTAAGCAAGAAATGTGGTGCCTTATATTATTACCTATTCTGAAAAATAAAACAAAATCTCCAAGGAACTTTAAAGAGTTGCATATACGGCTCCTACAGGGATGCTCAAATCATGCCTGCTGTTGTTACTATTATTACACAGTCCATTTGAAGAAGCCAAGGCCAAGTTAGACAGGTAGTTCTAAGTCCTTCTGTGGATACATGGCTACTCAGAAATGTGTTTGTATTTCCAGTGTTTACATTAGACCCCAGGAATAATATCCTCTCCTCCTTTATTGTTCATAAGTTATTTACATTTTACAACATTCTCAGGCAATATCAATAATAATAAATAGCTCTAGATCTATGAATCTTGTTAACCGAAAAGGAAAAGCTAAGATAATCAGATATCTGAAGAACTTCTATAAACTATCTGTAGATGTGATACTAAGTGTACTTATAAGTTGGCAACCACCTGTAGAAGTAACTTTGCAAATGACTGTAGGATTCTGAGTTCTGAGCCAGTTTGTGCTGCAATGACTATTCTGGAGCTCTGAAGTTTTGTCTAATAGAGTCAAGGAACAAGTTAGTACCTCAGTGATGATCATTCATTGTGTATATACAATGTCTAAGTTCAATATTCTTTATTACACAAAAAAGGCTTTTCTTTTAAAAAGAGGGTGGGTTTTTTTTTGTTTTTGTTTTTGTTGTTGTTGTTTTTTACTTTTTGCTTTACATTCATTCACTTATGTTTATATATGTGTATGTATTTTGTTGTTATTTGGTCTGCATGCACATGTGCCAAGGTGTGTGTGTGTGTGTGTGTGTGTGTGTGTGTGTGTTTAGCTTGTCAGAGTTGTCTCCTTTTACCATGTGCGTTAACAGAACTGAAACATCTGAGTCGGCAGCCAGTGCCTTTACTCTATGAGACAGACTTCTTGCCAGTCCTTTCATCAGCTGCTGGATACAGCTTACTGAGGATTTTATGTATAACATTTGAGCTGCTCTAAATAACTCAACACAAGAAGAATTTATAAAAATTAATCAAGAATTAAATTTCTAAATTATACAGTATGAAAGCAGGTGTTGTAAACCCTCCAAAGAATACACCATCAGTAGATAAAGCTACAGGATAGGATTTATTATAAGGTCCTTCCTCATGAGACTGTACAAGCTAAGCAATCCAAGTAAGTCATCTGCACACTAAAGATGCAGGAAAACTTGTTAGGAGGCCTGAGAGTTAGAAAGCTAGTGTTGTAGTTCTGATCCAGCTCTGAAGGCTAAAGAGTTAGAAACAAGACTTGGGGCAGCAGACACTATAATTAGGGTAACATGCTTATGTTACATGATAAGAAAATAAGAAATAAAGAAAATGTATTTAAAGTCACTTGTTTACAAGGATTCATAACAAAGAGAGTACTTTAAGATTATAGTTTTCATGTCTATGTGGCCACAGGGACACTGCTAGTATTTCTAGATATCTATAGGGCCACATGGGCACCACTGATGTTCCTGTCTTCCTCCACTGTCTAGTACCTATTTTGTTTGCTTTTAGCATACACTTTAATGGGCTGTGGTTTAACCTTGCAGGATGACTCAAAATAGCAGCTTTGAATTGTCTGGATCTATAGTAGTCATATGATAATTGAATGGTGTAGTTTTTCTTTGACCTTATTCACAAAGTGAGCCAGTGAGGTGTACTACCAGAGATGTGCAGGTCATCGTCTATGGGTCATAAGTAGGTCGATATATACATGAATAGATGGTCATGTGTCAAAATCTATATATATTTTAATATATGTCTGTGTATGTGAGCATGCATACACGTGTATGCATATATATATATATATATATACATATACAAATATAGGCATACACATATATGTGATATATATGTATATATATGTTCATGTATACATATGTATATATGTATATAATCTATAAAACTATGAGACTGTTTTGTGATTGCTTTTTGTAATTAAGCTATCTAAAATGTGAATTTTGTATATGGCAAGGTCATGGTGTATTGTAAAATCACTGGATTTGCATAGAAGCTGTCTCTCATATTCTAGATGTCTTCTTCATTTCTCCATTGGATAAATCTTGATCAGTTTCTTAATGCATTTATGAAGAACCATAACTTTGAACCCTTTCTTTGCCTGTTGATGCTGAGAAATGAAGTTTCATTTCTGTTGTAGTAAAAATACTCTGACAAAAAGAAATTTAGGAGAGAATACTCAAAATTCCATGTTACAATCTATTGAAAGGAAACCTGGATAAGAAATGTAAACAGGAACTCATTTCACATCCACAGTCAAGAACTGAGAAAAGTACATGCATACATGGCCCTCTTTACTTTATTGTGCTCAGCTCAGTGTCTCACAACTCAGGCCCCAATGACTAGGGAATGGGTCAACCCACAATGGGATAGGCTTTCCCACAGAAGTTAAGACATTTCTGGAGTCCAACTCAATGTTGACATTGCTACACCAAAACTCTCTTATCATCTGATTTTAGCTGGTGTTCAGTTGATAATTAAAACTAACTACTATAAGTTCTCGAAGTAGTTCCTTGGTAGCCTTAAGTTGCCCTTAGTTCAGTGGAATTGATGTTGTGTCTCCTCATTGTTTTGTTGCGCTAGGCAAGCATAACAGAACTTCCCAGAAAATGAAATGAACTTCTGCCACTGTGCCACTGTGCAGGCCCACCTCACTGGCACCCTCATTCAAAGCATGCATTGTGGCTTTATTCATAGACTGCGAGTGTGAAGAGGTGGGACAGGGAGTGCATCCTTCTCAGTGCAGGGACAGGTGTGGACCAGAATTGTGAATGAAACTGATGTTCATTGCCAAAGTGTCTTTATTGGAGGTAGTGCTTCAATTTCAAGAGGCTGCTTAGGATACTAGACCTTTAACTCCTGGCTTCAGAAGTATTTTGTTGGTTTATATTCTGGTATTCCCTTCCCTTTTTTTCCCCTGTATTTCAAAAACCTCTATACTCAAAAGAATGATGATCAAAAAAGTATGTTATTGTCAGAAAACCTATGTGTAGTCTATGTACAGGAAAATAAATATATATGGTTTAGAGAGAAATTTTGAATAAAGTATACAGAGGCCATAAGGCAAGAAAAACACATGCAGAGTGATTACAGAGTGATGAGTCTCCAAGGCAGCTTGCTGGTAATGCACAGCAATCGAAGCTCTGTCATTCACTCTTCTGAAAAATTATGTGTGAACCATAAGTTATTCTGGAACTCCTGCATAAGCCCTGCAAAGTAATGGAGCAGAGTATCTCAGGCTATTTGAAAGCTGTTAGAGAAATAATGCAGTCTGATGAGCTTCTCTCTGTTGGAGCTCAGTGTTGGAAAGAACCTGTTCTACGAATAAGCCTACCCAAGGCTCAGCTCTCAGGGCCTTAGAAAAGTGCTTAAGTAAACAGCTGTATACTACACACTTCACTTGTGCAAGTCAAGAATTCTCTCTGCTCTGAGAACATCTTGCCTGTCTTGTTTCTGATCCACACTTTGTAAGATGCGGCTTTATTTCCTGAGAAAGACTTCCATATTCTCCAAGATTATCTGGTAGTTTTATGTCAACTTGACCAAAACGAAAGACCATTTCAGCGGAGGAAAAAATGGCTCCATAAGATCTGGCCGTGGGCAATTCTGTAAGACATTTTTATATTGGTGATTGATAGGCGAGAGTACAGTTCATTGTGGGTGGTGTTATCACTAGGCTGATGGTCCTGGAATCTAGAAAATGATAACTGGCCTGCCTTTATGAACACACCAGTGAATATCCTCCCTCCATGGCTCTTGCATCGGCTCCTGCCCTGTTTGAGTTCTTGTCCTTACTTCCTTCAAAGATGAACAATGATGTGGAAATGGAGGCTGAAATAAACTCTTTCTCCCCTCAGTTGCTTTGATCATAGTGTTTCACCACAGCAATATTAACTCAAATTAAGACAAAGAGTAAACATAATCCATTCCCCATGGTAGTTTGTACCTAATAAAATATTGTGTACACACATTAAAGAAAAGCATGAATTCATGGAGGTCTTAATATATTTTATGCAATTAATTTGTATAAGTAAGTACATTCAAGACACCTTTATTTGTAACTTGAATGATTTAATGTGGTCTTCAAACACCCTCTATGAGAGATCACATAGGTGATTTATTTTTTGTTTGTTTGTTTGTTTGTTTTTTGTTTTTTGAGACAAGGTTTCTCTGTGTAGCCTTGGCTGTCCTGGAACTCACTCTGTAGACCAGGCTGGCCTCGAACTCAGAAATCTGCCTGCCTCTGCCTCCCATGTGCTGGGATTAAAGGTGTGTGCCACCACCACCTGGCAGGTGATATAATTTTAAAGAAGAGAAATACAGATCCTGCAAAATTCTGATTTAGCATGTGGTGAGATCTGAAAGCAGACATCTCAATCCTGGGCTTTATTTTTAGTCTTTATCTGCAAATTCCTCAGTAGTCAGTGGTAGATTTCTAGCCTCCAGTTCAGTTTTGGAACAGATTTCAATGAAAAGAAAATTAAAGGTCAGGAAAAAGTTATTAAATGAGACATAAATAGCACCTCTATATAACTAAAGCTCTCACATGTTAAGAAAAGTGATAAGAATCTCAATAATATTTGAGATGAAGCTGACAAAAATTGGGTCATTGCCATGGCTTGAGTGATTTTTTTCTTTTGTAGCTGCTAAAAATTTCCCTGCAAAACTATAATGCAACACTTGGGAAGTTCAGAATTAGGCAATGAACCTCTGCCTTATGAATAAAATTACAGGGGTAGTGAGTCCCTCTTTGTCCTTCTAACTTCCCACCATGTGAGGACTCACCAAGAAGCTGTCAACAAACAATACATGCTTCCCCCCCACTCCACCCCCACCCCCGATTTTGCAGCCTCCAGAGTGCTGTCCTTCATAAACTACCCAGTCACTTGTGTACTGTCATGGCAACAGAGATGAAGGCAAGGACAAAAATCTTAAGAAGAAACAAAACAGTAATAGGAAATGCTTTTAAGGAAGCACACTCTTTCAATGTTAACAACATGAAGATATTAAAGGGACTGGATGAAGGGTCAGTGGCCTTCTCAGTTCTCTGAAGTGTTTGATATATTGGGATACATCAATTGAATAATACACTAAGCCTTTCCTACTTATCAGAATAGTGTGTGGTGACCGGCAGTCACATGAGGCTTTAAAGTTTTTTTTCTTCAAATACTAATCATGAGACTATTTGTTGCAATATACTGAGTGGTTCTCAACCGTCCTAACGCTTCTACCCTTTAATACAGTTCCTCAAATTGTAGTGACCCCCAACCATAAAGCTATCTTTATTGCTGCTTAATAACTGTAACTTTGCTACTGTTATGAATCATAATGTAAATATGGTGTGCAGGATATCTGAGACACTATCCATGTAAAAGAGCCATAAGACACATGTTGAGAATCATTGCAATAGATGATGATACCACAAGGAAACAATTTACCCTCTATATATGGATATTAATGGGCTGATATGGAAAAACCCCATAAAAGTTTGAATGAGTACATCCACAGAATTAATGTAAACACTGCCTCAAATATTTAAATATGTAATGTATAAATATTTCCTTATGGATGTAAATTAATAAATTACACAAACTGGCCATATAATGTGTCCTGCCCATTATAGACATAAATGAAAAATAATTAGCAGCTAGTGCTCTGAAGTAATGTATTTGTCGTATTATTTTGCTACATATCTCCTTTGTGTAACCAGAGTTAGAACATTATTTTAAAAATGGTAGAAGAGCCATGAAAGTAAAGATGTGAGAAAACAGACTAAGGAGGATGTTGTGCTCCTACATCTTTTTGTGCATCAGTGTCTCCTAGGAAAATGGTCTAAATTCTAGAAGAATAAGCTACTCACTGATATTTTCAGTTTTTTAAACTTCAATATATTTTCTTGATGTTTTTATTATTTTTCTTAATGATAATAGCTGTAATTTACTAAGTACCTACAATATATCAGACATTATCCACATAATTCCAAATTCTTGTTGATAATAAATAATTAAAGATGAAACAAAAGAACCAGTATTGTAAAGACACAGAAGAAAAAGGATAAAGCTCCAATAGCCTTTTCAATGTGTGATATAAGAACTCAAAACAAATCCGACTGTACAGCACAATTTTCCAGTGTCTAACTACCCACACATCAATAGCCCAGGTCAATATATTCTCTTTGAACTTTGAAATCCATATCTCTTAATGGACAGAAATACCAAGTCACTGATAAATCCAGATGGAGGTCAAAATGAGATGCCAATTGAAAGTACTTGAACTTGTGGCATATATTTTTATTTTCATTTATATTTTATTCTTATACTTGGGTTTGTGAGCCTAGCCCTTAATGACTGAGCCATCTCTTCAGCCCTATATGTTATTCTTAACTATTTCATATCCTAATTTTTTCTTGAATACCAACATTTGTCATAATTTTGTGTTAAATTCAATTAGTAAATAGACAGTCATTTAATTTTTGTATACCTCGGTTTTATTACAAATTATGACATATAGCGTGAGCCAGGACACCTATGGGGGCATTCCTAGAATTTATAAATGACCCCTGAAATGATAATTAATTCACAAAAAAATTTTCTAGAGCAATACATAGTCCAAAGACATGTTAGGCATAGGGGGTTTTTATCCATGCATTAAAACGTGGTTATTTTTCACTTTTTCCAAACAAATATATGTTTACTTGAATTGGCAGCCTTTATCTTGTTTATATCACTATTGACTTTAACAGTTTTCTATGCGATATTTTCCTTCTCTTTAAAATTCTGTATAATAAATATAATGTTGGGCCAAAATGTGCTCAATTTCCAAGTCTTTATTATAAAGGCTTACCAGTTTTGCTTAAGCATAAGATGAATATGAGTAAAAACTTAAGCAGTTCTGGAGATTCTCCTGGGAACTGAGCAAAGGAAACGTGTGTGATGCTGATGAATCATTTCAATATTGGTAAATTAGAATAAGCTTGCTGAAACAATTAGTGCAACTTCTAAAATTTGAAGGCTTTTATGAAGTTCATTACTTTAAAGTAAGCCTTCTTTGCTTTCAAATAAAAACAAGCTGTGTTAATTTTATAAAGATAGTAAGAGAATCTGGGGGAGAAATGCTTAGAGACCAGTCAACTAGAGAGCAGTAGGTGGCAATGCTTATGCCAGGTGGTAAAGAGTTCAAAGCTCTTGTTTTCGTGAATCAGCGGATTGATTTCCACTTATCCTAAATGAGTACTTATAGTTCCTGCAAGTTACAAATAAAGTGTTGATGTTTCCTAAAAATATGGTGCTGAAGAAAACATACATACTAGATTGTGCAAATAGATTTTGAGTCTATTATTTTAAAGTCCTTTGAAAAATGCTAGGTACAGCCATGAATTTGGTCTTGATTTGCCCGGTTCCAAGGCCACATCCTCAGGTACCGATACTATATAGAAAGATAACCAGAGGACACATCATAGGCTGAGAAAGATCAGGGTACAAATCTTTTCTCATGTAATTGAAGCTTGCCATGTCCACTAAAAGTCAAAGCAAAAGATGCTATACAAACTGTAGATGCTATAATACATTCTGCTAAAACAAAACAAACAAACAAAAAAAAAAAACAAAGGAAAAACACAACATTGCTGTTTTAAAGAGGCACTTCTTAGCTCAGTTATCATGTCTTAATGAACAAGTATGAGATTCCACTCTTTAGGATCTCTTGACAAGGATCCTAAAAAAAGTAACTAAAAAACAAACAACAACAACAACAAAAAAACAAAAACAAAAACAAAAAAACGACAACCCAGCCTATTATGTATAAAATTATTTTCTTGCTTAAAATATTTTTATTTGAAAGTATTTTAAAATGTATTTTGTGCAAGGTATTTTCTATGGTTTGTTAACACATTGTATTTGTTTTGAAAATCATGTTTTCTGAACACTACATTTGAATGTACCTTGTTCTCCATCTATTTTCCTGGTCAGAAATGTGAGTTCCATCTATTAACTAGGCTTCTCCAGGAGCACAATGTGTTTTCTGTAGCTTTTAATTAATGCACAGTGTGTGTGTGTGTGTGTGTGTGTGTGTTTATGTGTCTGTACATAGTTCAAAATATTTTAAGACAAAATCAAGTAATAGTATAAGAATATAAATAAATTTAAAATACTAAGAAAAGAAGCATTCACTTAAATTCTAAATTTTAAAACATGAATTATATACTTTTGAACGTCAGAGAAAGATTTCCTTCTGTGTAAGTACAATTTCAGCTCATTGTTGTGAACACTGTGCATTCTTCACCCTTCATATTGGTGTCAATATTTAAGCATGAAGGTTCCTAAAATTAATTTATTCTCAGATTATTCTGGGATTTAGTTAGCACAATCACCATTATACAAATAGAAATTAAATCCATGAGATTATAGTCTTTGGGAAGACTTACAGCATTAATATCAGGAAAACTTTGGGATTTCTATTCTACTATCATCCTGATAATATCTCATACATTTCTCTATTGTATCATTGGGGAAATTAAAAGGAGTCACTGGGGAAAGGCTACTGAATTCAGAAAGAGCCATTTCCAAACACAGTTAAAAGTTCAACTCCTTACACATTGTCGCTTTTTTTTTTTTTTTTTGGTCAGTTTGTCTGTTCAGTTCAGTCTTGGCAAAAGTCCATCTTTTCCAATATTGCAGTATCACACACTGACTTTTAAACGCAATTTAGTCCGCAGATTGGGTGTAGTAAGTTGAAAAATGAGTGTTTTCAAAGGTGTTCAAAAATTAGAATCCAGGTAACTAGCACAGGTACAATTTTGAGTACTGAATTTGAGTTAATGAGTGGATGGATTTCAAGGGAAATATTTAAAAATGAATTGTCCTGGAATTGACAGGGAAAGTACATCCACAACACCACAACAAGACAGTTACCTAAACAGGAGTCAAATAAGGACAACACCAATACAAAAAAAAAAAAATTATATGGCCCCACCTCTTAACATACACTTACAAGCAACTAGGGATTACACAGAGAGGAAAAATTAAACTTCCAGGAGAATGAGGTGCTTTTAACATATTTTTAATTCCAAGTAATCATGCCTGAAATCATGTACATACAAACAACACTAAATGGATTCAGCTGATGGTATCAATGCATTTCTTCATCTAGACATATAATTTAGACATAATGATTCCAAAAAATAAAAAGGAAGCCACAAACTTGAGAAATATAGATGGGGATAGGAGTAAGGAAGCTGAAGAGGAGAAATGATGTAATTACATATTAATTTTCAAGTTTTGCACGTAAATGCAATTTAGTAAAAATGAATACTAGTCAGCTATGAACTGTATCCCTGTCTTACATTATAGGAATATAGAAGGCAAGTATTTGTTTTCATTTCACCAGTTCTTTGTTACGGTGTCCCGACCAATGAAAACCGAAAGTGCAAACATTTTCTACTCATGATGCTTTTGTGTAATTCTCCTATGGCAGTTGTTTCATGCTATTACAAATGGGCACACTTTGGACCAATCATCAGTTTAGTAGTGGCTGTTATTCTCTTTTTTAGAAACACTATTACCTCATCATTCTTTTCATTTCACTGCTCATTGATTGTACAAGTAATCTTTGTATTTACAAATAATTTAGTTTAATAAGGAAACACACCATGAAACTTAAAATTAACTCAATATGTTTGTATCTGAATATAAGGTTTTGTATAAATGAACCATCTTATTAAATTATCATGATCTTAGAGCATAAGCCATTGGTGTTCTGTTCAGAAAAATTTCCTCTGGACCCATGTGTTTGCTCTTTCCCACTTTCTCTTCTATTAGATTCATCATATCTGGTTTTATGGGAAGGTCCTTGATGTACTTGGACTTGTGCTTTGTACAAGGAGATAAGAATGGATCTGTTTGCATTCTGGTACATGCTGACTGATGGTTGAACCAGCACCATTGTTGATAATGTTGGTTTGTTTGTTTTTATCCCACTGGATGGTTCTAGCTCCTTTGTCAAAGATCAAGTGAACATAGTTGTGTGGGTTCATTTCTGGATCTTTAATTCTATTTCATTGATCTACCTTCCTGTCAATGTACCAATACCATACATTTTTTTTTTATCACAATTGCTCTGTAATACAGCTTGAGGTCAAGGATGTTGATTCCCCCAGAAGTACTTTTATTGTTGAGAATAGTTTTCACTATCCTGGGTTTCTTCTTTGATTTCTTTCTTCAGAGACTTGAAGTTCTTGTCATACACATCTTTCACTTGCTTGGTTACAGTCATACCAGGTTATTTTATATTATTTGTGACTACTGTAAAAGGGTGAAATTTCCCTAATTTCTTTCTCAGACTGTTTATCCTTTGAGTAGAGAAAGGCTACTGATTTTTTTCAATTAATTTTATATCCAGCCACTTTGCTGAAATTGTTTCCAATCTTTGAACTGAGCATGAGGTCCCCAATGGAGGAGTTAGAGAAAGGACTAAAGGAGCTGAAGGGTTTT
Organism: Mus pahari; assembly: GCF_900095145.1. Lineage (NCBI taxonomy): Eukaryota > Metazoa > Chordata > Mammalia > Rodentia > Muridae > Mus > Mus pahari. The sequence goes on from NC_034593.1 coordinate 67,982,888, forward strand.
GCAACCCCATAGGAAGAACAACAATCTTTTTTTTTTTTTTTTTTTTTT